>NW_020838020.1:3297029-3385084 GCF_003676395.1 Aethalodelphis obliquidens | reverse complement strand
TATATATATATATATATATATATATATATATATATATATATATATATTCCTTTTCATATTCTTTTCCATTACAGTTTATCACAGGATATTGAGTATAGTTCCCTGTGCTATACAGTAGGACCTTGTTGTTTATTCATTAGTTGCCTCACTTATAACTTGTGAGAATACAATCAGATACAATAAGTTAATGTTTAAATTATTGTGGCTATACTGTTGTTTCTACTATTCATTTCCTTTAGCAATCCTCATGTATAGATTTGGATTAATTCTAGCAAATTTTCTCCTAAAGCAAAACATGATCATAATATGCCACAGAGATTACTCTGTCTAGAAAAAGCAACCTAAAATTCTCAACTGCACGGGTAACTATACGTGTATTTGTTTAAACAGACATCTCAGCCCTTGAAGTGTGTTGGGAAAAAAATCTTACTAATGTACTAAATATATTCAGAAACATTTTAGGATGAGATAAATGTTTTAAGAAAACATTTGTATCTGAAATATGCATTTTACTTATAAATTCCATGCTTCTTGATATTCTAGGAGTCAACCAATTTTTCACCGAATTTTCAACCCATAAAAAACAGTTGTAAATTTAAGAACAATAAGAGTGTGATTCTAAGACAAATACATCACAAAAGGGTGAATCAGAAAGAAATGAGTTGTTTCTGCATAGGCAGGTATTCCTCCTAATTTATGGAACCGTTTGTCCTGCTTGTAAAATTCCATATTTATGGAATAGAGAATTATTGCTGCTGTAAGATGTAACAAAATGGCTAAACGCCTGAGGAAAATATAATAAGGATATTTAGGTTAAGAATATAATATTCAAAAACTTTTACTGGGAAGTTAGAGTTATCTTAGTTTCCATCTAATAAATTGGGGCAGAATGCTGATTTAATATTAGATAAATATAATAATCTGAATGCTGTCATATATACTAATGTAATCCCTTTAAAAAACAGGACATATGGTCTATATGTATTAATGATTAAAGTCATTACTGAAATTCTATGATTTTTTTCTATCTTGAAAATCATAGCCATTTGTCTAATTTGGGCTAAACATTAAATATTCCAATTACTTCAATTTGCTACATATAACTAAACAAATCAAAGATCAGAATTGTGATGAAAGGGAGGATGTGTACTAGACAGTGCTGGCTGTGCACTCAAAATTCATTCTACCTCTTTTTTTTTTACTAACAGAAATCCAATTCTGTTTGGTGTAGTAATGTGCCCAGATAAATACTTGATTTCCCAGGCTGCTGGCCATCTAAGTGTGGTGTAAGTTATATTATTTGTGGCCGATAAGGGACTCCCAGGAGAGCTGTTCATTCTTGGATTAAATGAGACAGATTTAGCTGTCATTTCCCTTTTACTTTTATTTTTCCCCTTCCCCTTTTATCTTCCAGAAAGTTTTTGTGATGCATGGGAGCACAGATATCATGTTGCAATTGTGGAGAAAAGTCACATTTCAAAAATTGCAGGCCATATAATAGACATTGCCTGAAGCACTGATGGTATCTTAGGTCCACTGCCCTCATCCTGGATTCTTGTTATATAAGGAAAATAAATCACTTTTGCAATGCTTGTTGTATACTTTTCCATACGGTGCTAAACACAAGAAAAGAGGAGAAAGCAAGGAGAAGAGGAGGGAAGGCAATAAGTCCATGTTTTTAAGATAAGGTAATAAAAGACGTCAAAGTAGGCAAGAACTGTGAACTTCTTCATGCTCCAAAAATGACTTTGAGTTTTATTATATCTGCAGTCCAGGCAGGAAGTATGAAACAAGAAAAGGGTAAACGAGCAAGAGAAGTTGAGTCAGCCCTCTTTTAAGAGGTCTTCTAAGAATTCTCATTAAGTGATCTGTACTTGGACCAAAATAGTCCCATGTCCACCCCCTGCTTATAAGGGAGCCCGAAGAATATATCTCTTTCCCTTGGTACAGTGCTACTCCAACAAATTTGGATTTCTGTTAATATGTAGGAAGAGGAAAATGAAACTGAGTAGAAAATTGCCACTTTATCTTTGTAATATTAATCTCATTTAACGAAGTGGGTTTTTTTGGTTATTTTTGTTTGTTTGTTTTTGTTTTTGCGGTACGTGGGCCTCTCACTGTTGTGGTCTCTCCTGTTGCGGAGCACAGGCTCCAGACGCGCAGGCTCAGCGGCCATGGCTCATGGGCCCAGCCGCTCCGCGGCATGTGGGATCTTCCCAGACCGGGGCACGAACCTGTTTCGGCAGGCGGACTCTCAACCACTGCGCCACCAGGGAAGCCCACCAGGAAGCCCACCAGGAAGTGGTTTTTATTCCCACTATTTGCTTGAAAATTTGGAGCAACTTCTTACTTTCATTCTGGTAGATATTTTTAAATATGTGTCAGCAACATTAAATTGTGATCTCAGGTTCACCAGGAATCAAACTCCAAATTCAAGATAGGACTGGATCAGTAGTTATGAATCTTGAAGTGGGAAAAGGTGACTTGTTTTTATGTTGTCTCTCTGTTGGTGGGTTGATCTTTCTTGATGTACTGAGGGTGAAACTCTTAGTTTCTCAGTCTCCTTGGGTCATTTTGTTTGATATGGTCTCAGCTCTAAGTGGCCATCTTGCTTCTGTCCATTCACCTCTTTTTAAAAGTACAGTTTTTTGTTCACTGTGATACCTTTAAAACAAGTCTGTGAATTCTCTGACATTTGTCTCAGACAGCTGATTCATGAGCCAAAGTAAGGTTGTTTTAAAATTAATTTTTCAGCCACAACAACTGGAAGAGTTATGGAGATTACACCTCCTTCACCAAGTAGCTCACCTCCCTAAATTTCAGTGTGCTTATTTGTGAAATGTGGGGACTTCATTTTTCCAGAAGCATTTTTCACTGAAAAATATAATTCTCTTCAGGGGGAAATATACCCTTAAAATTTTAGTTCAGGAAACCTTTATAAAAATCAGCAATATGATAAAAAAGAAACATCAAGTAGCTGAGCCTAGTATATTTTGTGTCCATGGCATAAATTTTCAGCTATAAATTCAATTTAAATAACAATTATAGACTTTTTAATTCTCTCTGACTTCCTGAGTCTGTTTTTAGTAAAATCTCTTCTTCAAGAGATTGCTTATTTATCTAAGCTTTTGATTTATTTGGTATATATTCTATGATGCTCTCATTCTAAATATGTTTAAAATGTGTGATTGTATCTCCTTTTAATTGTGCCTTCTGAGTTTTTCTGGATTAATCTCACCAGTGTTCTTTCTGCTTCATTCAACTTAATAAATAATTAGATTTTTGACATTTTGTTCTTTTCTATTGAATCTTCAATTTTTTTAAATTGTTTATTTTTTATGTCCTCTCTCTACAACTTTAAGAAATTCACTCTGACACTTATATTTTTTCAGAGTTTAAGATGTTTCTCATCTCTTTTTGCCCATTGCAAAATCAAACATTTTTAACCATCCACTATATGGATACATTCAATTTTTTTTTTAACTGAGGTTATGAAAGGAATAGAAAGTTGTGGTAAAAAATTAAGATAAAGACTAAGTTTTTAGAAGTTTAAGGTATGTTCTTGGGAGTGAATTGATGAAATACTGTGGCAATAGAAGTCACTGGATGAAGAAAATTTTTAAAAAATAGACTTGGTTGTTTCATGGATATCCAAATAGATATGCATATTTCTCAGTCTTAGAGCAAGATGATGAAAAGTTCCTTTAGTTCAGTTTAACTCCTGAATGAATGTGAGCAAATGACCCACCAAAATATTAATAAAAGGAGGGCAAGAGGGTGTGAATGTGAAGGAGAGAGTTTTATATGAGGATGAAAGAATAAGAGTCAACCTTTGAAGGCTCGGTTAGAAGACTGCTGACTTTGCCTCCTGACTTTTTGGTCAGTAATGTGAGGTGAGAGAGAAGGACCAATTTCCACTGGTGAAGACTGCAGGAAAATCAGCTTCTAGGGGAAATCCAGGTTTCAGTTTGTGGAAGGAAGTAAACGGAAAGTTCTTACAGAGAGACTATAACTACAGAGAACTTTTTAAAAATTTTTGAAATGCAATGAAGTTGGATTATGCAGCAAGGTAGAAGTAATGGAAAGCTGTATATGAATCAGAGAATAGGAGAAATGGGCAAGTAGAAGGGTACACGAGCCTCAGGAATCACAGCAATGAGAGATGTGGATGGTATCAGCCAATGAACGTTAAGTGGACTCAGTGGAATGTCAGCACCTATGACAGGGAGGGTGCTGGTGAGCTGATCTGGGAGGGAGTTGGATTGGCGTGTCAGCCTCAATAGGTGTTGCATAACCTGAGTCTAAGTGGAAAAGAGTCCTGCGTGCCTTGCCCTGCTTCCTGTCTTCAGGGCTGCTTAGCGTGTTGTTTCCACTACTGTTTGAGCCTAGACTTCTTGAGTGCCTCTGCTGTCCAACCGAGGTCTCATGGTTACCACACAGTGACAGTACATTTGAGTGCTCTGTTTTCACTGAAGTGTAAAGGCAGCATCTTGAAAGTGGGGCTTCCTGTTTACAAATGCTTGGTCAAGATTGAGAGTAAAAGTGATATTAAATTATCAGATTAAAAGATAGAGAATTAAGGTCTGACTTAGTGTTTTAGTGAATAATTTATTCTGACAATTACAGAATGCTGATATTTCAAGGCACTGGGAGCACGAATACCACTTTGGTGTTAGGTTGTGTTGGTCGGCATCGCTTCTCTCTGTTTTGAAAGCAGGGATGAGTCTTTTCCGGTAACAGGAATGGAATAGCACAGATCTTATGTAAAACATCATACAAGGGCACGTTTTTTCCAGTGATCCTTGTAGCTTGATATTCTCTTCGCCAGGCTTTTTGGCTATTACACTGTACTTTTTCAGCATTAATATTACCATTTTCTCTCTTAAATTACCCAATAAGAATAATATAAAAGTTATTTCCAGTACATTTTCATTTAAGGATAATGAACACTAATGACTACAAAGCTGAGATTTCCTCAGCTCAAAAAGTCTGAATATAGCTAAAGAAAATGAGGAAGGCTGGATATTAATGATAAATATTGAAGACTAACCTTCTTATGGGGGTAGAGAAAGATACTTATATGGCTAATTTATAATGAAAATTAAAATAAAACCTACCATTGCTAAGTAGTTCTGGGTCAGCTACTGCTTATAAACAAACTGTTCTTGTATCTTATACTAAATCTTTATTGGTCTTGCTTCTAATTTCAGTTTAAGTGTTGGAGACAGCCTTAAATTTGCTGACTTTGTCATGTCACAGTATATCCTTTACACATCATCAGTCTCTGCTCCTAAATCACAATTAGCATATTCTCACCAAGTCTATAATAGCTACAAATACCTCATAGTTCCATTTTTGGCTATTCCATTTCAAAGTTATTCTTGGTCTAAATATATGTCAAATTTTATATAATCGATGTGAAAGTTGTTTAAAATTGTATGTAATATTTCCCTTTAACATTTTTATTAAATCTGGAGACTTCCTTTATATGTCTTGTTTCCATCTTTTCATTTTTATGCTGGCCATCCTATTCTATGAAAAAGCAAATGATCATCTTCTCCCACTTTACAGTGCTTTACCTTATTTCCTCTGGCCGTGCTTTCCTCAAACTCCGCCATGTGAGACTATTGATGTTCTGCCCCTGCAGTCTTGACTGACAATTGTTGCTCACTGATCCTTTGGTCTTCTTGGCTCACACATAGACCTACATTAGAACCCCCTGGATGAACATGCAGGAGTCCAGTTGCTCCCAGGTCACTGTTTTCTAGTTTTTCTGATGTGGTGGCTTTGTAAGTAGAACTGCATAGTGTCTTAGAATTCTTTATATCGAAGTGAAACTAAATCAGTCCTGAAGTTGGTTACCTGGTTGAAGCTTTTCCCTACCCCTCAATTTTATAGCTTTGGGATGCTGCCTTCCATGGCCATCTGAACATTGGATACTGAATTTGCTTACTTCTCATAGAAAACCTGTTGCTCACCACTATCTGAGATCATGTGGATTTTGACAAATTGCTTGGCCTATTTCCAGTCTGCTTTGATTTACCTCTGGAATCAATCTTTACAGATAGCTCAGCTTTCTCAGTGTAGTTCATAACCAGATTAACATGTTTTATACAAAGTCTTGACTCTGTGTGGACAACTGTGCCATGAACTTGAATTTCTAATAAGATGCCAATGACTATACCATGCATCCTCCATTATCCTGACAATCACCCTGTCTGCATCTACCCTAGCACTCTAATTCTAAAAAAAGTCACCTCATCTTGGCCACAAAGATGTCCAGTTTTACCTAAGTAGAATTAAAGATGTACCCCGACACTCTGGCCCACTGTATTGACCCTGGAAACTCCATTTTAACTGTGGTAGAGAGTATTGAAAATAAGAGTAAAAGTGCAACAGTATATAGCCTGCTTTCTGATGTAAGTAGTATGTTTGTATATACACATGTATTACGTGTGGTAACTTTGTATAGTTTAATAATGTTAGTTTTAGCTACTGTAGAATGTACTACTAGAAAATACCAAAGACCCTAGAGACCAAAAATGGCACTTAAGCTACTCTTTGTCAAGTAGCACTCAAATATATCATGGTAGTAATAATTGATAATATAGGTACCTAACACATATGATGGAGAATTCTGTTAAAGTGAAGAGAAGATAGAAATTCATTAGTTCAGAATTGGAAGATGGAAAAAGTAGTTTGAGTAAAGTGCATTTGCCTGATACCAGTTTCCAAAGGAATGATTATTTAGAACACTCTGTGCTTTTCCATAAAGTTGGTTATAACCCTATTGAATAATTTAGTTCGGTACAAGGACAAATCATTAAACTTCTTGAAGCCTTTCCTGGCTTATACACCACAAAAGGGCAAGGACACTTTTGTATGTAGTATTCTTAGTTTTATGAAGAAAAAAAAAACAGTTTCAAGGGAGTCATGATAGCATTACTAAAATATTTGTTTTGATAAATCTAAGTCTGTTGTTTTGAGTATGTTTAGTTTGTTAAAATAGACCACATACAACATTGATCATTGAGCCTTAGAGTTAACTAAACCACATCTATCATATATAATGGGTGCCTGCTAGTATTATTGGCCAGAGGTTTACCTTTTGATATTAAGGTATAAGATTATTTTCAGTAGCATTTGGTTTGTTCTTTTCATGAAAGCATGGAGTTGGATTATTTACATTGGCTAGAAAAAATTGACCTGCAAGTGTAATTTTTTTCAATTTTATGCATCAACTGATTAGAATTATGGATGTTAATAAAAATGGGTTGTTATTGTGTTTTCCTGTCTATTTTGACTACAACTTGCATGTTAAGTAATGTTTTCATTTATATATTTTTAATAACGTTGAATTTATACACAGTGTAGATAGATACCTTAAAGAATATGTCTTTTTCCAATTGAGTTCCATGGTAATCTAGCCTTTTCTTACTTATGCACCAGATGGTTCTATTTCATGAAATTTAGCATAAATTATTTACCCATGTTTCCTTCCCCTTTCTTTTCTTCTTTTTACCTTAAGCTGCTTTCCCATCTCTTTTGTTATTACTTTTCTTTCTTTATTTCTGCAAATATTGATATTTATTGATTCCTTATATTTATATAGCTGTGCACATTTGGGGTTTAAGAAAGATACATGATCTCAGCCCACAAGAAGCTTTGAATCCATTAAGAGAAAAAAGATGCATGCATTTTAAAAGTTCATTTACAATCAATTGACAAATTAATAATCTAGAAATACGTTTTCTTTTTATAACTGCCACCACAGCTAGAATAATATATATGATTCTATCATATATGCACTTCTTTCCTTAAAATTATATGGTGAGAGAAGATTTCACAAGCCTGAAAGACTAGAAAGTATCCTGAGTGAGTACTGTAGCATAAATCAAAGAAATCTGACAAAGAAAAGATGGCAGAGTAAGCAGTGTCATAACATTCCTATTCTTCACACCTAATGAAGCAAAAAAGCAAAGAAACAAAGTAAAAAATTGAAAAAAATACACTAGCATTAATCAAACTAAGCAAGGATAAAAACTCATATTAGTTCAAAAATCATTGGCCAGAGGAAGAAAAGCTATGGATAAATATATGAATGTTACTCTACCCTGCCAGGAACATGTTAGTGTGTAAGCAGGTGGCAAGGGTAGTAGAAATTATTCATTGTCCCCACTATCCAGTCTTCCTTTCTTTTTTACTTAAAATTTTTGTATTGAAACTGTCCAAAGAGTTTATATTACACCAGAAACCATGTATGAATTTAATAATTTAAATTCTACTATAAATTATTATTGATAAATATTATCATTCCAATTAAGTTTTTTGTCTTTGTTTAAAAGTTGAGTATTTTATTGTTAATCTATTTGGGGTTAATCTCATTCTATTGCTGCCTGACAAGTTACCCCCAAATTTAGTGGCTTAAAACAATAAACATTTATTATATCATAGTCCTTGTGCTTCAGAAATCTTGGTGCAGCTTAGCTGGGTCCTTGGGCTCACTACTGTGTCTCATAAATCTGAGATCAAGTTATAGGCTAGAGCTACATTCTTATCAAGGCTGGACTAGAGGAAGAGCCCCTTCCAACCTCACTTTTGTGACTGTAGTCTCAGATCCTTGTTGGCTATTGGTTGGAGACCTCATTTTTTTTTCCCACTGGAACCTCTCCATTGGGCAGCTCAAAAATAGTAGCTGGTTCCTGTCAGAGCAAGCAAGTCAAAAGAATGTGAAAGGGCATGTAAAACAGAAACCACAACACTTCATAAATTAATCTTTGAGGCGACAACCCATCATGCTTGTCATCTGTTCATTAGAAGAGTGTCAGTGGGTCAGCCCACATTCAAGAGGAGGGGATAATACCAAATAGTGAATACTAAGAGGCCAGAATCATTGAACCCATCTTAAGTTTGTGTACCACATTCATATTAAATGCCATTGTTCAATTACAGTAAGTTAGAAAAAAAAAAAAAGATTCCAACAGTCTGACTCTTACTTTGTCAGGCTTTTAAAGGAATAAAATTATATAAACCCAACCCAAATTGGCTTTAGCAAAATAATAATTTATTTGTTTGTGTAACAAAAAAGTCTCAAAGTCTCAGGGTTGTCCTGACTGTAGATCCAGAAGGATTCTGTTCTCCCCTGACACATAACTCTGTTTTCAAAATAGTTTTGAATGGTTCCTATTGATCCATCTTGTGCTCCATCCCCATCCCTATGGCTGGGGGGAATGGAACTCCCCAGCTGACCAATCCTGAGTCACCTACCCAATCCTGAAATCTGGGAGAAAGTGACAGGAGCAGAAATCTAAGTCATCTGAACTGAGAGTGGGGAAAAGAAAAATTGAGGTGCTGTTACCACAGCAAGGGTTATTGGCTAATGGGCAAGCAAATCACTATTGTCCACTGCACTCATCTGTCCCTGTGGTGCCCCTACCTGTTCTAACTCATGTGGTTTGCTGTTTTTGGTGAACCTAAAGATATACATAACAACTCATTTTATTTTGCTGGCAGAAATGAGTAGATAACTATCTTCCTGAATAAAAAAGTTCATGCTAAATAACTTTAAAATTAACAATAAATGGTAATACATAGTCTTGGTATGCAAGTGTGTCCTATAGAAGCAAAATGTTTCCTAAGCCTTTCCTCCCACCAGCTTCATTGAGATGCAATTGACATATAGCACTGTGTAAATTTAAGGTGTACAATGTGTTCATTTGATACACTTATATCACTGCAAAATGAGTACCACCATAGCATTAGCTAACACATACAACATGCAACATAATTACTATTTCTTTTTTATGGTGAGAACATTTAATTTCTACTATTTTAGTAACTTTCATGTATATCTAATGCATTATATTTAACTATAATCACCATGTGGTACATTAGATCCCCAGAATTTATTCATCTTCCAGCTGAAAGTTTTTACTCCTTGACCAACATCTCGCTTTTTCCCCCCAAACCCCAGCCCCTGATGAAATACCATTCTAATCTGTTTCTGTGAGTTTGGCTTTCTATGGGTCCTCCCTTTCTTTCTTAGTAATAGAAACCTAAATTTTAGCTTAGACCATGAGCATACAGAATGAAGACTACATTTTCCAGTCTTCTTGCAAAGTACTATTGAAAGTGACTTAGTTTTGACCAATATGCTATAGTGTGCACTTGAGTTTGGTTTCCTTGAAGGGAGGGTGCATAATCTTTTCTTCCTCTTTTCCATTTTTGTAAGCTGGTGGAAGTAGTGGCTCAAGAGGGAGATTTCTTGAACCACAAAGTGGAATTCAGGTACAAAAAATGAAAGAGACACAATTTGAAAAATGATTGGCTCACTCGGGACCCTGGAGCTGTGCTAACAATCTTATACTACCTACAAGATTTAGTGATAAAGAATTTAAACTCTGTCACATTTTAGCCACATTTTTGGACTTGTTCACAGCTGAAAATAATCTCATTCTTGATGTGGAAGGACTTCAGATAAAGAAACATCCCTGTCTTCTACTTTACTCATCACTCTTATCTTTCATTCAACTGAATGTACCAAAGTTCCTAAATGGAAGGGTTTGTTTTCCTTTCTTTTTTTTCTATCCAGGGAGAAAAAGAGATATTTGTTTATGTAAACATTTCTGGTCTACAGACTCAAATTTATCCTCAGTGAGCCTTGTCAAGATTGGGCTTGGTGAATTTAGACTCACCCGAACTGCTTTCTCTAGCTCTTCTGTTCCTCATATGTTCACTTTTAACAGCACCATTAGTTTAGAAGAGAAGGAGGACAGGAAGTAATTTATTAGCAGTCTAAACCTCCACCAGATGTTTAAATGGGAAAAAAAAATCTTCACCTCAAAATGATGAAGGAAGAGAATGTGGAGTCGAGACAGAAGGCAGCTCAGAGACAAAGATATAGCATATAACTCTGGTTTAGGATATTCTGCACCACCATGTGTGGGTAGAAAACATAAGACTGGTAAATTCCACTTGTTTTTTTCTCTGCTGGAAGGAAGGTGTAAGAGATCCAGAGCATAATGTCATTGTATCATCATGATACTTATTGTTTTCTGGCAAAAATAAACAGTAAAAAGACATAGCAGAAGGAATCAAAAGGAAAGGAACAAAGAAGAGATGCTGGAAGTTATGGGTATATCAGAAAAATACAAAGACAGTCTGAACAATTGAGCCTCTGTGAGTGTAAGCCTTCTCATCTGCTGAAGAGATTCTATCTTCCTCATCTCTCCTACTTAGTGGGTGGGGATCAAGTGAAAGAGACTGAGCTCTCTACAGAGCTACATGTATTCCAGTATTCTCATTATCTCTTTGACCTTCCATCATCTATTATTTTGGTTTAGAAAATTTCTACATGTATTTCTACATGTATTTAGAGCTCTCTAAAGAGCTACATGTATTCCAGTATTTTCATTATCTCTTTGACCTTCCATCATCTATTATTTTGGTTTAGAAACAGTTTTGGTTTTTGGAATAGTTCTTACCTATTAGGGTATCTGTAAAATTTGTGCATTCTTCATATTAACTCTTTCCATGAATCCTTTTACGTTTTCATCCTAGACTTATTGAAACAGGGTAGTTCTTTAGACTCTTCTATAATCAAGGTGACTTATTTTGGGCCACAGTATTTACTCTGAAAGCAAGTCATAACCATCAAGTTGCCATAATTTCCTGGTTTATGTTTGATTGCTTTTATTCAGTATCAAAATTTCTAATTACCTGAATCAACTTGTCATCAAAATGGTTTCTGTCTGGAAAGACTTATTCATTCTATTTCCCATTATCTCTCTTAGATCTTCCTTGAGCTTATCTTTTCATTAACAGATTACTATCTATATATCTAATGAGATTTATTTCCTTTAACCTGTTTTATTACTTTCACCTCACTGCGTTCAGTCAGCCACTGCAATCTTTTCAGGTCATTTCAAAGTTTCCTTTCTGTTTTCCTCAGATGATGTAGTTCTTGTAATGTTGATATCCTTGAAAAAATGTTGAGCTGAGCTGGATTTGCCAAAGGGCAGAAAAAATTGAGGCAAGAATAGTCTTGACACATAAGTTGTGTTACAGACCCATAAAAGGTAATTTTAGTCAAAATGATATAAATCAGATATGATTTTTCTATAGAAATAATGGTAAAATATTTCTGACAGAGAGGTATAGCATTGAATTTTTAAAACAGATGCCCACATATTTTATATTTAATCCAGTATGAATCATTTTTTTAAAAAATCAGAATACTTAATCTTGTCAAATGTTTTAGTGGAACAAGCTTACCAAACACAATCATATACAATTTTATTTAATATATTACTTAGTATTGACTTAGTTATCATATTTTGTCATAGTTAAATCTTATCTTAGTAATTCCAGACATATTTATTTTGGAAATATAAGGAGGAAATAAATATTTTTCTAGGTCAAGTTGTTCTGAAATGCTTTTTTCGTTTTCTAAATAATAACGGACATATTTGAGGAAACTTCTAGTCTTTCCTGCAGCCCTTTAAAAAATGATCTATGGAGAACTAAAAGAAAGTTGAGGTTTTAAAATGGAGTGCCTCCTTTGATAAGCAAACCAAACTATATATTAGAGTGAAATCATTTGTGTGGTTCTATGTGCTGATGAATTGATAATTTGAATGTAACCGGCTGAGGTTCATAAATACAAAATTCTAGAACCAGTCTACTCGACTGCTTCCCCGGGGGATAAACTTTCAAAGAGAATTTGAAATAGATTTCAGACAGAAGTAGTCATACTGAATTTTGCCTGCTAATAACAATGTTATTCTCTTAGGTCAGGACAATATTGAACTCTGTAAATTTTCACTAAAAGTCTTTGTGTAAGAATAAGATAAATTAGTCTCTCATATATCGCTTGGCACCTGGTACATACTTAGTAGTTATTTATTAAATAAACAAGTGAAATAATGGTTTCTGAATAGCAAAACAACGAATTGAAATGTAAAGTAATTGACTTTTCTTTTATAGAGCCCCAAACAAGAACCTTAACTAGCAGTTTGACCGTATTTAACCCTTCTTCCACCTTAATTTATTCCAGCCCAATTTTGTGTTTTGAGCCATCACAGCAGCAATGTGAACATTAATCAAATACACCCAACTACAAATTTACTCACAGTTTACACCTGAGAAGTCGGACACACCATAAATATTCTGCTAAGCTTTCTCTTAAATCTGGCTGCAAGTACCTTACAGGATGATGGTTGTATAAAGTTTTTCTACCTTCATCATATTTATAGTAATAAGTAGTTAATTGACTTCCCTACAGCAGAACTCTCTTCTTTTCAAATTAAGCTAAGAGTAAAGATGGAGATATTAAACTCTATTAATAGTTTAAGATGTAATAAATGGCTCAACCAGAAATAGCTGACTCAGAGACAGACGAAGATATTTTAATTTCTCAACAATTCGTATGCAAAGACTGATTCTCCAAGTAGAGAATTGGAGAACTGTGGGTTCTACACCAATTAATTACTCCAGAGCCCAAATATGAGAGAGGGACCTGTGTTCTTTAACAAATTTTCCTGGTGGATTTTGTACATTCTAAAATTTTCAACCATTCTTTACAGTTTCTCCTACTGACTAAAGAAAATTTTTCTCAATTATGATACGCATTCTCTTAACTTAAGCATTTTGTTCTATAAAATTTGGCCACATTGACAACTGACTAAAAAGTGTTGAGAGGAGTAATAAAAACAGCAGCTGAGCATCATATTGATAATAGCATTCATAAATATTTTCCAGAAAAAAGACAATGCAATTAATACTTATAGAGGAAAAAAATCATTAAAATGAGTATAATATTTGTCAGTAGTGGCTACAAATTCACCAGTATGCCTTAGGACTTTGACCCATTAATCCCTCTAGTGCCCAGATCATCTCATTTAACATTTTGATTTTTATAATTTTCACATTATAGGCCCTTTGCAAATTTTCTTTCATCTCTCAGTGATAAAGGCATTTTTAACCTGAATTTTTGGCATGCTTCTTTACCCAAACAATTTTCAAATGCAAGAGAGCATGTGGAGAAGATGCCTGACACATGGACACACTACAGACATTCCATAAGGGATTGTTGAATGGATGAAATAATACACCTCTCATGTTTTGCAAACAAACATATTCTCATGTAGTTTGTTCTCTGATCTTTCCTTTTTTCTCCCCCTTGGCATTCTATTTTTGTGTTAAAGATGTAACTTTTTTTTTCTAATCTCTCTGGGTATATTAATTAGATATTTTAAAATATACTCCTTTGAATTACATGTTTCTCTGGGAATCACCTTTTGTTGTTGTTGTTGATCTTGGTTGTTATCTTTTGGGCTACCACTGTTCTTTGTTTATCTATCTGCTAGTCTCTGGCTGTCCATTTATATTCAATAATTAAGCCCTGGGAAGGTAGTATCGTTTTTTTCTGTGGTATATGCAGCATGATTTCTCACTTTCCTTGACTGGGAAGTCTGTAGGGACCTCAATGTATGGTGAAAAGTTGGGGTTGACTGGCAGTCTTTACTTTAGGGTGAAGTAAAGGTAGCTGGCTATCAGCTGGGGGCTCTAGAATCCCCAGAACTGAGGACTTTACTCTGGGATTCTAATATTTCATCAGAAAGCTTTAATTCACCTTATTTCTATTTTAATTTCTTTAGCAAAAAAACACTTGTACTTTGCCAGAAGTTATGCTCTGTGTGTGTACTGGTGGGATGGAGAAAAGCATTGCACACCGTTTTTCCTTTTTTGACCTTTAATCTGTCCTCTGCTCTTCAGTTCAGCTTCTTATTCTGGCCCTCCAAGGTAGGTGCTGACTTTCATGTCAGTGCCTTTCCGGGATTTTGAAGAGTAGATTAGTTCTCATTTCTGCTGCAGTCCCCTCGTAGATAGGTCTGTAGTTTAATTTTGAATCAGTTTTTGATCCTGTATTTATTAAGAAGTTGTAAAAAACTAATAAACAGAAACTTTGATTAATAGAATTGGGAGACCAGCAGGGGGACCTCTCATGCCCTGTGACAAGAGCAGAGCCCAACAGGAAGAAGGACACCTTTTCTTTCCTGACAAGGACTCAGCCAATGAAAAGCCATAGACTCCGTTTACTATACCCTCCAACTTCATTTTCTCTTGTATAAAAACATGGCTCACTATGATCGCAGATCTTGAATTTTAATTCTCTGCTGATCTCCATCTTTGCTGGAGAAATATCAGGCAGTTATTTGTTTTAGGTCCACATGTTGGTGGCCCATATAAGAACCGGAGGAGACCTCTGGAGGCTCCAGCTCTGCAGTTGGTGAGCAAACAGGTGTGGTACCTACATTTGACACTCCTGTGTTCACTGCTTTTCTACCTGGCCCTGGAGTTTGAAGGTATGTCTTTCTCCTGGATTCGAGTTCACATGGTCTTTGCATTTGAAGCTCTGCAGGCTTATTCAGGATCTGCTTTAAGGTTTTGTCTTTCCAGTTAAGGTCGTGTTCTGTATGGGAATACTTGTTTGGGACTTCGGGCTGATTTTGGATCAGACTGTTTCAACCTAAGCTGGCTGAGCAGCCATTGTCCCATTCCCTTGTGAACGGGGGCTGCTTCAGCTTGCAAGTTGTTTGAATTGAAGTGTTTGAGCTGTAAGTTTTTTAAGCTGTTTGAAAATTATTCGTTTAATCTGAAGAAAACCCTCTGAGAAATAGAATCCCAGCTGTCAATATTTTGAGCCCATCCTCTACAGGGACCATGGCTGATTTTGATTAAAAACTGTGGTCCTTTCTCATGCACATTTATAACCAAAAGAGATTGATCTGACCAAAGGCAATTTAGAATATCGATGGCTATTATGGGGAACTTTTGAAATCCCCAAACTTAATTTTTAAGCAAACAAATTAGGTTACAATAGCTCAAAAATTTCCACTACTGAGTGTAATTCCTAGTTTGTTTAGTATTTTGAAGTTTTTAAATCTTATCAAGAGCCTAAAAATGTCTCTCTTCAAAATTAGATTTTAAGATTAACTGAGGCAAACACGTAATTAAAGAAAGATAGGGGGCTTCCCTGATGGCACAGTGGTTGAGAGTCTGCCTGCCGATGCAGGGGACACGGGTTCGTGCCCCAGTCCAGGAAAATTCCACATGCCGCGAAGCGGCTGGGCCCCTGAGCCATGGCTGCTGAGCCTGCGCATCCGGAGCCTGTGCTCCGCAACGGGAGAGGCCACAACAGTGAGAGGCCCGCGTACCACAAAAAAAAAAAAAAAAAAAGGAAATAAAATGGCGCCTGAAGTCTCAGGTCCATCTTCCTTGATTTCTTTGTCTCTGGCGCCACCTCTGGAGCCTTCTTGTCTCCCTCAGCTCTCTGTGGCCAGACTCTGTCTCCAGTGCCATCTTTCTACTTCCCTTCTATGCCACTTATGCCTTCTCTATACCTTCAGTTCCTCTACACTAATTCTCTTACCAAACCCCCTTTTCCTCTGAACTTGGCAGAATCTGTTCCTTTAAAATTAAGCTTCCTAAGGATCCAGAGGCCAAACCTTTAATTTCTTATATTTCCTGGACAAAATCTGAACTGTGAGCCATAGTCAAAGATTTTTCCAAAGTAGCCAAAGATTCTTACAGATTTGCTGAGAAATTTAATATAGTCATTCAAACTTATCAATCAGGTTTCTCTGATTTATAGCAGATAGCTTATAGTCTTGTCCCTGAAGGCCAGGCCTAGAACTGGATGAAAACCACTAACTGGGAAAAATCCTGAAAGATCTCTAGAATTATAACTGGGAGCCCAAACTTATAACTTATATGATCAGCCTGGGGCAATCACTAGATGACTTCATGGAGCAATTTCTAGGGCTTTCCCAAAGCCTGTTGATTCGAACAAAATTTAGGCTTATACACAACGATCTGACTAACCCCTTCATGACTATTGTAATTGATTTAAGATTATTTTTCAAGAAAAGTCTGGCATCACTTCAGATGTTGATTTCACTTGGGTAGCTTTTAACTCTATGTTTATTAATGGACTGAGCTGGGACCTTTCTCTTCTTGTAAAAGGACCAGGTGGAATACGAAATTATGTCCACTCCAGATTTAATTAATACAGCAAACTAGCTCTCCAACAGTCTAGATGAGTCATATAAAAGGAAGGCAGCTAAAATTCTTAATCTTCAACTCCAGCAAATGAAGGCTCCTAAATGAAATCAAAATTCTCCTACGTTCTGCTATTATTGCAAAAGCCAGGATGTTCGAAAAGAGATCATTACAAATGTAAGTGCTTTAGGCACTTTTAGCTCTCTAACCAGCCTTTCCAACAACCTTCCAATTCTCAACGATGGGGCTCCAAGGAATTAGAGGAACTCTTCTCAACATCCCTCTTAATTGGCTTGTTGAAACATTTCTCCAGATTGGGGATGAGTCTCTCCAAGTTCTAATTGACACCAAAGCCACACTCTTGGTTCTCAACCCCACTGCTATAAAGCAGCCCCTGCCTTGGAGAACTAAAAATGTTCAAATAGTGGGGAATCACTAATGAACCTCAAGAAATTCCTGTCTCTGAACATCTTTCCTTCTGTTTAGGCCCTTTGAGAGATACATATCCTTTTCTCCTTAGTTCCTCTGCCCCTACCTATTCATTAGCCAAAGACTTCTTAAATAAATACTATGTTGGAATTTCTTCCTCTCAACAAAAGGGAAATGATTCTAGAATTTGACAGTAGTCATCAAAGTAATCAACCAGATGAATTAAATGACACTTTTTTCTTTAAACCATGAGTGTGTTTCTTTTTTATTGTCTTTTATTTATTTTTTTTATTTTTACTTTTTGTTGCATTTTATTTAGTTGCAGCATGCAGGATCTTAGGTGAGGCATGCAGGATCTTTCTTAGTGGGGCATGGGCTCTTCGTTGTGGTGTGTGGGCTTCTCTCTAGTTGTGTCGCATGAGCTCCAGGGTGTGTCGGCACTGTAGTTGTGGTGCGCGGGCTTCTCTCTAGTTGTGTCCCGTGAGCTCCAGGGTGCGTCGGCTTTGTAGTTGTGGTGCGCGGGGTCCAGAGTGTGTGGGCTCTGTAGTGTGTGGCATGCGGGCTCTAGTTGAGATGCATGAGCTCAGTAGTTGTGGCACGTGAGCTTAGTTGTCTCCGCAGCATGTGGGATCTTAGTTCCCTGACCAGGGATCAAACCTGGGTCCCCTGAATTGTAAAGCAGATTCTTTACCACTGGACCACCAGGGAAGTCCCTAAATGAGCCTTTTGATATATTTTTTTGTTCTCTCTCTGCCAGTACTAGAGCTAATTCTGGGAGCATTGATTATTTATCCTTATTGAATTAGTTAACATCTTCCTTATGGGCAAAAATTCTGATATTGGTAAAATTCACAGAGCACCTTCCATCAACCTACTGCATATATCAGGGAACTCTACTCAGTTCTCTGTGGTGACCTAAATGGGAAGGAAATCCAAAAAGGAGGGGATATATGTATACGTAGAGCTGATTCACTTTGCTGTACAGTAGAAACTAACACAACATTGTAAAGAACTATACTCCAATAAAAATTAATTAAAAAAAGATTCAAATAGATATTTCAAAACCTCATAACAGAATTAATCAATACCCTATAAGAATCCCTTCAAGGCATAAAGCCCATTTTAGAAGATTACTAGGCTCAAAGCCTCATTATCCCTTGTGTACTCCCTGTACATTATCCCTGTTAACTCTCCCATTTTGCTGTGTGAGCAAACCTAAGAGCCAAGGTTGGAGATTTATCCAAACCTCTGGGCAATAAACAACCTTGTTATCCCTTGACACCCTGTTGTTCTAACCTTCATATGTGACTACCATTCATTCCCACCAGAAGTAAATTCTTTCCTGTAATTGATTTATGCAGTGCCTTCTCTAGTATTCCAGTTGATGAAGGTAACCAATACTTTTTGTTTCACTTGGGAACTTTTTGACTTCACTTGGGGAGAAAAACATTTCACCTGGACAGTAATGCCTCAGGGTTTTACTGAGAGTCCTTATTATTTCTCACAAATCCTGAAGGCTGATTTAGATGATATAAAGTTCCCTAGAAGTTCTACTTTGTTGCAATATGTGGATGCCTTGCTTCTTTACTCTCCTCAAGCCTCCCCACAGGAGACAGCATCCACTTGCTAAAGCTCTTATCCTTCAAGGGACACAATGTCACCAAAGAAAAATTGCAGTTTGCCCAAACCCAGGTTCAATATTTAGGGGATCTGATATCAGAACGAGTGCTATACCCTAGATCCAGATAGACTTCATGGTGTCCTAAGTTTCCCCAAACTGCAAATTAAGTGCCAACTGTGAGGTCTTCTTGAGCTAGATGGTTATTGCTGAAACTGGATTCCCAGTTTCTCTCTTATTGTCTGTATTTTTTACTAAATAACAACACTGACCCAATTTATGGGGAAAACCAGGTAACATAAACCTCAACGTCTTAAAGGGGAGTTTGATGAACCCACATGCTTTTGTCCTTCCAATTATCAGATTCCATTTTTCCTTCTTGCATATGAAAAGGAAGAGATGCCCTTGGGGTACTCACCCAAAAAGATGGGGAACACCATTGACCATAGGGTATTATAGCCAGCAACTGCACCTTGTGGCATGGGAATACCCCCTGCTTTAGAACCATTACAGCCACTACCCTTTTGGTTAAGTTCATCTAAAAAATTGTTGTGGGATCCCCTTTAACCATTTTACCTCATGGAATAGAAGTTCTCCTAAATTCTCATCACAGTCAACAATTCTCAGTCAGCCACTTCATATGAAGTCCTTTTGTTAACTGCTCCTCACGTAACTCTTAACATTGTAACAACCTTAACCCTGCTACTCTTGCCTCCTTACTCACCAATGAAGTCCTTCAAGGCCACCTGACATTGAAAAAGCATCTCCTGACTCCTAGTGATGATTATAGGAAACTCCTCTATGTAATGCTGACTTCTCTTGGTTCAACTCATGGATCATATTTAAAAGGTGCCATGGGGCTCCCCTGGTGGCGCAGTGGTTGAGAGTCCGCCTGCCGATGCAGGGGACACAGGTTCGTGCCCCAGTCCGGAAAGATCCCACATGCCGCGGAGCGGCTGGGCCCGTGGGTCATGGCCGCTGAGCCTGCACGTCTGGAGCCTGTGCTCCTCAACGGGAGAGGCCACAACAGTGAGAGGCCCGCGTACCACAAAAAAAAAAAAAAGGTGACAATGACAAATACGATGCTGGTATGTTATTAAAACTCCTTTTGATGTTGTGGAGGCAGCATCTTTACGTTTGGCTAATTCAGCCCAAAAGTCTTACACAGACTTGTACTTCAGCCAAGGACAAAACTGCCTATATTTATACTGATAATAGATACGCTTGCAGAGTAGCTTATGATTTGGGAATGTTGTGGAAGCAACATGTCTTTCTTACTTCCAATGAAAATAAAATTTAAAAGACCCCTATGTTCAGAAATTATTGGATGCAATAATTTTACCTAACCCTTTAACTATTATTAAGATTCTGAGGTATTTTAAATTTGACTCACTGGAAGCTAAGAGACATCACTTTGCTAACATTTCCACAAAGAATTATGCCCTTAAAGAGATCAAGAGGCCCCCAAATCTCTGTCATGGTCCAAAGGGACATTTCTTCAAATGATATCTTAGAAAAATTGGCTAAAGAAGCCCAAGAATTGGCCTCAGAAAAGGAAAAACAAGTTTGGAAATTCAACAATTGTTGGTTTGATGTAAAGAGAAAGCTCAGGTTTGGACAAAATAACAGCCCAGTCCTACTGAAGACTCTAAAATTTCCACTCTTAACCACTATACAGGCGTTACACCATTGGTCTACTAGCAAAATGATAGCATTCATGAATCAATATTGGTGGGGAAACATTAACGAGGTAGTAGTGACTACGTCACTCATCCCATTTGTCTAAAGTACAATCCAGAGAAGCTTTTTTTATTATGTTCCTGGACATTTTAAACTGACTAATGGACCATTCAAGTTCTGGCAAATGGATTTCATACAATCTTCTCTGTCTAATGGATATAAATATGTCTTAGTCATGGTCTGTATGTTTTCACATTGGACTGAATCCTTTCCTTATAGACAGGCTCCTGCTCATCTGTGGCTAATGTCCTTTTGGAAAAGATTATCCATACATGGGAAACTTCTCTCAAACATTATAGTGACTGAGGAATCCATTTCACTGGCCAGATGCTTCAACAAGTCTATGCTGTATGGCTGGTTTTATAACACTTTCACTGTGCTTACCACCTTCAATTCTCTGGTTTAGTCAAATGTACTAATGGCATTATTAAGACTCAACTGGCAAAATTTGTAGAGGCCCTCCAAATACCTTGGCCAAAAGCACTGCTTTTTGTTCTTCTAAATCTCAGACCTACCCCTTTTTTAAATTCATAATCTCTCACTCAATGTACTTGGCTCCTGCTTCTTTTGACCCACAACTGATTAAAGGAGAGATACTCCAATATTATAAAGGCCTAATTGCTTCTATTAAAAATAACCATGTTTTGCTAGAGCAATCTTTTCACGGTGTGCCCTTAGAAGACAAAGTCACTAAACAGTGCACCTTGCAATCTGGAGATTTTGTGTTTTGGAAAAGACACTTCCGGAAGAACTCTTCAGCCTCTCTGGAAAGGTTCCTATCAGGTACTCTTAACCACTCCTTGTACTACCACTCCAAAGAATAAACTCTTGGATTCATGTGACACACCTAAAGATAGCACCAAACTCTTACTGGACCTGAACATCATCTGGTGACCTGAAAGTAAAGACTTCTCGAAAATGAAGCAGATAATATCTGATAAGATAGCTTTCCCAAGTTATCTGGACCAGGACTGTTGGAAATTTGTAGCCAAACCTTTGATGATTACATAACCCTTCAGATAATCTCCAATGTCTATAATCTTGATAACATATGAATTTCAGATAAAAGGCATCTGAGAATTCTTCTTCCTACTCCTCCTTGTTACTCAAATGTGTCCTCAATAAGTTTCCAATCTGTGCACTTTCCTTCTGATGTGACACTACTTCCAGGAAATGCCCTTCCTGACATTGAAGTACAAAAACCTGCTGAAACTAGGAAACTTGACTCTTAAACAGTGATGCTTTCAGAGAAAGATATTGAGCAAAAGGGGGAAATATAAAAATAAAATTAAAACTTCAATTAAATTGAGTGAGGTGACCAGAAGGGGGATCTCTCAGGACCAGTCCAAAGGGCAGAAGAAAGACCCCTCTTTTTTCCTGGTATGGACTCAGCCAATAAAAAGCCATGGAATGTTTACTATAGCCTTCCCTACTTCCTTTTTCCCTCTATAAAAATATTCTTCCTATGCCATGTGGGGACTTGCACATGGCTCCTCTTGCAGACCCTGAACTGCAATTCTCTGCTGATTTTTAATAAATCCATCTTTGCTGGAGAAATAACTGGCAATCTGTTTTAGGTCACAAAGTGCTGTTAAATTTCTGAATGGTTAGTTTTTTTTTTTTTTTAATTTGGCTTTCTGTTGTTAATTTCTAGTTTTATTATGACGGGTTCAGAGAATGTGACATTTATAAGTTTGGACTATGACACTATATTAAGTTGTGTTTTTTTTTTTTTTTTTCTTATACTGAGGATATGAGCTACATAGTGAATTTGGCTGCTCAGCACTTGGATTCTCTTCCTATGCTTGGAAAATCCTCCTCCAAATGAATCCTAGGGTGGTGCAGAAACCTTTTCTTAAGACTGAAGCTGGTGGGCAAAGCTCACTACTGCACGTGCCCTGGAGATCAGTGCAGTAACTGGCTGCTCTCAATGAAGGGTGCAAATGGAATTCCTTAAGTCTTAGTTCAAATCTTTGTCATTACTCAATAATATCTACATTCTTTTATTTTCTGCCAGTGGGGTATTGAGAATACCTTTCAGTTTAAATGCAGTTATGAGTAGGACATAGAAAAGGAGGTAATGTGGAGACTAGTCGGATTTGGAGACTTCACTGCTTTACTGAAGGTTTTCTTTACTCTGTACTTATTGGGGTAGTCACAATCCAATGCTTAACTGGAGATCCTCTTTCTTACCTTTTGGTACTGGATTCTCCATCTTGGACTATCTACTTGATTCACCAATTGACCCTTAAGAATGTAAGTCACAATCAGTTTTGGTCCTGGTGGAATTTTCAGACTTCTTCAATCACTCCCACCCAGAAAACACACACAGCTGCACACACATAAAGATATGATCACAGGTAACACTAACTCCTTCATAGTGAAAACTGGTGACTATTTTTTTTTGGGGGGGAAACAAGTACACTTGTTTTTGTTTGTCCCTCTTTTGATATGTTTAATCAAGTGCTTTTTGAAATTATTGGCTTTCTCCTTACCCCAATCCCACTTTGTTCCTTTATTTAAAAAATTAATCCAAGTTTTTTTCTGTTGATAGCAGCTCTCTTTTAGAATGTATCATGTTTACTTGATAAAATCTATTATACATAAAGGGAAGAAATGTAAATATTCAGGCTCAATTTGACATCTTAAAATCAATAGTTTATTCCCTGTGTTTTCTTATAAAAATAAAGCATTCATAACACCTCCACTAGCATGAATATTTTTGGTTTTGTGTCTTATGATTTCCTTTACAATTTTAGGTCCACATAAAGTAATTTACCTCATTGGTCTCAGCAGTGCATGTGATTTCTTATAAGCACTCAGATGCAAGGTTGTATTAGGGATCTGATTAAGCAAAAAAACAATAAATATAAACATCTGGTATTGAGGGGTACATTTCATGTGCACACTTAGACTCGCTTAGTAAACTCACCTGTTAGATATCAATTTATCTAACTCCAAACCACTGGCACATGTTTGTTCATTAGGCTGACAAGGAAAACTTTTGGTGAAGTGCTATTTCTCCATTTAGACTTCTTAATGTTCTAGCTTTTCCTGACTTGGGTTTGACCCCCTCCATGACTTTCCTTGGGAATAATTTTATTGGAGTGTGTTATTTTCACTACTTTCACCTGGCTAGCCCTTATACACAAATTCTATTCTACTCAATCATAAAATTAAATAAGAAATTTAAACTCTAAATTAGTCAAATTATCCCTATTTCTAGAGCTCTGGATCCTATTCACTTACTTTTTGCTCAGGAGACATATATTAGATAACAAAAGACATCCAAGCTCTCAGAATATTAATGAAAGCCCAAATTCCTCAACATTAATAGCATTTATAAAAGAAGTCTTCTTTCTCTATCTGTATTTTTCTTCTTATTTCACTTTATAAAAGCTAAGGCAACAATAGCTAAAGTTAAGAAGAAAAAGTAGAAAAACAGTATATCTAGCACATGGTGATGGAGGGAGGGAGACTTATATCCCTGTCTGAATAGAGAAGTTAGCCAAGAGACAGAAGCCTTCTCCAGTTAGCAAAATGGATATCAGGCAGGTTTGCAAGGAAGTAGACAGTATGTCAGTGTAATTTTGACCAGAAGCCAAAGGGATAAACCTGGGGCCAAATAGGAAAGAATTCCTCACTACTCTAGAGGTCCAAACAAAGACAGGAGACAATAACTTGAGCCAGAAGTTGAAAACAAGAAAGTCTAACTAGATCAGCTACAACCTTTGAGGTTGAGAGGTTTGCAGACTAAAGGAGAATTTGACAGGTGTGATGTAAAAGTCTGTATTTTTAAAACTCCACTGCTTAGTATTTTAAAGAGAAATACACCAAACATAAAACTACTTGTAGTAAAGAAAAGATTAGATATCAGTGCTTCTTATATTATTTTAGAAAATTTGAGATGAGAAATTTGAGATGATTCAGTAAGAGCTTCCTGCCTTCACAATACAAATACAACCACCTCACCTCCTTTCAGTTTCAGAGACAGAGGTGCTCCTGCAGGATTTGAGGCCAATATCTCCATTTATGCTTTAAGTTTCATCTACTCCTACTTGAGTCATCAGAGACCTTGTTTCATCATTCCTATCTCCTTTCCTGCTAATCTTCAAGTAATCTCTCTTTACTATTTCTTTCACATCTAAACATATTTAAGCAAATATATACTCTATTTTAAAAATACTCCTCAATTATATATTCTCTCTCTAGCTAATACCCTACATCTCTTTCTCCCTTTATAGCCAAGCCTTGTGAAAATTAATTATTTTTATTTTAATTTCTTTGTGGCTTAATTTAATCCAATTCACACTTCAGTTCATTGCAGTCTGACCTAGCTCCAAATATTCTAAACATATTACCCTTTTAATATTGCCATTAAGGAGTTTTTTTGCAATTAAATCCAATGAGCATTTCTAGTGCTCATTTTTATTTGATCCACTAAGCATTTGACTTTTTTACTTCTACCAACATTCATACATGTCATTCTCTGGAACAAATTTCACCAGGCATTTTGTCTTCTTTCAAAGGACTCTATTCAGTGAGTTTGTGCATATTTTACCACACAGGTAGCAGAACAGTGAAAAGAGGGGATGTCTAAGAGAGTGTAATTAAAAAACAGGATTTCAGGAAAGTACCCTTAGGTGGGATATTTTCCTCCTTTGACTGTTGGCTTCAGAGTGCAGATCAGAGAGCAGAAATCACTCAGTGAATAAGATGGTGTTTCATTTCAACCTAGGAAGTAGTTTGGCAACTTCCAAAAGGAAGCAACACAAGAAAACTTTGTTTATTGCATTTGTCGAAGTATGACTTCTCACTTGAAGAATAAATCTTCCCTTTTACCCATTTTGCAAGAACAATGACAATTTCTATTTGTTCTCCCAATCTTTAACACTGTCTAGAATCCAAATAAATCAAGGAAGTGTAGTCACACTCTTAAATGTATATGTCACTGAAGATGTAAGAATTGAGGATATACATTTTAAATTTTAAATGAGTTTTAAAAATTGAAAAACTTTAGATAACACTGGGGAAATCAGAAATATTCACTATTGTCTGTGAAAATATAAAAGATAATATGAGGCTGAAGAATGAGGACCCATAGAAAGTGTTAAAATTTTGAATACCACGTTTTTGATGCTATATTTTCCTATTTGAGAATTATTTGAAAATTTACAAAATGCATACTTTTAAAAGGATAGTTTTAAAAAGAATATTCTAAAACGGTATTCACCTTAATCTCTACTTTTTATTACTTCTCCTTCCTTTGAGTATTAATAAACATCCACAAGCATTAAAATCTCTGAAATAAGCACGGCTAATTATATTGGCTTCACATATTTGGTAGAAAAGAGAGAATAGGGGACTTCTCTCAAATGAGATGCAAATAAGAAAAGATATGTGATTTAATGGCAGATTAACATCATTTATTTTTATATTCACTACATTTTGTTATTTTTAATAGAATTCCATTTGCCAGGATTTGGCTCCAAAGTGTAAGTTATTTAACAGATATCATTAGGTTGCTAAGCATTAACACTTAATTATCATATTAATAAACAGTTATTACTCTCTTCTACGCTGAGCCTTGCCTCTGCTGCATTAGTATTCATGCACTGCTCTTAGGCAACTTAATTGTCCTTAAAGGAAATCATTACAATTTAAATGAAATTGGGAGCTACTGGTTAGGGAAGGCTGTAAGGCATGCACGACACATACTAAACAAGGAACTGTAATTTCCCCAAGTCACATTTTTTTCAGTAATTTCACATCACAGCACTATATCTGTTTGGTTAAGGGGAAAACAGTACATTTTTTTGCCTTGCAATTTTGCAAGGACACCATTTAACCAAGGACAAGCAAGACTCTGGAGTGGTAGCAAAAAAACTTGAGGTAAATCAAATAATTTATTTGTGGCTGGTAAACTGTTGTCAGCATTTGCAAAACAGTCAATGAAGCAATAAAGTAGAGCATGGTGGGCAGCCATCAACCACTGTGTCTGCCTCTAGGATGGAGGGCAGCAGGAGGCCAAAGACTTTATGGGGACAGCTGTTTCCTCTCCCCATATGTGACTTTGTTTGTTCACTTCACAGCAACACACTTCACATACTGCCACAAAAATGGTGAATAAGATTACTCTCTTGTGTCATGTTACCCCCTTCTCATAGTCAAGAGCTCATTTTTTGCACCCTTAATCATAAAATGATTCAGTTTAGTGATTTGAGTTGAACACTCTCTGCCATTAAAATGCAAAGAGTTTAAATATCCCTGGACTCTTATTTTTGAAAGATAATTAATCAATGTTTTACACAATCTTAAACAGCTCTTCATTTTTAGTGAGCTATTCATGATGAAAACAAGGATTTAATTCATGTGGGTATTTAGCAATTTCAGATTAATTAGTTAGCAACTGAGAGTTAACCTTATTAGTGTCCAACTGTGTGGGACTGCATGAGGGATGATAGTGAAATGAATAAACACCCTTCCTTTTGTGAAATATATAAACAATAACATAGGCAGTTAAACTATTACAGTTAAACCACAGAACTGCCAAATGTTGAGGAATCTGAACTAGGCACCTACTAAGCACATTGAAAATGTTACTTTTCACTGACACAATTTGAACATGTGCATTTTACATGCCAGGAAGAAATCTCATTTTGCTTGCTAGACAACTGAGATAGGAAGAACTTGTTAACTTTGCCTGGGTCTCATAGCTATTAAATGGCTGTACCAGGTTTAGATTCTAGGTCTCTCTGCCTCCGGAGCACATCTTCACACTTGAGCACCTCACTACAAACCCTCAAACACCTGTATTATTACCACAGACCATCCTGTTACATCTTGAGCTTTCTATTAATGCAAGAAGAAAAAAATTGATTTAGTAATCTTTAAAAGAACTTACAGAGACTCTGTCCTCTTAGACAATAGGGGTTACTGTATTTTTCTTTGCTTCTCAGTTAGTAGGAATGCTTTCTGAGTAAAGCCTATATTACAGTAGCTCTTCATAGAATTATGTCTTCCTTTTTCATAGAAAAAAATAACCAAATTAGCAGGCAGAAGTGAGGAATGAGCATTGGAAGATGTGATGCATAGAATAAAGTTGTGCCACATTTTAAAATGTGTTCCTGGAATCCTTGTGGCGGATTACTGAGTTTTCAGATTGGTGCTAGAATTATGTCCTTAACCTTGCGATCTCCAGGAATGTGAACCTGGGTACGCTGTTGAGCCTCTCTGAGCCTCAGCTTTCAAGTAATAAAGGAGTAATAACTTAAACCACACTCATTCTATAGGTTTTTAAGGGGACAAAATAGATTTTCATGACTTTTTTTATACTACAAAGTAATAAACAATAAGCAATTTGTTCTTATTGACTTGTCATGATGTAGTAGAAAAAGCATGGGACTAAACTCAGACAGACCTAGGTTGGAATCACAAACGTCAATTATCTGATAATGGAATGTTATTCCATCTCTCTTGGCTTCAGTTACAGTGTCTCTAAACTGGAGATAATGACACTTGTATTATAGTTGTAGTAAAGATTAAAAAAAATTATATAAGTCTCTAGGATACAGAATACCTGAAGAAAGTGATACCAATTGCAACCATTAATCCACATGTGAGTTGAGTAATCTAATAATAAAAACAAAAACATAATTCCAAGAGTAATGTGCAGAATCTATATTTAGAATTTATAATTTATGCTATTAGGTCCAAATTATGCACCTACTTAGATTCACTAATTCCCACTTTCCTTCTCTGTTGTTTGACCAATAAAGCATATGACCACAGCAACCTCCTCTGCTTATCACTAAATCTCTAAACACTGCTGGCTGTCACACCTCTCTTGGGTTAAAGCCTAAAGAAACTCCATCATCTCTCCTGCAGTGGAAGTTACAGTAGCTCCAAAGTCCAAGCCCATATATGATACCTTGTGCTAACAGAGCTTTAATAACAAACTTATATTTGTTTTCTCTTCATTCTTATGGCATGTTTACTTCTACCTCCCTCTCACTACCTGGAATTTCTTTCACCAACAAAGCATTAGCATGCAAACCTTAGCTAAAGCTACAGTTTTGAAGGAATTTGGACTGAAAAAATTGACCAGGACTGGCCCTGGAAAGTCAATCTGCAGGATGGATTTTAAAGTGGGTTTGACACTTTTAATGTATTATTGGATTTGGTTTGCTAGTATTCCGTAAAGGACTTTTGTATCTATGTTCATCAGTGATATTGGCCTGTAATTTTCTTTTTTGTGGTATCTTTGTCTGGTTTTGGTATCAGGGTAATTGTGTCCTCATAGAATGAGTTTGGAGGTGTTCCTTCCTCTGCAATTATTTGGAATAGTTTTGGAAGGATAGGTGTTAACTCTTCTCTAAAAGTTTGGTAGAATTAGCTTGTGAAGTCATCTGGTCCTGGGCCTTTGTTTGTTGGGAGTTCTAAAATCACAGATTCAATTTCAGTATTTATAATTGGACTATTCATATTTTCTATTTCTTAATGGTTCAGTCTTAGAAGGTTGTACTTTTCTAAGAATTTGTCCATTTCTTCTAGGTTGGCCATTTTATTGGCGTATAGTTGCTTGTAGTAGCCTGTATGGTCCTTTGTATTTCTGTGGTGTCGGTTGTAACTTCTCTTTTATCATTTCTAATTTTATTGATTTGGGCCCTCTCCCTTTTTTTCTTGGTGAGTCTGGTTAAAGGTTTATCAATTTTGTTTATCTTTTCAAAGAAACAGCTTTTAGTTTCATTGATCTTTTCTATTTTTTTAGTCTCTATTTCATTTATTTATGCTCTGATCTTTATGATTCTGATTGAAAAAGGACTTACGATCAGTAGTGTGTTAATAACATTTTACGTTCAATGACATCATAGTCATGTTTTCACTTGAGTGTAAAGGTAAGGCAAATACAGTTCATCAATGCAAGGCAAATGATAATTAAACATTTAATAAGGTGGTATGACTTTTTTATGGCTTTGGATACCTTATGAAAAGCTAATTGCCAACTTAAGGTAGACTGTAAAAGCAAAAGAGCATTATGATAGATTTTAACAAGACTTTTATCTTTTGTAGTCACCAGGCAGATTCTGTTGAAAATCAGACCAAAGATCTGATTATAGGATTGGTAGAACTGCAAAAGGGTTTTGATGTTGTTGTTATAGCCTCAACAGGTGTCTTATATCAAAGTGAGAGTCATGGCAGTGAAATAGAGCAAGGCAGAGGTAATAAATCCATATAAATCAAAGTCCTTCTGGATTAATGAAATTTTTAGAGGTTTAAAGATCTGGGGTATTGCAAGATATCTTGCATTAAATTAAAGGCAAGCTGTTGCTTGTAGAAATATAAACCACTAAGAAAAAGCCATTGTGCTTTATAAGTCTTTTTGCACCATGGATGCAACATGCACATCTCTTGAGAATATAGCTCCAATCCATTGATCAGGAGATTTTGAATGCTGTCAGTACTGAATGAGGTTCAAAGTTCTAGTCTTCAGTGAAGGTTGCCCTGCTGTTGTGGCCATTTCATCCATTGATCAATTTATGCTAGATGAATCAGTGGTAGAAAAGGATACTGTATTGAGTCTTTGGATATGGGACAATCACATAGGGTCCTGGAGCAAAGACAAGATTACCATGGCAGAGAATTACCCTCCATTTGAAGAGCATAGCTTTGCAGGCATGTGTTAGCAACTGTTTTTATTTAAGCAACTGGTTTTGTCTGAGCACCTGACCAAGACACACCATGAGATTATGAAACCAGAACTTTCCACCATGAACAAAGTTATTTTGAATTCAGCTAGTTCTAAGGTTAAGCAGGTGCTATAGCAATTGAATATTTAATGGAAGTGACACATTTAGGAGTAGGCTGAAGCAGATTCAGAAAGTACAAATAAATTAAATGAACAGATGGTCCAGACTCCCTTGTCACTTATTTCTGTTTATCTGATGTTTATCCTTCATCTCACAACTATGTCCTTATGGAGGGTAACTTTTAATCAATTGATGGAGAAAGTAAAGACTTAAGCCTGGCTCACAGATGGACCACCACAATGCATTGACATTTTCAGAAAAGGGGCTACTGCCATGTAATACCCACATTCATAGGTGGTCCTGAAAGAAATTAGTCAACTTAAATCATGTGAGGGAGCAAAGCTGTGAACAAAATACTCAGTCATCCATTTTTTACAGAAGGAGATATCATCTAACATATGGATATGCAGGAAATGCTGTGTAATGGATAATGACTGGGAAGAAATAAGAATGGAAGCCTGGAGATAAGGATGTCTGGAGAAGAGTTACATGGATGGACTTATAGGAAAGGACACAAAGTATGAAGATCTTTTTGTCTCATAAATGCCACCAGTGTGCTTTCACCAAAGAGCACATTCTCAAAAATTAGGTGAGAGCTGACCTATACTGTGCTTGTGAGCAAGTTTCTTTTCTTGGTCATCTTATTACCTGCAAAATGGACCTATAAACAGAATAGCTATGGTGGCATGGATGGAAGCTATGTATTTGTCAAAAATTGTGGGTTGCCTATTGCAAAGGCTGAATTACCTACTGCAGAATGTACAACCATTGAAAAATAACAGTTCTAGCTCTTTTATGTGGTACTATTACTCAGAACAACCTTTTAGCGGCAGATAGATTATAACAGGCAATTTGGAGGGAACAGAGATTACTTTCACTTAAAATGATATAGATTGAAGATATGGATTTGTCTTCCCTACTCCTGCTAGCTCCACCATTTGATGATCATGACTTTTAGAATGCGTCATCCAATAACATTGTGCTCCGCAAAGCATTGCTTCTAACTAAGGGAACCATATTATGGGAATGCCATGATAATGGGTGTATGACCATGGCATTTTCTGATTTTACAATGTTTTCTATTATCCAAAATGATTGTTCCCATACAATGACAAAATGGCCCATTGAAGTCTCTGCACAGTGTCAACTTGGGGTCAACACCTTGAAGCGTTTGAGGTACTCTTTGGTCATCTGTTGCTGTACAACCAGCCATTCCTACACTAAATGGTTTAAACAAATTATTATCTCTCACTCTTCTGTTGGTTAATAAGTTAATCTACAGTATCCTCACTGGAGGTTTTCAGATAGCTTAGACTAAATATTGGGGCTGAGGCTGTAGCTGGGCCTGCAGAGGGCTTGATGGGGCTGATCGCTCACTCACATGATATCAGGAGCTCAGCTGGGGCTGATAATTGGAGTATCTACACATGGCCTCTTCATGCAGCTTGGGCATGATGGCTATGTTCTGGAAGAAGCATTCCAATACCAGGTGTTGTAAAAGACATTACCTGGAAGCTGCAAATTCTTATGATCCAGGCTATAATATCACCATTAGCACTATTTTTGTTCAAAGTACTCACTAAGGCTGGCTCAGATTCATGGAGGTAGAGAAGGGGGAATTAGACTCTACCTCCTGATGTGAGACTGACAAATTACATTGCAGAAGAGTGTATGGAATAGAAGATATTTTTGTGGCCATTTTTGAAAATACAATGAGTTCAAATGCATTGTCCTTTTGGAGATGGTATATGTGCTGATCCAGTGGCTGATTTACGGAGCTGCATTCCAAAAGGGTCAGATAACAAAAGGAAGAAATAGGATTGATCCCCTCATTACAGCTCCCAGTGACCAAATTGCAGAATTTTTACAGCCTTTCTTCCCAGCAAGTAACTGCCAAAACAGAGGTTCTGTTTACTATGGGTATAATTTCGACCAGAGGAAAATATAAGAGTTTCACTGAAATAGAAGTTGCATATATCACTAGGCTGTATTGGGCTCCTCATTCAAGATGATTAAAAGGCAAAGAAAGAATTACTGGATTACCTGGTATAGTTAAACCTATTACTAAGAGAAACTGGGTGTGCTTCTGCACAATGGGTGCAGGAAGGAATATGTATGTAATGAATGAGTTGTAAGGTAACATTACTTGGTGTGTCTACGCAGAAACTTTCAGCTGAACACGAACAAGACAGCCACACTCAGAACCTTCAGATATGAAGATCTTGGTCACTTCACTACTTTGCTAAGAAGGTGAAATCTTGGTCAAAGCAGAAGGGAGTGGTGGATCTAGAACGAGTTGGAAGAGGAATATCAATTATAGTTTGGGGGAAGCTTGCAGCAATACAGACTATGGCATGGTGTGCTAACCCTCTGCAATACATTTTAGAATTTTTCAACTGGCTAAAAAATGATTGCATTTTCACCTCCTTTCTTGACGAAGAAGGGTGGCAATCTGATTTTCATACTATTGCTGGAGAATGTGAGCAGATCCAAGTAGTGTGAGGGATGGACTGAATGAAATCTATTTTGTGGACTCCCCCTAACAGATTTACTCAGTCCCATCTGTTTCCTGAGTTGGGATGCTTACAAAATGGAGATCCTTAGCTGCCCCTGTCATCCCTTACTCTCTTAACACCAGCTGTCTCAGACATTCTTGCAGAGAAAATCTGGCCTCCACAGCACCTACTGTGTAGAGAGCAGACCATATTCAGTAACCAAGTCTTGCCTTAGTGAACCCATAGGCCTGCTCACAACTCACCATTTCCAGACTTGTACAAAGCACCTCTCTGCTGAGGGGTGGTGGTAGTAGTGGTGAATCTGACTTCTCCAGAAACTTGTCCAGAGTCCTCAATAACAACATAGAACTATAGGAAAGCTAATACTTCATACATAAAGTTAACTTAAAGCCCTGAGAGATAGGAAATGGGAGGAACTGGCAGATAAATACCTGCTCTTCCTTCTCTCAGTATTCCATACTCTGTGGTATTTTTGTACACCTGTAGTTTCATACCCTCTTCAAAATGTCTTGCATAAACAAGCAAATGAGTGCTATTTATTAAGAATCAGTGACCAGTTGGAAATTGACCTTTTTCCCACTTCCTATCCTGATCTTCCTGCTTCTAAATTTTATTGATCAAAGCAAATCCCAGAGCCAGCTCAGATGTAAAGGGAGTGGAAATAGGTTTCATCACATGACTGGAGGGGTTGCATACATTACAGAGATGGGGGGAATTCTTGGCAGGCAGCTTCCTAGAAAATTTATCTATTTTTTTCCCAACAATATTCTATTTTTTCCCCCAAATTTCCAATTCTTTGTCTTTCAGTTCTAACAACTGGAAATTTTTAAAATTCTAATTTCTGGAGTTTATATTTTAATTTCCATTGAAATCTTAATATTTGACAATAGCATTTAAATTTTTAAGAATTCATTTTTAGTTTTAGAAAGTCTTTTTGGAATACAGTACCCTTTTTCTCCAACTTAATATTTTTTTTTCTCTTAGAGATGATGCTGTAGGCATTCTCCAAATAAACTCTGATAATATTTATCTCCTGGTATCCACACTTTATGTAGGTCCCTCCCACAATAGATAATTATTAACCAGTATGACCAATAGAACACTGAGGAAGTGACTGTATGACTTCTGAGTCTAGGCCACAAAAGCCATTGTAATTTCTCTGTTGCCTTCTCTTAGACCACTTGCTCTGGGGGACACCAGCCACCAGAGTCATGAGAACATTCAAATAGCCCTGGGAAAGAGCCCACATGGGGAGGAACTGAAACCTCTTGGCAAAAGTTAGCACCAACCGGCCAACCAAGCGAAGGCGTCTTCCAGGCCCTGTCAGGCCTTCAGATGAATGAAGTTTCAGACAACATCTTGATGTTTAGACCAAGAGAAATTCTGAGTCAGAAGCACTTTGCTAAACTGCTCCCAAACATCTGACCCTTAAAAACTGTGAGAGATAATAAATATTTTCATTGTTTTAAGCCACTAAATTTTGAGATAATCTATTAATCAGCATAAATAACTAGTACAGATAATATTAATTTCAGATTTAAAATATTGTTTTTCTTTCTGTATGTTTTTTTTTAACACCTTTATTGGGGTATAATTGCTTTACAATGGTGTGTTCATTTTTGCTTTATAACAAAGTGAATCAGTTATACATATACATATGTTCCCATATCTCTTCCCTCTTGCATCTCCCTCCCACCCTCCCTATCCCACCCCTCCAGGAGGTCACAAAGCACCGAGCTGATCTCCCTGTGCTATGCGGCTGTATCTCACTAGCTATCTATCTACCTTACGTTTGGTAGTGTATATATGTTCATGCCTCTCTCTTGCTTTGTCATAGCTCACCCTTCCCCCGCCTCATATCTTCAAGTCCCTTCTTTAGTAGGTCTGTGTCTTTATTCCTGTCTTACCCTTAGGTCCTTCGTGACATTTTTTTTTTCTTAAATTCCATATATATGTGTTAGCATATGGTATTTGTCTTTCTCTTTCTGACTTACTTCACTCTGTATGACAGACTCTAGGTCTATCCACCTCATTACAAATAGCTCAATTTTGTTTCTTTTTATGGCTGAGTAATATTCCATTGTATATATATGCCACATCTTCTTTATCCATTCATCTGAAGAGGGGCACTTAGGTTGTTTCCATCTCCAGACTATTGTAAATACAGCTGCAATGAACATTTTGGTACATGACTCTTTTTGAATTATGGTTTTCTCAGGGTATATGCCCAGTAGTGGGATTGCTGGGTCATATGGTAGCTCTTTTTGTAGTTTTTTAAGGAATCTCCATACTGTTCTCCATAGTGGCTGTACCAATTCACATTCCCACCAGCAGTGCAAGAGTGTTCCCTTTTCTCCACACCCTCTCCAGGATTTATTGTTTCTAGATTTTTTGATGATGGCGATTCTGACTGGTGTGAGATGATATCTCATTGTAGTTTTGATTTGCACTTATCTAATGATTAATGATGTTGAACATCCTTTCATGTGTTTGTTGGCACTCTGTATATCTTCTTTGGAGAAATGTCTATTTAGGTCTTCTGCCCATTTTTGGATTGGGTTGTTTGTTTTTTTTTTGTTTGTTTGTTATTGAGCTGCATGAGCTGCTTGTAAGTTTTGGAAATTAATCCTTTGTCAGTTGCTTCATTTGCAAATATTTTCTCCCATTCTGAGGGTTGTCTTTTGGTCTTGTTTATGGTTTCCTTTGCTGTGCAAAAGCTTTGACGTTTCATTAGATCCCATTTGTTTATTTTTGTTTTTATATCCATTTCTCTAGGAGGTGGGTCAAAAAGGATCTTGCTGTGATTTATGTCATAGAGTGTTCTGCCTATGTTTTCCTCTAAGAGTTTGATAGTTTCTGGCCTTACATTTAGATCTTTAATCCATTTTGAGCTTATTTTTGTGTACGATGTTAAGGAGTGATCTAATCTCATACTTTTACATGTACCTGTCCAGTTTTCCCAGCACCACTTATTGAAGAGGCTGTCTTTTCTCCACTGTACATTCCTGCCTCCTTTATCAAAGATAAGGTGACCATATGTGCGTGGGTTTATCTCTGGCTTTCTATCCTGTTCCATTGATCTATCTTTCTGGTTTTGTGCCAGTACCATACTGTCTTGATTACTGTAGCTTTGTAGTATAGTCTGAAGTCAGGGAGCCTGATTCCTCCATCTCTGTTTTTCGTTCTCAAGATTGCTTTGGCTATTCAGGGTCTTTTGTGTTTCCATACAAATTGTGAAACTTTTTGTTGTAGTTCTGTGAAAAATGCCAGTGGTAGTTTTATAGGGATTGCATTGAATTTGTAGATTGCTTTGGGTAGTAGAGTCATTTTCACAATGTTGATTCTTCCAATCCAGGAATATGGTATATCTTTCCATCTATTTGTATCCTCTTTAATTTCTTTCATCAGTGTCTTATAATTTTCTGCATACAGGTCTTTTGTCTCCTTAGGTAGGTTTATTCCTAGATATTTTATTCTTTTTGTTGCAATGGTAAATGGGAGTGTTTTCTTGATTTCACTTTCAGATATTTCATCATTAGTGTATAGGAATGCCAGAGATTTCTGTGCCTTAGTTTTGTATCCTGCTGCTTTACCAAATTCATTGATTAGCTCTAGTAGTTTTCTGGTAACATCTTTAGGATTCTCTATGTATAGTATCATGTCACCTGCAAACAGTGACAGCTTTACTTCTTCTTTTCCGATTTGGATTCCTTTTATTTCTTTTTCTTCTCTGATTGCTGTGGCTAAAACCTCCAAAACTATGTTGGATAAGCGTGGTGAGAGTGGGTAACCTTGCCTTGTTCCTGATCTTAGTGGAAATGCTTTCAGTTTTTCACTATTGAGGATGATGTTGGCTGTGGGTTTGTCATATATGGCCTTTATTATGTTGAGGAAAGTTCCCTCTATGCCTAGTTTCTGCAGGGTTTTTATCATAAATGGGTGTTGAATTTTGTTGAAAACTTTCTCTGCATCTATTGAGATGATCATGCTTTTTCTCCTTCAATTTGTTAATATGGTTTATCACATTGATTGATTTGCGTATATGGAAGAATGTTTGCAATCCTGGAATAAACCCCACTTGATCATGGTGTATGATCCTCTTAATGTGCTGTTGGATTCTGTTTGCTAGTATTTTGTTTTGGATTTTTGCATCTATCTTCATCAGTGATATTGGCCTATAGTTTTCTTTCTTTGTGACATCCTTGTCTGGTTTTGGTATCAAGGTGATAGTGGCCTCATAGAATGAATTTGGGAGTGTTCCTCCCTCTGTTATATTTTGTAAGAGTTTGAGAAGGATAGGTGTTAGCTCTTCTCTAAATGTTTGATAGAATTCACCTGTGAAGCCATCTGGTCCTGGGCTTTTGTTTGTTGGAAGATTTTTAATCACAGTTTCAATTTCAGTACTTGTGATTGGTCTGTTCATATTTTCTATTTCTTCCTGATTCAGTCTTGCCATGTTGTGTATTTCTAAGAATTTGTCCATTTCTTCCAGGTTGTCCATTTTATTGGCATAGAGTTGCTTGTAGTAATCTCTCATGTTCTTTTGTATTTCTGCAGTGTCATTTGTTACTTCTCCTTTTTCATTTCTAATTCTAGTGATTTGAGTCTTCTCCTTTTTTTTTTTTTTTTTATGAGTCTGGCTAATGGTTTATCTATTTTATCTTCTCAAAGAACCAGCTTTTAGTTTTATTGATCTTTGTTATTGTTTCCTTCATTTCTTTTTCATTTATTTCTGATCTGATTTTTATGATTTCTTTCCTTCTGCTAACTTTGTTTTTTTGTTGTTCTACTTTCTCTAATTGCTTTAGGCGCAAGGTTAGGTTGTTTATTCGAGATGTTTCCTGTTTCTTAAGGTGGGATTGTATTGCTATAAACTTCCCTCTTAGAACTGCTTTTGCTGCATCCCATAGGTATTGGGTCGTCATGTCTCCATTGTCATTTTTTCTAGGTATTTTTAAATTTCCTCTTTGATTTCTTCAGTGATCACTTCGTTATTAAGTAGTGTATTGTTTAGCCTCCATGTGTTTCTATTTTTTACAGATATTTTCCTGTAATTGGTATCTAGTCTCATGGTGTTGTGGTCAGAAAACATACTTGAAACAATTTCAATTTTCTTAAATTTACCATGACTTGATTTGTGACGCAAGCTATGATCTATCCTGGAGAATATTCCATGAACACTTGAGACAAATGTGTATTCTGTTGTTTTTGGATGGAGTGTCCTATAAATATCAATTAAGTCCATCTTGTTTAATGTATCATTTAAAGCTTGTGTTTCCTTATTTATTTTCATTTTGGATGATCTGTCCATTGGTGAAACTGGGGTGTTAAAGTCCCCTACTATGAATGTGTTACTGTGAATTTCCCCTTTTATGGCTGTTAGTATTTGCCTTATGTACTGAGGTGCTCCTATGTTGGGTGCATAAATATTTACAATTGTTATATCTTCTTCTTGGATTGATCCCTTGATCGTTATGTAGTGTCCTTCTTTGTCTCTTGTAATAGTCTTTATTTTAAAGTCTATTTTGTCTGATATGAGAATTGTTACTCCAGCTTTCTTTTGGTTTCCATTTGCATGGAATATCTTTTTCCATTCCCTTAATTTCAGTCTGTATGTGTTTCTAGGTCTGAAGTGGGTCTCTTGTAGACAGCATATATATGGGTCTTGTTTTTGTATCCATTCAGCCAATCTGTGTCTTTTGGTGGGAACATTTAGTTCATTTATATTTGAGGTAATTATCGATATGTATGTTCCTATTCCCATTTTCTAAATTGTTTTGGGTTTGTTATTGTAGGTCTTTTCTTTCTCTTGCATTTCTTGCCTAGAGAAGTTCCTTTAGCATTTGTTGTAAAGCTGGTTTGGTGGTGGTGAACTCTCTCAACTTTTGCTTGTCTGTAAAGGTTTTAATTTCTCCATCAACTCTGAATGAGATCCTTGCTGGGTAGAGTAATCTTGGTTGCAGGTTTTTCTCCTTCATCACTTTAAATATGTCCTGCCACTCCCTTCTGGCTTGCAGAGTTTCTGCTGAGACATCAGCTGTTAACCTTATGGGGATTCCCTTGTGTGTTATTTGTTGTTTTTCCCTTGCTGCTTTTAATATACTTTCTTTGTATTTAATTTTTGACAGTTTGATTATTATGTGTCTTGGCATATTTCTCTTTGGAGTTAGCCTGTATGGGACTCTCTGTGCTTCCTGGACTTGATTAACTATATCCTTTCCCATATTAGGGAAGTTTTCAACTATAATCTCTTCAAATATTTTATCAGTCCCTTTCTTTTTCTCTTCTTCTTCTGGAACCCCTATAATTCGAATGTTGATGCATTTAATGTTGTCCCAGAGGTCTCTGAGACTGTCCTCAGTTCTTTTCATTCTTTTTTCTTTATTCTGCTCTGCAGTAGTTATTACCACTATTTTATCTTCCAGGTCACTTATCCGTTCTTCTGCCTCAGTTATTCTGCTATTGATCCCATCTAGAGTATTTTTCATTTCATTTATTGTGTTGTTCATCATTGTTTCATTTTTAGCTCTTCTAGGTCCTTATTAAATGTTTCTTGCATTTTGTCTATTCTATTTCCAAGATTTTGTATCATCTTTACTATCATTATTCTGAATTGGTTTTCAGGTAGACTGCCTATTTCCTCTTCATTTGTTAGGTCTGGTGAGTTTTTATCTTGCTCCTTTATCTGCAGTGTGTTTTTCTGTCTTCTCATTTTGCTTATCTTACTGTGTTTGGGATCTCCTTTTTGCAGGTTGCAGGTTCGTATTTTCTGCTGTTTATGGTGTCTGTCCCCAGTGGCTAAGGTTGGTTCATTGGGTTTTGTAGGCTTCCTGGTGGAGGGGACTAGTGCCTGTGTTCTGGTGGATGTAGCTGGATCTTGTCTTTCTGGTGGGCAGGCCCACATCTGGTGGTGTGTTTTGGGGTGTCTGTGGACTTATTATGATTTTAGACAGCCTCTCTGCTAATCGGTGGAGTTGTGTTCCTGTTTTTCTAGTTGTTTGGCATAGGGTGTCCAGCCCTGTAGCTTGCTGGTCGTTGAGTGAAGTTGGGTGCTGGTGTTGAGATGGAGATCTCTGGGAGATTTTCGCCATTTGATATTATGTGGAGCTGGGAGGTGTCTTGTTGACCAGTGTCCTGAAATTTGCTCTCCCACCTCAGAGGCACAGCACTGACTCCTGGCTGCAGCACCAAGAGCATTTCCTCCACACGGCTCAGAATAAAAGGGAGAAAAAGTAGAGAGAAAGAATTATTAGAAGTAGTGAGAAAAAGAAAGAAAGAAAGAAAGAATGGGAGGAAGGAAGGAAGGAAGGAAGGAAGAAAGAAAGAAGAAAAGAAGGAAAGAAGGAAGAAAGAAAGAAAGGAAGGAGGGAGGGAGGGAGGGACAGTGGGAGGAAGGAAGGAAGGAAGAAAGGAGGGAAGGAAGGAAGAAAGAAGGAAGATAAAGTAAAATAAAATAGAGTAAAATATAATAAAGTTATTAAATTATAAAATAGTTATTAAGAAAAAAAAGTAAAAAAACAAAACAAAAATGGACGGATAGAACCTTAGGACAAATGGTGGAAGCAAAGCTATACAGACAAAATTTCATACAGAAGCATACACATACACACTCACCAAAAGAGGAAAAGGGGAAAAAATCATAAATCTTGCTCTCAAAGTCCACCTCCTCAATTTGGGATGATTCATTGTCTAAAGGAGGGAAGGAAGGAAAGAAGGAAAGAGAGAAAGAAAGAAAGAAAGAAAGAAAGAAAGAAAGAAAGAAAGAAAGATAAAGTAAAATAAAATAGAGTTATTAAAATTAATTATTAAGAAAGAAAAAAATTAAAACAAACAAAAAAAGAAACGGACGGATAGAACCCTAGGGCAAATGGTGGAAGCAAAGCTATACAGAGAAAATCTCACACAGAAGCATACACATACACACTCACAAAAAGAGGAAAAGGGGAAAAAGTCATAAATCTTGTTCTCAAAGTCCACCTCCTCAATTTGGGATGATTCGTTGTCTATTCATGTATTCCACAGATGGAGGTTACATCAAGTTGATTGTGGAGCTTTAATCCACTGCTTCTGAGGCTGCTGGGAGAGATTTCCCTTTCTCTTCTTTGTTCTCACAGCTCCCAGGGGCTCACCTTTGGATTTGGCCCCGCCTCTGCGTGTAGGTTGCTGGAGGGCGTCTGTTTTTCGCTCAGACAGGACGGGGTTAAAGGAGCCGCTGATTGGGGCTCTGGCTCACTGAGGCCGGGGGGAGGGAGGGGCACAAAGTGCGGGGAGAGCCTGCGGCGGCAGAGGTCGTCCTGACGTTGCACCAGTCTGAGGCACGCCGTACGTTCTCCAGCGGGAGTTCTCCCTGGATCCCGGGAACCCGGCAGTGGCAGTTTGCACAGGCTCCCCGGAAAGGAGGTGTGGATAGTGACCTGTGCTCGCACACAGGCTTCTTGGTGGCGGCAGCAGCAGCCTTAGCGTCTCCTGCCCGTCTCTGGGGTCCGCGCTTTTAGCCGCGGCCTGCGCCCGTCTCTGGAGCTCCTTTAAGTAGCGCTCTTAATCCCCTCTCCTCACGCACCAGGAAACAAAGAGGGAAGAAAAAGACTCTTGCCGCATCGGCAGCTCCAGCCCTTTTCCCGGACTCCCTCCCGGCTAGCTGTGGTGCACTAACCCCTTCAGGCTGTGTTCACGCCTCCAACCCCAGTCCTCTCCCTGCGCTCCGACCAGAGCCCAAACCTCAGCTCACAGCCCTGCCCGCCCCGGCGGGTGAGCAGACAAGCCTCTCGGGCTAGTGAGTGCCGGTCGGCACCGATCCTCTGTGTGGGAATCTCGCGCTTTGCCCTCCGCACCCCTGTTGCTGCGCTCTCCTCCGCGGCGCTGAGGTTCCCCTCTCCGCCACCCACAGTCTCTGCCTGCAAAAGGGCTTCTAGTGTGTGGAAACCTTTCCTCCTTCACAGCTCCCTCCCACTGGTGCAGGTCCCATCCCTATTATTTTTTCTCTGTTTATTCTTTTTTTTTTTTTTTTTGCCCTACCCAGGTACGTGGGGAGTTTCTTGCCTTTTGGGAGGTCTGAGGTCTTCTGCCAGCGTTCAGTAGGTGTTCTGTAGGAGTTGTTCCACGTGTAGATGTATTTCTGGTGTATCTGTGGGGAGGAAGGTGATCTCCGTGTCTTACTCTTCCGCCATCTTCCCCTCAGCCCTGTATGCTTTTCAAACATTTTATGAGTTTCTCCTTCTGTTTTGTTATTCTCTGTTTATAGTAGTTTTTTTCCTTGACTGCCAGTTTATTTGGGGGAGTGATATGCTAAAACAGTTAACTAAAGGTGTAGGGTTCTTATAAAATTCTGGACTTTGTTTTTTTGAGAGACACCTATCTATTAATCTTTATAGATTTTACTCTTTGGATTATTCTCCTCAGAGAGGAGTCCTTCAAATCTCTATATGGGAAGCCTGCTGTAGAACTAGTAACTCAGGTTGTGCAGTTTTAAGCTTGAAAATTTTAGTTGTTTTGATATGAAAGAAAATACCTTTGAAAATATCTGCTGTTTTGGTATGGTGCTTTATCCCTGCCCTCAGCTAAGTCCTGGTTCCTCTTATTCAGAATATTTCTGACTCAATCTCTCCAAAGAATAAAATTCCTGTCTTTTGCTGGGATAGAGAAAGGAACCTGGAGATCCTATTGGTTTTGGTCCACCCTTTACCTGTCTTTCATAGATAGTCAGGGGACAGGAAGATTGTCCAAAATAATTAGTAACTCTGCTCCTAGAGGTTGTTCAGGGACTTAGGTTTCTTCTATCTTATTGCTGTCATTGTCTATCTTACTACATTCCTCTGCACATAAAGTTTGGACCACCAGCACTGAATCCAAGTTGTAGACAGAAGGATGGGGAAAACATAATTGGAGAACAAATATTTTTCTTCTCAAAGGACATGTTCTCGGAGTCATGCAAGTTACTTTCATTCACTATACCTCAGCGAACACATACAGATGCAAGAGATGTTAAGAAATGTAGTCAGACCTGGCAGTCATGTGTCCAGCTAAAAGAGAGGTGGCCTATTACCAAAAGGAATAAGGAGGAGAGAGTTTGCTTTCGCTTCTGATAACTTCAGTTTTCTCTTATCTAAATCATTACTTTTTATTAAATATATTCAATCTTCCCAAATTTTGTTCATATATCTTGTCTCTTCTCTCCTTTTTTTCCTTCTGTGTTTCCAATTTTTACTTCTTAAATATTATTTTAGTCGTTTTGGGGAGCAAGTAAAAACTCATGTATTCAAACTTCCATATTACATTGAAAGATACTTGCTTAAGATAATATACCTTTATAATCTATATAATTGATCACAGAGTAGTACATATGTAAATGTTTTTTTCTCCCTTAATACAGTTTTGCAGTGAGAGACAATATACAGTCAGTTGTCATCATGCACAGCAGTTATGTTACATAAAGTTGACAAAAACTGAATTTGCAAGTACTGAATCAATGCCCCAGGATAAATATGTACATAGAGACATACATAAGTAACATAGATTATAATCTTAAATCCTTAAAACAACTCATACTGGTAGATTCTATTTTCTTTATTTTGCAAAAGAGAAAGTGAGGTTCAGAAGTGTTAAGTGACTTGCCTGGGGCTACCCCACTAACAGGTGCCAAAGTTAGGGTTCAATCCTCATACTAAAACTGGAGCTTCTTGCCCTTTACTCCACCACCCGCTACTGTCTCCATCCTCTGGTCCATCTGCCTCTGATTGAAAGCAGAGCTGCAACTTGTATAATCTCAGCTGGGAATGTGGGTGTTGGGGGAATCAAATTTTTTGCTGCTCTGAGCATGTTTGCAAATGACCATGGAAACACTGAAATTATAGATATGGGAGTTATAAATAAATTTTAGCAAGCAGATGAATTCACAAATACAGAATCTTGGAATAATGAAGATTGACTGTAAATTGTTATTAAACACGTCTACCTAATATACACTAAATATATGCCAAGAACTGATTTGTTTTCTGCACTTCAGTGGTCTAATGAAATGTAAAATGCCATATCTTTTATTATATTTATTTCCATTGATAAAGGAATTTTGCTACTCCCCCAAACTGTGTTATCTCCAAGGATAATATTCATAATTAATACTGAAATCACATGTCTTAAATATGATTGTTTATGATTTCCTAGAGAAATAAAACTTTGATATTCCCATAGTTTTGTTAGCTGAATAGTGAAAAACTTCTTAAATTTACAATGAAATCAATACTGAGCACTTGCTCTAGGAAAAAAATGTGATTGGTTTACCAAACAGAAAATTGCTTTGAAAATTACATAAATTTTCAAAAAAAATTATCAAAATTTATCAATTTTTTATAAATGATAACATGCTGAATACTTGAGGTAATGAATTTCTAGTTCAATATACCCACTTTCCAATCCTATGATTTTTAAATCATTTTAATTTATTTGTGTAAAATTGTTACACAGTTTTATTTTCTCCAGCTCACACACAAATTCACAATCTACATTAGTACTGGTACTCATCTCACTACTTATTAATGACAAATCTAGATTGTAATACTTACATGACTGTTTCATTACTAACTTTTATCTTTTCAAGAATGGCTTCTGAGCCTGTGACATATATATATATATATATATATATATATGCTTTTTCACAATTCAACAAAAATACAAATTAAAAAATATAATTTACAACATGCACAGTGATCTGTCCCCCCACCTCAGGTGGAATTATTTATCAACCTTATAATTAATGTTAAATAAGACTCAGAATAAGTGAGAAGAAGATAAAGAAGCCTGGAAAGCATATTAAAAACCTTTAAGAATATAAGGTTATTATGACAATAACATATTTTTCAGAAAATATCAATAAAGCTTAAAATTCAAATTTGTGAAATGTTTATGACAAAAGTTATTTCATAGCCTTTTAGAATAGTTAAATTACTGTGGATCTCTTGAAAGCCTGTCAGAGACCTTGGAACACTATTTTAGAATATTATTTGATATGCAAACTTTAGAATTTTGTTTCAAAACCCTAATTACAAAATATGCATATAAACTACTTTTCAGAGGGGAAGATAGGTATTCACATTCACAAAGCCAGTTATAGTTTTGTTTTTATTTTGATTTTTGCAAATTTTTTGTTGGAGAATATTTGCTTTACAATGTTTTGTTAGTTTCTGCTGTACAGCAAAGTGAATCAGCTATATGTATAAATATATTCCCTCTTTTTTGGATTTCCTTCCCATTTAGGTCACCACAGAGAATTGAGTAGAGTTCCATGTGCTATACAGCCCATTGTCATTGGTTATCTATTTTATGCATAGTAGTGTATATATGTCAATCCCAATCTCCCAATCCATCCCACACTCTCCTTCCCCTCATCCCCCTGGTATCCATATGTTTGTTCTTTATGCCTGTGTCTCTATTTCTGCTTTGCCAATAAGATCATTTATACCACTTTTCTAGATTCCACATGTATGCATTAATATATGATATTTGTTTTTCTCTTTCTGACTTACTTCACTCTGTATGACAGTCTCTAAATCCATCCACGTCTCTGCAAATGACACAATTTTGTTCCTTTTTATGGCACAGTAATATTTCATTGTACATACTTACCATATCTTCTTTATCCATTCCTTGTTAATGGATATTTAGGTTGCTTCCACGTCCTGGCTACTGTAAAGAGTGCTGCAATGCACATTGTAGTGCATGTATCTTTTTGAATTATTGTTTTCTCTAGGTACATGCCCAGGAGTGGGATTGGAGACCGTACGACAGTTCTGTTTTTAGTTTTTTAAGGAACCTCCATACTGTTCTCCATAGTGGCTTTATAAATTTACATTCCCACCAACATTGTAAGAGGGCTCCCTTTTCTCCACACCCTCTCCAGCATTTGTTTTTTGTAGATCTTTTGATGATGGCCATTCTGACTGGTGTGAGGTGATACTGCATCGTAATTTTGATTTGCATTTCTCTAATAATTAATGATGTTGAGCATCTTTTCATGTGTTTGTTGACCCACCTCCTAGAGTAATGAAAATAAAAACAAAAATAAACAAATGGGACGTAATGAAACTTAAAAGCTTTTGCACAGCAAAGGAAACCATAAACAAGATGAAAAGACAACCCACAGAATGGGAGAAAATATTTGCAAATGAAGCAACTGACAAGGGATTAATCTCCAAAATATAAAAACAGCTCTTGCAGCTCAATATCAAAAAATCAAACAACCCAATCAAAAAATGGCAGAAGACCTAAATAGACATTTATCCAGTTATAGGTTTTGAGAGTGCTCCAAATTTGAAAGAAATAATTCCGCATTACAAATGTATAACATTTTTTCGATTAACAATGAACCTATTCTCATTTAAATAGGTGGCTCCCCCCAAAAGATCTATAAGGTGGTTAGGCTGGCTGAAGTAGATGATAACCTGAGGAACATATTAAAAATATATTTATAAAAAAACACTCCCAGAAATTCTAAGTTATAAAGTTATGATAGGGCTAAAGAATCTACAGTTTACAAAACTTCTCTCATACTTCAAATTTCGGCACCAGTGATATAAATAAGGCATGAAATTATTGATTGTCTACTATGATAAGAAAATATTTGAGTCACGTTTATGTGTTCTAATTCACAAAATAAAACTATGAAGTAGATTTCACAACCCAAAATTTACAGTAGAAGGAACTGAAGCTCATAGAGGTCAAGTGCCATGGTCTGATATCTTGGAAATAGCAGACTTGTATAAAAATCTGTATCCCATATATAACAGTTGCCATAATAAAGTTAAAAAAGCTGGGTGGCTTAATTTTATCAGAGTGCTGAGAGCTAGAAATCCAAAATCAGTGTGTCAGTAGGGCCATGCTCCTGAAATCTATAATGGAATTCATCCTTGGCTTTTGCTAATTTATGGTGGTTTGTTGACAAGCTTTGGTGTTCCTTGATTTGCAGCTACATAATTCCACTCTCTGTCTCTCTCATCACTTGGCATTCTCCCTGTGGGTCTCTAACTGCACATTACTGTCCTCTTATAAGTTTACCAGGCATATTGGATCACTGGCTCACGCTAGTCCAGTATTACCTCATCTTAACTAAACTAATTACGTCTGCAATGTAACCTATTTCCAAATAAGTTTCTATTCTGAAACACTGGGAGCTATGACTTCAACATAGGGGGAATACAATTCAAACCATAAGCTAACATCTACAAACTTTGCCACACGGCTTCTACAGAAGGAAAATATACAATAATTTCCCTGAACTTCTAAATGGGGATACTCACTTTTTGGTTGAGAAATCCTTGTTATCTTTGAAAATAGTACACCTTTAGAACTGATAGGGACTTAGGATTATTTAGTTTTTCCTTTTTATTTTGCAGATAAAAATGTAGTCCCCCCCACACCTACATGACTTCCGATGAGAAAATCTGCTGTCATTCTAATTGTTTGTCTTCTATAGGTAAGGTGCTATTTCACTCTCACTGTTTTCAAAAGTTTTTTATTCATCCTTCATTTTCAGAGTTTGCTCATAATGTGTCTTGGTGTGTGTGTGTGTGTGTGTGTGTGTGTGTGTGTGAGTATGTTAACTTAGCTTCTTGAAATTGTAGGTCTAGTTTTTTTGTCAAATTTGCACAGTTTTCAGCCATTATTTCTTGAAGTTTGTTTTCAGCCCTGAAAGTTTCATTTTAGCTTCTTTCTCCTTGCCATCTGGGACTATGATGAGACATGAATATTACATTAAAGTCACACAGGTCCCTAAGGTTCTTTTCATTTCTTCCCTCACTTTATTTTCTCTCTGTTTTTTGTCTTGAATAACTTCTATTGTTCTATCTTCAAATTCACTGACTTGTCCTCTATACCCTCCATTCTGCCATTGAGTCCATCCATTGCATTTTTTACCTTACATATTGTATTTTTCAGCTCTAAAATTCCCATTTGGTTCTTCCCAACACAGAAATGGAGGGAGATCTCAATACTGCCAGTTGGCAGTGAATGTTATACACTGGAAAGGATGAAAGATCTAGCTCTTGACTTACCCTTCTCTGACACCACCCTGGCAGGAAGGTTAAGGTGCCCCATTAATTCCTGGCAAGACTGAAAGTCTAGCCTCCTCAGTAAGCTTTTGCTCTTATGGGTGGTTGGGGAGGGTCACTTTTTTTTTTTTAATGTTGTTTGGCTGGAGTAGAATAGTTACTATCTAAAAGTGTTTGTCTTGCCATGCTGCACTTTTCTTGTTCTTCTGCCTAGAAAAAGCAGGCTTTCATTGGGGCTTTTTTTTGCTGCACCCATTGGCATTCTGCATTGCTGGCTTCTTTATCTCCAAGTCTTGGATATATGAGGCAAGAAAGAAACCCTAGGGAACTCCTTACCTTGTTTCAGAGTACTTACACTACTGTCATGCAAGAATATAAAATGCTAGAATATATTTTGGATTATTTTCAGAGGTTCAGAAAGCTGAAATTTCTGGCTGCCAAATCTATAGAATATTATAATAATTATTTAATTTATGTCTTATTTTGATTTTTTTTTCTTTTTAAAGCTTGTTCCTATATTGAATTGTTTGGGATTTAGAAACATCATCAATAAAGGAAATCCAAAATCATTCAACCATGCACAATTTTGAAATTAGACTCAAGGCTACTTTGAAAAGCAGAGCTAATTTGAATGTATGAGCATTAGTATATTTTGGGGATCTAATTTCATAATTTTATAATTATTTTTAATACTTTTAGACTCATTTTTTCACAATAATAGAGACTTCACACCTAGAGGATTATAACAAATTGAAAATATAAGTTATCTAATTAGTTAAAATATAGAATATAATTAGGATTTTTGGATGGATTGAAGACAGTTTTTTATTACTATATGTTTTAAATCATCTTTTAAAAATTAAGATTTACATACTGTGATGTATAATAGTCACCCTTCTCATACTTCTTTCTCTGTTATACTCAATGAAGGTAAAATCAGTTAATACTACTATGCCTCACATACCTGTCTTACTTGTTCAACATCAGAAACATAAGTGCTAGCTTCATGCATTTCCAAACTAATCTCTGCTTCATCCTTCCCAACACTGTATATGGTCTTCACTGTCCACTGTGTCTTTCTTTCCCTTTTTCACATACTATGTCTCAATCATCATACTCCTAGAACTCACTAAAACCACCATCTTACAAACAATCTCAGCTTCCTTGTCCCTCACTCTTTCTGCTACATGGTCTAGCAAAGTTCAATCCTCAATCAGTCTAACCATCCTTCACCACTACTTTTTCATTCAGGTTGCTAAATGCTCTTGGGGGAAAACCACTCAATTGTGTGGATCTGTATCAGCTCTCATTCATTTCCTGCAAATTCAGCTAAAGATTGTAAACTGTTTGAAATATGTATTATGTTTATTTGTACTCAGTCCCTAACCCAAAGCATTTGTTATACATTCTAAGCACTCAAGTAATGTCACCAGATGGATTGCATTTGTTCTGCCAAATATTATTTATCCAAGGCTATTTTAATGTAAATTTGGTACATTTCACATTTCTCAATTGTGAATTTATTTTTAAAACATTTTTATTACATCTAATACATTAGAGAAAAATTTAATATAAATGACCTTTAAATAATACCAATAATTGGTTTTAGTTGTCCTCAGTTTACTTATGACTTGCTCTCCTCTTGCTACCTCTGTCAATCAAGAAATTCACAAGGCAGTTCCAGATTTACTGGCATTTTGGTCTACTGACTTGCAACACATTATACCTCTAATTAAGTTTCTGTGTTATTTTAGTATTTTGCTTGTTTGGCTCAATACCTCTCTTCCTTTCAGGTTAAATGTTGTAAACAAAAAGCAAGTATAATAGCTGTCCAACCAAATTATAGAAGAAATGCTGAAAAGTTCAAAACAGCAAAATACACTATGGTAATTTATGTAATGTAGAATGTATTAAAATTTTGTCCTTCATTTGACTCAAAAAAAAAAAGTAATGGCAGGATAGAAATGGCATAGGTATTCAGAGTGAAGTCTTATCTTTTGACTGGCAGGAGTTTATCACCTTTGTTTATTCCCCTGCTCTGGGAATATTTCTCCCCTGGTTCAGATGAAAAGTCACTCCTGTGCCCACCGGCAGCTTTCCTATTGTTTTCCCCACCTCATTGGTCCTTAAGAGGGGAAATTAGCAAGCTGAATCCTCCTGGTCTTGTGAAAGCCTCATAGACCTCATGTTCCTTCCTTTTCATGCATTTCTTTCTTTAACAAGCATTGTTTATTAGGCTGACCAAATCCTTCCTTATTTAGTCACTAGTGATATATGATTTATTGGCTTTGACATGACCCATTTAAACAAAAGCTTGTACTTACAAATAGAAGCAGAGAGATTTAGAGTATTAACATTGCCTATTAAATAGATGTGAATTTGTAATGAAGTGATGAGAAGCAGCCTGGTTACTCCTATCTGATAGTATCTTTCAGATACAGGTATAATATGTATATTGTCAAGGAGGCATGGGAATGTACACTGAAATTATTTAAGCCACATATTTTTCTCATTTGCATTATGCATTTGATATTATAGTCACAAGGACAAGGATGGAGGATAACTTACTTAATTGGAAAAAAATGCCGAAGTTGATGGCAGGTTTGAATCAGGAGGAAGGCATGTATAGGGACATCTATTATATTTGCCTTGATATAGCTAATTATAGAAAAATACATTTATACATGTCTTAATTAAATGGAATACTTTATCACTGTTAATTCTTCGGTTCCTCAGGAAGCTGACTGAGATGGAGTTTAGTGTGCAGGATGTTTGTTCAGGAAGGTACTTGGGATCAATACCTGTGGAAGCAGAGAAGGAAATAAGAGTAGTAAGAGATAGGTTATGCATAAATTTGGTTGAGCCCATGGGTGTCTTTGAAAATTGACTAGGCTTTGTCCAAGGACACTTTGGCATTGTCCTTGATTTTGGTAAGGGAGATAGATTCCACATCCCCACATGAATTGGTCCTTGAATATAGGTTGCCCTGGATGGGGCTTGTCCTTAGACAAAATGACTCTTTGCAACTTGGCAATGCCTAAAAGGCTTGACAGCTGAAATACATCTGCTGACAACACTCTAAGAAGCCAACTCAACAAGTCCCTCACTGAAGAATTTGTCTGGAGGGTTCTCTGCAGCTAAGTGCTGCCAAGCAACTACATTCTCTATAGGACTATGAATAGGAGACATAATCTGTGTCATATTTGAATGTCTTGCACAAAAGGAAGTTGCTTGCCCTCAATTCAATGTTCCTCTTTCTATAGGCTGAGACATGGCTTAAAAATGACTTTTTTTTTTTTTTTGGCCATACCACATGGCTTGTGGGATTTTAGTTCCCTGACCAGGGATTGAACCTGGGCCCTCAGCAGTGAGAGCATGGAGTCCTAACCACTGGATGGCCAGGGAATTCCAAAAATGACATCTTTTGGTTGTGCAGATGAAATCAATACTGTAGGGGAAGAAAGGGCAACAAAATGGAAAGAACCAGGGTTCCGTCAGAGGAAGGACTTAACAAAGGCATGATGCCTTCAAGTTTGAACCACTCCCAATGCATGTGTGAGACAAATAAATCCTGTTTAAACTTATGTATTCTGTGCACCATTTGTAATCAACTGAGTCTTTTGTTAGTACAGAAAAGGATGTGAGGTGCTATTAAACAAAAACCCAAGTCATGTTGCAGTGACATGGCTATAAGAAGGTGAAAAGGGATGTCATGGGTGTCCTGGCTGGAAAGATGATGACTCATGTTAGGACATGGCAGAATACTTGTAAAACTATCACCTGTGATAATTTCAATAGCAGACAATATGTTACCAAGTCTGTAGCTTTACTGGAACTTGTTAGAAAAATTCAAATGAATGATGTGTTTGGCTGTTCTTTGTTGTTTTAGCAAAATTACTAGTAAAGAGAGCTGAGATCAGGCAAGAAATGACAGTTTTTGCAATCCTATACAGAAGAAAATATAGCACTGCTAAAAGAGGCAGTCTGCCTGCAGTCAGCAATCCGATTGACTGAGAAACCAATAATCTGGACCCTAAAAGCATTTATTTATCCTAAATAGCACATGAGATTGCTACTTGTAACCTAACTCCATGGCCTCCAAATTAAACTTTTTAGGCATAATAGGGAGCCAGTCCACAATAAAGCTCAGATTGAAGATGTTGCCTTATTATCCAACTGTATTGTTCCAGGTTATTTTCAATTTAGCTGCATTTACATCATTGGAGAGTGGATTGGCCTAGTCCAGAACCAGTAAATAGAAGAATTGGCAGTCTTGAAGTATATGTATAGAGGAAATCTTTGGGCATAGTTATTTTAACAAAAAGCTGACTGGAACAAAATAAAATAAAAACATGTTTTTTGAGAAAATTTTATTACCAAGAAAAACAAATCAAATGCCTGTCCTACCATAGCCAGTTATTTGGCCATGGTATTTGTTTTGTTGTATTCTGAGTAAGAGGTGGTCATATAAATTATCTATTAACAATGAGTGAGGGAGCGAAGGAGAGTTACTATTTAATAGTTTCAGTTTTGCAATATGAATGTTTTACAATATGAAAAGAATTATGGAGGTGAATGATGGCTATGGTTACAAAACATTTTGAATGTATTTAATACTATTAAAGTATATGCTTAAAAATGTTTAAGATGGTAAATTTTATGTTTGTGTATTTTACCATAGGTAAAAAAAGATATATATGTATGCATATAGTCATTGATATTAAAAAGTCACTGGATAAGTTAAACATAAAAAAAAATTATCTATTCGTTTATAAATTACCAGATTGCGAAGAGTCATATTTGGGCTTGATTGAGAAGACTGTGCTTCCCCAAGATCCTAAACTGAACAAGATGCAACAAGTTGTGGGATGACTTTGCTTACAGGAATAAGGGAGGACACATGTATTTGGGTTCATTTATTTGCTGTGGTTACAAATCCATCCTTCCATTACAGTAGATTTTTGCTGGGCACATGACTGCCAAGACATTTTCCAAACTCCTTTGCAGTTAGTTTTAACTATTTTTTTTCTTCCGTGGAATGTGAAAATGAATGAACATCCAACTCACTTGTTAAATTTATTTGAATTACCTTTCCTCTCCCCACAGCTTACAGCATAGAAAAGCATTGACTTACAATCAGCAGTGCAGATGAGGATGATACCTTGGCAATGACAAATCAAAATTGTGAAATGTACCTGGGACCTTTTTTATTTTCTGGAGCAGAGTCATCTGACTCTGTCATTTATCTCCCAACAGTGATGAGAGAGAAAAAAATAGGTTTTATTTATTTAAAGCACTGAGTTTTGAGTTTTAAAATTTAATTTTTAAAATAATATCAGTATCTAAGCCTATACTGCACCTAATATAAACCAGCAGTTTAAGTTTTTGCACAAAGTTTATTATTTACCTTTTCCATATGTTAAGAGGCTATATTGAAAATACTTTGCCATGATTTTTAATAGGACAAAAATCGGTTATGTAGAAATTTTGAAATTCAAAGGGACTTGCCTACAACTGCTAAATTCTGTTCTGAATGATTTTGGAATTTCCATGAATACAAATTGACAATTCCTCCATCTCACTTATTGGTTACATCTGTGAGTCCTTAAGCATTAAGGGTATAACTATGGCCATATGACTACCTCACTTTTCTTTTAAGTGAAAACAACTTCTCTTATGTGAGACAGTGAATGTTAAGAAATTCAAAGTATCTCCATTGAAATAGAAGAATTAAACTCCATTAAAACAGTTGGTTAGATGTATTCTTGGTTCTGGTTTAAGTTCATAAAGTCACCAACAGTTTATTTATTGTCTGGAGCACACTGACAAGTGATATATTCACTAAAACATACTCCAAATGTTCTTTGTTCTCTGTAAGTGTAATTGATGACTAAATAAATATATCACTCACTCCTCAGCAGCCAGTGATTAAGCTTCCATACTAAGTCAATTTCTCTATAGGTGGTGATTTACTGAGAGCCCAGGGAAGACATTCAGGTAGCTCTTTCTTCCCCATTTTGGTGCCATTTTTCCCATGAGTGTTGCACCTATATGTTATATTGATCAAGATTTTAAAAAGTGCTTTATAATTGCCCTGGAGGCAAATGAATTATTATGTGAGACTGGGACAACTATTAATATAGTTAAATTTTACTTTATAAACTGGTAGGTATAATGACACTTTAAAAAATTCCATTATTTAAGATGTATATCTTAAAATATTGAAACATGAACAACAAAGATTTTTATTTTTACTTACTTTGCACTAAAGTGCTAAGGACCACTGAATTCAATTTCTTTCAAATTTTAAATTTTTTAATGAAATTCTAATTTAAAAATTTTTCATTTTTAAATCTATTTTCATTTACAGAATTTTGAAATTTGGTTTTGAAAATATAAACTAGTTACTTTTGAACAAATCCAGATCTTTAATTCTGTCAGATGTATGTTGACTCAATTCAACCCTTTTTCTCTCAATTCAGGATGGTATTCATCAATATCTTTTTATAGGTGCTTTATTTTAAATAAATATTATTTAAAATAATAAATAGAAGTCAATTATCATATAAGAAATGTTATCTGAAGCTGGAAATATACAGACTGAAGTTGAATGTGTTTGATATTCTACTGGTCTTCTTTCTTCAATCCTATCAGAATTTACCCTACCATTCATGCAAAAAAACATCAACGGTAGCTAATAAAATATTCATACATTGCTTTTTCCAGCCCTTTAGTTATTTCAACTAGCTTTATTATTGAAAAATGTTAGAATTACTTCACATAATTATGTGAAACTGTTAATTCAAAAAGCGTCACAAAAATCAGATTACATTAGCAAAAGGCATTTTAGCAATTCCAATTTCTTAGTTCTTACCTGAAAATGTTTACTTTTTTTAAATACACACACACATTTCCTCAGAATCTCAGAATTATGAGTCATTTCTTATTTGAAATAGGTAGCTAATTTATCAAAATGTACATTTGAACAATTTGAAAATAATAAATATTAAAATTATTTCCACGTATTTCTTCCATTTTTATTGTATTAGTATTTGATATATGCAGATATATAAAGTTATACATATTTGAATATCTCTATTTATTGTATTACTATGTAATTTGAAGTAACTTGTGCTGTCAAATTTTCATCTCTTCTTCCTCTCATTTACCAGTTCAACTTATGTTCTTTTTATCCATTGTCAGAGTAAATTTCTTATTAACTATATCTAACATCTATTAAAACTAACCTCTCATGCAGTAAGGGCATATTTATAATCTCCCCAAGGATCTACGCTCAGGCAAGTATCTCACAAGAATTTTTTTATGAAAGCCAGGTTTCTGTTTCATACAGGCCTTGACAAGGAGACAGCAAGGCTAATGTTAGAACATCTTTATTTGTCACTTACCTCATTGCATGCCAAACAGATAGAGCTTTAGGAATTTTTGAGTTGTGGCATCATTTGGTACATAAAAGTAATAAGCTTGAGTTTCTAACAGCTCACATCCTGTGATGTACTTTTGCTACACAAGTCCCTCTACACAGTTACCTAAAGTGGCTCATTATTTAGAGCCTATGTAAGAAAAGTATTTCCTCTAGACAAGGAAAAAAGTTCCCTTCAGAGGGAAAATTGTATAATGCCTCCCAGGTGTGTAAGAAAGGTGAAAAACTACAGCTCATCTGATGTACTCTTCATGACTTAGTGAGCTTATTAGTTCCCTGAACGAAGACTCATCTGCCCTGCATTTCCGTGGTTTAATTTAATGGACAGATTCTCCGATAAAGGTAGATGGAAATAAATGCATTAGACAGCTCATGCTAAGAGCAAAAGGGAAGGGGTTTAACCATCAGTGTTTTTATATCTTTGAAATGGTATGTTGTTTCAAATAATCTCAATTTCTCTAGCTTAAGGTTATTATTCTTTTAACTGATTCTTACTGCCATCTGGTTCACATGCAAGTGCAAATCATAAGCAAGAAAAAGCAGAGCTAATTTTCTGTCAGCTTAACAAACAAAAGCTGTGCAATATGGATAGTTATCATTAAAAGTAGCTATGATGAAATATTGATCTAAAACAGGTTACTTTTTCAATGTTTAGATATGAAAGGGTGAGTGTCAATCTGTAATGTGAGAGGCTGTATTGATTTTGGAAAATGACTTTGTGAAGCAACTAATATTTTCTACACATTTCTTATAAATTAAATTCTGTAAATTGAATTCTTTCATAGCATAGATTTTATAAACTGAAAATATAATAATATATTACCTGAAGTTTCTCTTGCTTGTGAATAACTTCACATTAGTCCCTTTGAATGGTATAAAGTGTAACTTACAGTTTAGGCTGAAATCTTAAACCTGATAAGGAAAATATGATGGAAAGGAATGAAAGACAAGCATCTTTCTGGTAGTCAGCTGGTTGTTGATATTTTATGTATCAGAGGAAGGTTAAATTGTTTCATTGTCTCATTCCTATCATCTCTTATCATTGTTTCTGGTTCAGAGGAACACAACTGTTTTCTTCTATTGTAAATAAAATTATCAAGTGTAATAAGTTAATGCTGATTTGAATCTTTAAATTGTTAGGAAAAATATATTTTATAATGAAATATTATAATATTCCTGTTTATAAAGGCTTTAACTTCTTACAGTTTTATAATAATTAAGTTTATTTTATTTGTTTTGCTTCAGAACATTAAAAGTAATGCATAATTACAAAGGTACTTTATCAAATGGAATTTTTCTGACTTACCATAAAGATATATGTTCATATATAACGTCTATATGCATAACTGTTTTCCTCTGGAGTCAGGTAAATCTCACAGATGGAACAATCTAATCTTCCAAGTGTAAACTTACTTATGTGAGGCCAATTATCTATTAGCATTATAGTTAGATCAATTTATATAAGGAATGGAAAATTACCTCAAGAAATTTTGTTTTTTTTAAACTTTCTTGGGTGTTAATTTCATGTTCTTAAGACCTGAATGCCTCAGTTACATCCTACTGATTTTACATATTAAAACACTTAAAATCACTCAAAATAATATTTACTTTGATAATTTAAGATATAAAACATATTACAGTAGTCATTCTCTAAGGCTGCCCACAATGACCATGTAGTTTTGATGTCCGTGCTCTTGTGTAACACATTCTTCTTGAGTGTGGGCAGGACCAGTGGACTCTCTTCTGAGGAATAGAATATAAGAAGTGTTGGGATGTCACTTCCAAGGTTAGGTTAAAAAATATCTGGCTTTTCTATTGGGTACTCTCTCTTGCTCTCTCTTAGATCATTAACCCTGGAGGAAGCCAACTGCAGTTCTGTGGAGACAAACCAAGCTCGGACAAAAAACACATGAGCCTTAAGGTGGGATTGCAGCCCCTGCCAACAGTTTGATTTCATCCTATTGAGACTCTAAGCCAGGAGATCAAGATAGATCATGACCAGAATCCTGACCAACTCTGAGATAATAAAATATTCCTTGCATTAAGCTGCTATACTTGGAGTGATCTGTTATATAGTAATACTTAACCAATACAGATGTTCTAGTAAGTTTTGAACAATTTTTCTTTTGTGTAGAAGCAGAGCTTATTTTTTCATGATTTATTTATCTGGAAACAAGTCATTTTGCATGTGGATGAAAATATATACCTGGATCATAATATTTATAAAGGTAAATTCTTAAGCCAAATTCTCAGATCAAATTAGTTACCTTATTTTATCTGAATCCTGCTGGATTTATGAAAACTAGAACAATATAATCAGTGAATGCTGGGGTATGACTTGATATAAATCATTTAGGGAAGTGATTGCTGGGAGACAACTATAGGATATGATCCTTATGAAGCAAGTAGGGAGAAAGGAGAGAACTGTGCTAATGCCACAGTATTTATTTTAAAATATCTCAAATAAATTCTAAAATAAATTCTTTATGTGCTTTCATGTATGGCATAGTAATCTCACTTATTTAATCTTCTCTTCAATTTAGGAGTTTTTATACTTCCTATCCTCTGTTATTCTAGTGAACACCTTAACACACATAAATTATATAATTCAATGTGATACAGTATCATTCTTGGAATGATAATTTTAAAATGAAAAATCAGTTGGAAAGAAAAGTTAATATGTAGTAATTCCTTTTATTTAAAAATACACAAAAAATAGAAATAAAAAGTCTAACTTGCTTTGCAGAGTAGATAAAATGCTATATGTGAATGAGCTAAAAGAGAAGGTCATATAACTATTAGTATACTAGATGTGGCCATTGTTTGTTTGTAAGACAGAACTGACAACACTTTACAAAAGCTAATAACACTCTAATGGAGGAAACTTATAGGGTTTGATGATGAAGCATGACATTTATGAGCTTAATGGGTAAAGCTGAACCCTGGCATTAAGCTCCAAAACAACTGAATGTGTAAAACACTGTGTTAGTATCTAATTTTGAATGAAATTTGCATAGCCCACAAATGCCTTACACCACTTTCTGAGCCATTTCATCAACAGCTTGCTAGACTGCATCCAGTTCACCATCTGGAAGTGTCACTTGCTACAGAATAAACCTACTCCCTGGATGACAGCAGGATACCTAAGCATCTGCTCTTTAATAAGCTGCACAGAACATCCACCACCAGCATGGGAAAGAGCAGTATTTCAAGGAAATGATGGTATCATCTAATATTAGCCCTTGAATGCACCTTAGAGAATGGTTTAATCCATCATTTTCAAGGTGGATTCCCTGAGATACTAGCACTGGGAAATGACAACAAAGATTCCATGTTAAAAAAAAAAAAATTAAAATTTCCTCCAATCTTTAATTAAGTTCAGGAAAATCAGGAATAGTATTAAATGATAATGTTATCAACTCTATATCAACTCTATAGTTTAAACAAAATTTAAAAAATAGAGGCACAAGTAGGGGATGAGGGAAGTACAGCAGACTCTGGGAATCTGCCTAGTTAGGATAGTATGGTACAATGAGAAAAAAAAAATTACATTTTTTGACCTTTCTCTAATATCTGCTGATACATTGATAATACTGCTTTTTTCTTTTTTCTTTTTTTTCCTAGTGGATGATAATTCCACTAGAATTCTTTTCTATTTTCGTAGTTTCTTTCTCTCCTTAACTTACCTCTCAGATAGAAGGCCAACTTTGGACAAATGTTAGGATGAGTCCTAACCTAAGGCACATGATCTGGGAAAATTCTGATCAGCCTGATATGCAAAAACTTCTAACCATAGGTCTCATTCTCTAAGTTGTAATGTGGATATGGTTTTCCAATTCAGAGGCACTAGGCCATATTCTTTTGTTGTTGCCTTTTCTTAAATTATGAAATATTTCAAGCATATATATAGGTATAGAAAGAAACATCATGAATAGTTATGTGACTACATAGTCTAATATGTACCATAGTCTAATATCTACCATTTTAACAAAGTTAGTTCAGATTTATTTTTAAGAAATGAAACACTAATGATAAAATTAAAGACCTGTTGGTACTTTTCCCTGATCCCATTTTCCTTTCCCTTCCCAAGAATTCAGTGCTAGAGTTTATGACCTTGTTATTCTCAAATTAATACAAAATAACCAAAACGTTTCTGGCTCCTTTCCCAAGCTCTCCCCATTTCCTATAACTCCAATCCCTTAGTTGCTCAAAGCAAAGGAAATTCCTCTGTTTGACTTATACAGCTTAGTTTTTATTTTTGTTTGTTTGGTTTTAGTTTTCTTCACAACACTGAGCTTGAAATTTGTATTTTCCTCATATAGTTTCAGTGATATAATATACTGAGCAGTAATCATTACTTTTTTAGGAGGGATTCTGATGCCATGTTTTAGGTTAACACATTTATGTGGTTCATTATAATTCTACGAATTTCTTATTATTCCTAAAAAGCAGCAACACTAAGATTCTCAAAGGGAAAAAGAAAGTTGGAAATTGGGCATATTGAAAAAAAATATGTTCCAATAGAGATTCAACAGAGCATGTTTCAGGAAAGCAGAAGTTCCATAAGAAAAAAGTCTATGGGTTCTACATATTTAAACTCAAGTTTAAGTCATTATAGACTGAGAGAAATAATTGTTTTCTGTTAGTGCACATAAAAGGATGATTTCTGCATTACTTAAATTTCCTGTTTTGGTGGTTGCAGGTAAAACACTGCTAATCCCAGATTACTTTACAGTTGACTAGGTGTTTGGTGCTAAAGATAGTGAAACTGCACAGAGGTGCTACCCACCTCCTAGGAGATGAAAACTCCATACCTTTATAATAAGAAAGAAATGAAGAGCATTGCAGTGTACTGAGAACAACAATTAGGTGGAAATTTTCACTAATGAGAAATTGATTTAAGAATCATCAGAGAACAAAAAAAAAAGAATCATCAGAGAGTCAGTTAAACAGGTGGGTTGAACACATGCTTTTGTTTCCACGTTAACTGGAAACCCTGTCGATATAACAATTAAAGATTTTAAAAAGTCAGAGCACATAAGCACCAAGAAAAGAGAGCTTTAAAGATGACAGAAGATATATGTCAACAAAAGTTTTGCACTTGGAATGTGGATGAAACTTAGCAGAGCTGAGAAAGCTAACACCTAAGCTTTCACAAAGATAGCCAAGCTATAGATTATGCATGGAAGAGCTTGGGAATAGGAGTAGGTTATAATAAAGGGGGGGGGGGCTGTTGTAGTTACAGATCAGAAGATTTTTTTAAAGGCTGTCTCATAAGAAATTATCAAAGATTCTGTTATTCATCCTGCAAAGCCAGGAGACACTGGTGAGTATTCTGTAAATTTCCTCTCTGGAGATGTAGAAACAGAGGCCTCTACAAAAGAATAACAAGATTAAGTGAGAGTCTACATAGTTAACAGGGGACTCCTGGCCTCCTTCTTGAACTTGCTTCCAGACTGGGGGGAGTCATTTGAGACTGGAAAATTTGTCTCTGAGGAAGACCTAGAAACGTAGGAGGAAAGATCTACACATTCCCAACTAGGCTGATGGACCCAGGCCTGATCATTAGAGGATAATGATCACCAATTAATGCACCCCAATTCATAGGATTATTTATGCCTTATTCCTAAATAGGAGCTGAGTGTCAAGGAATGTGAAACATTTGTAGAGAACTGTTAATTTCAGAGAAAGAGACGGCACAAATGAAACTCCCAGAATAAAAGTCCTGAAGCAAGAAATGATTCACATTGGAGCAAGAGAATGGAAGTTTCCAGTAAAACTTTCTCCAAGGAAAAAAAGAAAAAGGAATATAAATTTTGATGTTTTTGATTGTTTTAAAGGAGATAGTTATTTCTGAAGGAGAGTTTAGAGATAAGTTAGGGAAAGGTACCAAGAAATCCTCATCAGTTAAAAATAACTAATATTAAGAGAGCATAGGCAAAATATTCTCTGACATAAATCATACCAGTACCAATGTTTTCTTAGGTCAGTCTCCCAAGGAAATAGAAATAAAACCAAAAATAAACAAATAGAACCTAATCAAACTTACAAGCTTTTGCACAGCAAAGGAAACCATAAAAAAAAAATGAAAAGACAACCTACAGAATGGGAGAAAATATTTGCAAATGCTGCGACAGACAAGGGCTTAATCCCCCAAATATAAAAACAGCTCATATAACTTAACAACAAAAAAGAAAACTACCCAATATAGAAATGGGCAGAAGACCTAAATAGACATTGCTCCCAAGAAGACATATAGATGGCCAACAAACACATGAAAAGATGCTCAACATCACTAATTATTAGAGAAATGCAAATCAAAACTACAATGAGATATCACCTCACACCGGTCATAATGGCCATCATCAAAAAATCTACAAGCAATAAATGCTGGAGAAGTGGAGAAAAGGGAACCCTCTTACACTGTTGGTAGGAATGTAAATTGATACAGCCACTATGGAGAACAGTACCGAGGTTCCTTAGAAAACTAAAAATAGAATTACCATGTGACCCAGCAATCCCACTACTGGGCATATACTCAGACAAAACTATAATTCAAAAAGATACATGCACCCCTATATTCAGAGCTGCACTGTTCACAATAGCCAAGACAGGGAAACAACCTAAATGTCCATCAACAGATGAATGAGTAAAGAAGATATGGCACTTATATACAATGGAATATTACTCAGCCATAAAAAAGAACAAAATAATGTCATTTGCAGCAACATATATACAACTAGAGATTTTCATTCTAAGTGAAGTAAGTCAGAAAGAGAAAGACAAATGCCATATGATATCACTTATATGTGGAATCTAAAACATGACACAGATGAACCTATCTACAAAACAGAAACAGACCCATAGACATAGAGAACAGACTTGTGGTTGCCAAGGAGGGTGAGGGGGGAGGAAGCGGGATGGACTGGGAGTTTGGTGTTGGTAGATGCAAACTAGTACATTTAGAATGGATAAACAAAAAGGTCCTAATGAATACCAAGGGAACTATATTCAATAATCTGTGATAAACCATAATGCAGCAGTCCCCATCCTTTTTGACACCAGGGACAGGTTTCGTGGAAGACAATTTTCCCACAGCCCGGGGTGGGGGGATGGTTCAGGTGGTAATGCGAGCGATGGGGAGCGATGGGGAGCAGCAGATGAAGCTTTGTTTGCTTGCCCGCTGCTCACCTTCTGCTGTGTGGTCTGGTTCCTAACAGGCTGTGGACCACTACTGGTCCATGGCCCTGGGGTTGGGGACCCCTGCATAATAGAAAATAAGAAAAGAATTTATATATGTATATAATGGAGCCACTTTGCTGTACAGCAGAGATTAACACAACATTGTAAATCAACTATACTTCAATAAAAAAGTGAAAAATTAAAAAAATAAAAATAACTAATACTATTAATTTGAGGAAAACTGTGTAAGAGATAAAATATAATCCTAATATATCACATAACTCAGCTGTGGGTAATAGTCATTAATTAAAGAGTAATACTAATGGAAATAGCAAACAGTATACCCCAAATTTTGTTACAGTTATATTGAGAGGATGAGGGGTATACTGGGTATCTGAGAATAAGAGAAATAAATCCCAAATATCTATCAACAGAATTTAATAGATAATATCTAAAATTTTTAAAAATCAAGAAATGAGGTAAACAGTATCTAAGATTAAAAAAAATTAAATATGGATAAAATGATAGAACAAAAGATGATATGAAATTTGCTGCCTCTGGGGAACAGGCATGACATATAAGGAGGTAAACCACAATTGTATTTTTCATAACAAGTTTCCTAGATCTCTGATATTAGATGTGTGGAAATTTACTACCTTGATAAAAGACAACATTTTTTACAAGAAAGTGGAAAAGAGAAAGAAAAGACAAGGGCTTTGTAGATGCTCTTTGGAAGGAGAGTCATACACCAATGAAAATAAGAGGTTTCCACAGCTATTCGGTAGATAAAAATGGAATTGCTGGGTGGCTGAAAATTATAGATATTTTTCAAGACACTTAGGAGAAAACGTGATTTTTTAAATTATAGGAAGATTGGAGAGGGTAGGAGTCAGGAGAGGCAACAAGATTTTCCTGGGCAAGAAATATTATCCTGGACTATGACATTGTACATGTAATCAGTGTTCTTGTTGCATAGCAGAGGATTGCTGAGGTAGCTATCTGTATACTACGTTTCAGTTGAACTTCAGGTTTACAGACTGGAAATATAGTGTATGTTAATGCTTATGTTAATTGCCTCATACCTTGGTACTTATTTTTGGTGACAATGGGAAGTTGGGCAAACAGTTAAGTACCCTGCTTCAAAGAAAAAATCTTTGTAAAGCAAAACATCCTGGGCCACACAATAGCAAAAAGGAATTAAATATAGTTCTTCAATGATGAAAGAAGACCAGCTGAAACATTTGTTCTTAGTCATATTTGCCTAAATGCTCTAACGATTCTAAATTGAAGAGTTAATGGTAATTAATATAAAATCTTCATTGCAGATTCTTTGAACTAGTCTTTCAGGAGGCTATATAGCTCTCATTCCAAAATATGGATTTTTTCTTTCTCACTAAATATTTTATGCTTTTATAAAGTCCAAAGATTAAGTGTTCCTTTCCAGGTACATAAATAACCAGACAGAGTGGATACAATCTAAAGACAATGTTTAATTTTCTGCTGCCTGGAGTGGGAAAACAACCTTACTGTACATTTTCCTGAAAGCCCCCCAGAATAGATATATTTTAGTGAATGTGCTAAACTTTTCAACAGAATATGTCAACTGTGGTATTGAAAGAGTTTAATGGGGGGCTTTCAAGTTTAGTATTTTGCAGGATGTGAGGGTGGGGCTCAAAATCACATGACAATTTATTGGTAACTTTAATGGAAATTAATCATTAAAAAATAAAATTAAAACTTTGAGGAGAACATAGGCAGAACACTCTTTGACATAAATTGTGGCAAGGTCTTTTTTGACCCACCTCCTAGAATAATCAGAATAAAAACAAAAATAAACAAATGGGACCTAATTAAACTTAAAAGCTTTTGCACAGCAAAAGAAGCCATAAATAAGATGAAAAGACAACCCTCAGAATGGGAGAAAGTATTTGCAAACGAAGCAACTGACAAAGGTCTAAACTCCAAAATATATAAGCAGCCCATAGAGCTCAATATCCAAAAAAAAAAAAAAAAAAAAAAAATCCAAAAATGGGCAGAAGACCTAAATAGACATTTCCACAAAGAAGATATACAGATGGCCAAAAAACATATGAAAAGATGCTCAACATCACTAATTATTAGAGAAATGCAAATCAAAACTACAATGAAGTATCACCTCACACCTGTCCAAATGGCCATCATCCAAAAATCTACAAACAATAAATGCTGGAGAGGGTGTGGAGAAAGGGGAACACTCATACATTGTTGGTGGGAATGTAAATTGATACAGCCACTATGGAGAACATTATGGAGATTCCTTAAAAAACTAAAAATAGAACTACCCTTTGACCCAGAAATCCCACTACCGGGCATATACCCAGAGAAAACCATAATTCAAAAAGACGCATGCACCCCAGTATTCCTTGCAACACTATTTACAATAGCCAGGACATGGAAGCTACCTAAATATCCATCAACAGAGGAATGGTACATATATACAATGGAATATTACTCAGCCATAAAAGGGATGAAATTAGGCCATTTGTAGTGGCATGGATGGACCTAGAGAGTGTCATACAGAGTGAAGTAAGAAAGAGGAAAGCAAATATCATTTATTAATGCATATATGTGGAACCTGAAAAAATTGGTATAGATGATCTTATTTACAAAGCAGAAATAGAGACATAGATGTAGAGAACAAATGTATGGATACCAAATGAGAAAGGTGGGGTGGGATAAATTGGGAGATTGGGATTGACATATATACACTACTGATACTATGTTTAAAATAGATAATTAATGAGAACCTACTCTGTATCACAGGGAACTTTACCCAATGCTCTGTGGTGACCTAAATTGGAAGGAAATCCAAAAAAGAGGGGATATATGTATACCTATAGCTGAATCACTTTGCTGTACAGTATAAACTAACACAACATTGTAAAGCAACTATACTCCAATAAAAAAAAATATTGCTGCAAAAATAAATAAATAATATTAAAACTTAATCCCTAAAGTTTGCCAATGTGAAGAACAATGGTTGAACCTCACACAGTTGACTCTTTTTCATGAGTCCCTCATTCTCTTGACCAGCTCTCAGTAATTTTCATATACGTACAACACCAGACTGACCCCAGTGAGTTGTGGCCCCTAATTCCTTGGAGCACTGCTAAGATCTAGTTAGAGCACTTAATCATGCTTTTACTGTCATATTTTCTTGAAGCTAACACACCAGCTAGTTATAAAACACACAATAATTTTTTGGATAATGTGCTCTGTTAAAAACAAAACTTTTTAATGAATCAAAAATTAATAATACTATTCTTTCAATTTCTAACCGTTTTCTCTCTTAAATGTCACAATTAGAATTTGAGCCTGTACCTAATTCAATTTCAGAGATGAAGATATTTGTGAATCACTCCAGGTAACTGATAGTCATTAAATCACTGAGACACACGTCCAATATAAAATGATATCTTTGCAGTTATACCCCAATAAAGATGTTAAAAAAAATGATATCTTTAAGCCTCATTGTACAATATAAGCGTTCTTAAGCCTTAGTATATGATTTCTAGTAATATCAAAGAATAGCATAATTCCATCTGCATTTCCTATTTGGCTTAAGTTTCTGTTTTGTTTTTGTCAAAATTAAATTAAATACTATTGAAAAATAAGTCTTATCTAAAGTCTGCCAAAACAGTTTTTTTTTGATAGGTGTTGGTATCTGTGTCATAGTTCTTCATCATGCATGAATCCATTCCCCATAACCTCCTAATTTTGAAAAAGTTTAATCTATATTGAGAAATTTGGCAATTTCTACCACCTTTTATTACATTGCCTAGTGTGTGATAGGCAATTTTCTGTGTATGAATTTTTTTTTTTTCGGTACGCGGGTCTCTCACTGTTGTGGACTCTCCCGTTGAGGAGCACAGGCTCCGGACGCGCAGGCTCAGCGGCCATGGCTCATGGGCCTAGCCGTTCCGCGGCATGTGGGATCTTGCCGCACCGGTGCACGAACCCGTGTCCCCTGCATCGGCAGGCGGACTCTCAACAACTGCGCCACCAGGGAAGCCCCTGAATTATTTTTTTCAATGCTGGATCATAGCACTATCATTTCAAAGACATTTTAAGAGATGTTTAGGGATCTGAATTTAAGCTAAAATTCAAACCTCTGCTGTGTTGCACAGGAAAATACACATCTAAGATGAAAAAATTTAAAAAATGAAGAGATAGAATTTACTGGTAGGTTTATACCTGGGCAGATAGTTAAAATGCTGGTAAATCTCAACCTCTGAATCTAACTGTCATCTGGCACATTTCTCAATTAGAAGTCACATACAGGGCTTCCCTGGTGGCGCAGTGGTTGAGAGTCCACCTGCCGATGCAGGGGACACGGGTTCGTGCCCCGGTCCGGGAAGATCCCACATGCCGAGGAGCGGCTGGGCCCGGGAGCCATGGCCGCTGAGCCTGCGCGTCTGGAGCCTGTTGCTCCGCAACGGGAGAGGCCACAACAGTGAGAGGCCCGCGTACCGCAAAAAAAAAAAAAAAAAAAAAAAGTCACATACAAACAAATGCCAGAAATTGTGAGTTTAGAAAGTGAAAAAAATGGTTTTAATACCAATGTTTGTATGTAAGAAGAGAAAGAAAGTGAACACAGATAGTCCCATGCAACTAATGTGACTTCACTGGCAATTCATGAAAACCTTTAACAGAATTGTTTAAAGTGCCAGTCTGTTTTGGAGCAGATATTGATCTTAAAGGTGCATTTGCAAAGCAAGGATACGAAACTCTTTTCATCTGGGAGTTTTGAGGGGTGTTAAGGTGACAAAGTTTGAGCAGCAAGGAGGCCTCCAAAAGTCCAGGCTACCCCTTAGAACTGCAATTAATACCAGGCAAGTTTTAAGTTAACTCTTCTTTTACTTCTGACCCACCACTTCTCTTCATTGCTTCAGCTTTGTCTTCATAATACAAGGGACCGTCTTTATCTTCCCAGCTGAAAATATGTCAAAACCTAGTCTAGAATCTTTATTTTTTCCAGTTTTATTCAGATATAATCATAATCTTCATAGAATATTATATACATGTAAGGTGAATACTGAGAGGTTTGATACACTTATAAATTGTGAAATAATTACCCCATTGGGTTAGTTAATATTTCCATCGCCTCACATAATTAAGGTTTCTTTCTTGTAGTGAGAATAGTTAAGGTCTACTCTCTTAGTAACTTTCAAGTATATAATAAAGTACTGTTAACTGTAATAACCATGCTGTACATTAGATCTCCAGAACTTACTCATAACTGGAAGTTTATATTCTTTGACTGTCATCTCTCTTTTTTCCCCTACCACCTCCCCCCACAGCCCCTGGCAACCACCATTTTGTTCTCTGTCTCTATGAGTTCAGCTCTTTTAGATTCCACATATAATTGAATATCATACAGTATATGTCTTTCTCTGTTTGGCTTATTTCACTTAGAGTAATACCCTCAATTCATGTTGTCATGAATGACAGAATTTCCTTTCTTCTCATGGTTGAATAATATTCCATTGCATATGTATATACCACATCTTTTTCTCCATTCATCCATTGATGACCACTTAGGTTGTTTTGATATCTTAACTGTTGTTAATAATCCTGCAACAAGCATGGGTGTGCTGGTATCTATTAGAGATCCTGATTTCATTTCCTTTGCATATAGACTCAGAAGTGAGATTGCTGGATCATATGGTAGTTCTATTTTTAAGTTTCTGAGAAATTTCAATACTGTTTTCCATTGTGTTTGCTGAAATTACATTCCCACCAACAGTGCACAAGGATTCCCTACCTTGCACATCTTCACCAATACTTATCTCTTGTCTTTTTGAGGATAGTCATTTTAACAGGTGTGAGGTGATATCTCACTGCAGTTTTGATTTACATTTTCCTGATGATTAGTGGTGTTGAGCACCTTTTCATGTACCTGTTAGACATTTGTATATCTTTGTAAAAATGTCTATTCAATTCCTCTGCCCATTTTTTAATCGAATTGTTTTGGGGTTTTTTGCTACTGAGTTGTATGAATTCCTTACATATTTTGATTAACCCCTTATCAGATATAGAATTTGCAGATATTTTCTCCCATTCCATAAGATACCCTTTCATTTTTTTGATTCTTACTGTACAGAAGCTTTTTAAATTCGGGTACCCCATTTATTATTTTTTGCATTTGTTGCTTATGCTTTTGGTGTCACATCAAAAAAAATCACTGCCCAGGCCAATGTCAAAGAGATTTTGCCCTATGTTTTCTTCTAGGAGTTTTACAGTTCCAGGTCTTATGTTTCTGTCTTTAGTCTATTTTGAGTTGATTTTATGAGTATGTGAATGATAGCAATCCAATTTCATTATTCTGCAAGTGAATATCAAGTTTTCCCAACATCATTTATGGAAGAGACAGTCCTTTTCCATTGAATATTCTTAGCTCTCTTCTCAAATATTCATTGACTATATATGCAAGGGTTTATTTTTGGAATCTCATGTTTATTCCATTAGCCCATGTGTCTATTTTTATGGCAGTACCATACTGTTTGATTACTATGACTTTTCAGTATAGTTTGAAAATAGCAAGTGTGATGACTCCAGCTTCATTCCCTATAAGAATTGCTTTGGCTATTTGGGGTCTTTTTTTCTATTAATTTACTAAAGATTCATCAATTTTGTTAATCTTCCCAAAAAATGAGTTTTGTTTTGTTTTGTTGATCTTTCTATCATTTTTCTGGTCTCTGTATCATTTACTTCCACTCTGATCTTTGTTATCTCATTCCTTCTTCTAACTTTGGGCTCAGTTTTGGGCTTCTTTGTCTAGTTCCTTTGAGGTATAAAGTTATTTATTTGAGATCTTCCTTCTTACTTAATGTAGGTTTTTATTGCTATAAACTTTCCCTTAGAACTGCTTTGATTGCATCTCATAGATTTTTGGCTGTAGTGTTTGCACTTACATTTGTTTCAAATATATTTATTTATTTATTATCTCTTCATATCAAATATATAGATATATATTTATTTATTTTCCCTTTTGATTACTTCTTTGACCCATTAATTTGTTCAGAAGTGTGTTGTTTAATTTCCACATATTTGTGAAGAAGGAGAAGAGAAAAGAAAGTTATACTCTTTTCTGTTAACCTTCATATTAAAGTTAAGTGATTAACACTCCACCATATTTCAGTGTTAGAGTATTCTGAATTTAATTATATACCTACCTTTACCATTGTGTTGTGTATTTTCACATGTTTCCATGATACTAATTATCATCCTTTCATTTCAGCTTGAAAAACTTCTTCCAGCATTTCTTTTAAGGCATATTTAGTGGTGATGAAGTCCCTCAGCTTCTATTTGTCTGGGAAAGTCTTTAATTTTTTATTCATTTCTGAAAGACAATTTTTCCAGTTAAAATATTCTTGGTTGTCAGTTTTCTCTTTCAGCACTTTGAATATATCATCCCACTCTCTCCTGGCCTGTAAGGATTTTGCTGAGAAATCTGTCGCTAACTTTTTTGATGTTCCCTTATAAGTTATATGCTTTTTTCTGTTGCTGCTTTTAAGACTATCTTTGATTTTCAACAATTCTACTACAATGTATCTTTGAGAGATGTCTTTAAGTTGAGTTTGTTTGGTGACCTATGAGTTCATAAACTTCGGTATCCAAATCTCTCCTCAGATTTGGGAAGTTCTCAGACATTATTTCTTTAAATAAACTTTCTTTTATCCTCTCCCTCTTTTCTCCTACGGAAGCTTAATGATTCACAAATTGGTTTCTTTGATAATATTCTATAGATCATCAAAAAAAGAGGCTTTCTTCACTCTTTTTCATTCTTTCTTCTTTGTTCTCCTATGACTGGATAATTTCTAAATTGCTATGTTCTGTATTATAGATTCTTTCCTCTTCTTGATTCATTCTGCTTCTGATGCTCTCTATTGCATTTTTTTTTCATTTCAGTCATTCAATTCTTCAGCTCCTGAGTTTTTGATTGGTTCTTTATTATTGATTTCTCTCTCTGTTAAACTTCTCATTTTGTTCATGTATTATTTTCCTGATCTAACTGAATTGCCTTTCTGTGTTTTCTTTTAGCTCACTGAGCATTCTTTCTTTAAAAAAATAATTAATTTTATTTTTGGCTGTGTTGGTTCTTCATTGCTGTGCACAGGCTTTCTCTAGTTGCAGTGAGCGGGGGCTACTCTTTGTTGTGGTGCCTGGGCTTCTCATTGTGGTAGCTTCTCTTTGTTGCTGACCTTGGGCTCTAGGCTTGCGGGCTTCAGTAGTTGTGGCACCTGGGCTCAGTACTTGTGGCTTGTGGCCTCTAGAGCACAGGCTCAGTAGTTGTGGTGCATGAGCGTAGTTGCTCCATGGCATGTGGGATCTTCCCGGACCAGGGCTCAAACCCGTGTCCCCTGCATTGATGAGCTGATTCTTAACCACTGCACCACCAGGGAAGTCCCTCACTAAGCATTCTTAAAAAAGCTATTTTGAGTTATTTATTGGGTACCTCACATGTCTCCATGCCTGTGGGATCAGTTACCAGGAGATTATTGTGAACTTTTGGTGGTGTCACATTTCCTTAATTTTTCATGTTTCTTGAAGTTTTCCATTTCTCTTCATATTTGAAGCAGCAATCACCTCTTCTGGTCTTTAATAACTGACAAATACCTGTTGTCAGTCCAGCTAGGGTTTCTGAGGCTTTCTCAGACTTCCTTTGGACATACCTTCTCCATACATCTTACTCCATCATTTTGCAAAATTCCTAAAATTTTATGCTTTTAAAGATACATGTGATCTGTAAATTGTATTTTTTAGGAATGAAATATGTGCAAATAATTTTAAAATTACTGTCATTATTATTTAAAATATCTATCAATCAACATATTTTAGATTTTCATAGTATAAACAATATATATGAATATATAGTAGATAGGTATGGAGGCAGAATAATGGCTTCCAGAGATGTCCATACATAATCTCCAGAACTTTTAAAGATGTTACCTTACATAGCAAAAGGAATTTCACAGGTGTAATTAAGGGTGTAGACCTTTGAGATGGTAAACTTGAAATATCAAGTGTATCCAATTTAATCGCATGTATCATTAAAACCTGAGAACCTCAGCTGTGGTCAGAGAACCAGAGAAAAGGCAAGAAAGACTAGCCCCACTGTTGTTGCTTTGAAGATAGAGAATAGGTGCCCCAGGAACATGGGCAGTCTCTATAGTTGGAAAGATCAAAGAAACAGAATATTTCCTAGAACCTTCAGAAAGGAACATAGATCTACCAACACCTTGAGTTTATCCCAGTGAGACCTGTATCTGACTTGTGACCTACAGAATGTAAGGTAATAATTTTCTATTGTTCAAGCCACCAAGTTTGTGAAAATTTGTTCCAGTAGCAACCGAAAACTAATATAATTGTCTGTAACTTCTGTTAGCACAAAATTAATATGCAAAATATATATTATGGAGAAATCCCCAAAATAACATAGAAATATTAAGAAAAAAATTGTCAAGATGTGTCTGATTTATATATATCTATATCTATCTATATCTATCTATCTATATCTATATCTATCTATATCTATCTATATATCTACATCTATCTATCTATCTATATCTATCTATATATCTATATATATCTCATGAGGGACTTGAGCCTAAGTGAAAACCTGGAGTTAAAAGAAGATCTGATAAATAGAAATAGAGGAAATCAATAAAGAGAAAGACAGTTAAATATTTTTGATTAATTTACTAATCTTCATGAAAGTGTTTGTATTTGGAATTATTTAATTATTTTAAAAAAGAAGAGAGAGAAATCATTTGAGGAAGGAGGTTTAAAGAGTCCAGTTCTGTATCTGAAGATATGTATATTGGTTTCCTGTGGCTGCACTAACAAATTACTGCAAATTTAATGACTTAAAACAACACACATTTATTCCCTTACATTTCTGGAGGTCAGAAGCCCAAAGTGGTTTCACTGTGTTAAAACCTAAGTGACAGCAATGCTGTGCTACCTCTGGAGACTACGGGAGAGAAAATGTTTCCTTGTCTTTTCTAGCTTCTAGGGCTGCATTCCTTGGTTCATGGCCTCATCCTCTGTCTTCCATCTTTTAGTTCATCAGCACAGCACCCTCAAATATCTGTTTTGTCTTCACACCTCATTTTCTTCTCGTCCCTCTCTTCCTCTTCCACCCTCTTATAATGGTGTGTGTGTATTTTCAATTAAAGCACATCCTCTCCAGGATAATTTCCCCACTGCAAAATCCTTAATTAAATCACATCAGCAAAGATGCTTTTTTCCAAATAAGGTAACATTTACAGGTACTGAGGATTATAATCTGATGTCATTGGGGGCCATTATTCAGCGTACTACATTAGTGGTGAAATGAAACTTTTATTGATTCTGATTTATTTATTTTTATTGATTCTATTTTTCTCCCATTCTTTAAATTGTGTGGGTCTATCTATCTATCTATAATATGCTTTGAAATTATATAAGATATGACTTTAACATAATGTAATTGATTGTACAAAATTCTCTCTTACACAAATTATGAGAATTTCCCCAAATGTCTTTATAATGAAAGTTCTAACACTGGATCATACTCTATGTACTTTGTAATTCTTATTTTCTCATAAAACTCTTTAAAGGCAGAATCTATGCTTAAAACATTTTTCTAAACCTTGTATCACAGCATAAATTTGATTATAGATTATCAGTATTTTTAAATTGATTTCAACAATTGAAATTAATTCAATGACTTTTGGTGTCAAAACTTTATTGAATAAAGTTATTCCATGGCTTGATGGAAATAATTCCTTTTTCCTAGAATAGATGTATGAGGATTCTATAACTTTTCTAAATTTGTTGTTTATTTTCTCTTCTGTTTCTTCCCACTAGAAGGGGAAAATGGTTATATTTTGAGGGAACACTTGTATAGTGGAAGGGAGACTGAGTATTCCCTTGAAGAGATTGCTTTAACTGGGCATTAGGTCTGTGTACATTAGTTTGTGAGAAAAGGCATTGTCTATACTGAACATCATGTATGCTGCCCTAACTTACTCAGAGCCACTACAATGCACAACTCCAGAGGTAACACTTCCATTTATACTGATGTATCTATGTAACTGATGGTCCCTGGAGTTTTGAGGTACAACCATACATGATAGGCTCATAAAATGGACTCAATTAGAAATTCATTTAGTCCATCTTCTTTGCAATTGAAGAAACATTTGCAATGTGAAGGATACAAGACAAACAGTAAAATCTGTATTATGGAAAAGTGTTATAAGAAAAGCCAGGGTGATCTAGCATATCCTTTCTTTTGAAGGTATTAATATATTCATAATCCTCCACAAATGTTAAAAAACAGGTCTAGCAAGAAGGCATAAAGAGGAATGTTTCTACTTGTAGAAAACTGGCTCCAATATTATTCTACACTGTTCATTATTAGTCATCTTCAACATTTCTGTAAGCTCTATATCATATAACAGACACTGTGGTGAAAACTGATATGCAAATAGTAACATCTCTTGGTCCTGTCTTAGGTAGATTACAATGTCATGGAAATGACAGAAAGACATATGAGAACCTGGTCCTCAGATAAGTAAAGTCCACATCATTTGACTATGCCATTTATAATATACTCTAATCAAAAAAACATATTTGCATTTTTATTTTTTCTATCTCTTGAGTCAAAATAGTATTGTTGAATGCATTATTTAATTCTACAAACATTTATCGACTATTTTGCAAATCTCTCTACCATTTTTTTCCAAAACAAAACAGTAGCTCAGCTTTTGATTCAAATAACATTATGAAGTGGGTTCTTTTATTTTTTAATAATGTAAGTAGCTTGTGTTTGTCATTAGTGTAGTTGTCTGTCTTTGAATGTTACAATGGCACTGGCTTTAGACAGTTCCTCAGGGCAGGGACTGTGTCTGCTTAAAGTGCTTTGTGCAGAACACAGGTGGCTGACTAATAAACACTTTTTGCTGATGCAATGTCTTGTATTGAAGACAAAGCCTCTGATTACTTAGTGTTTTGAAATTAGTTTTTAAAGATGCATCAGGAATCCAATTAGTGTATAATGTGTGTCTGACACTGAAATGGCTTTGGAGCAGATTAACAAGACCACACCACCCTCATTTCAAACGTTTATATTTTAAAACCAATACTACAGGATGAAAACAAATGTGGACATTAATTAAGTAGTTAATCTTTCTAAAACCTTGATAGGAAACCTGATATTGTACAAAAACAATATGCATATTTGTGTGTGTGTGTGTGTGTGTGTGTGTGTGTGTATTTTTCTTCATTATGTGGGTTAAAAGTAGATCAGTGGCCCTGTTATAGGGATAATCAGAAGTAAACTGGCATTAGCTCAGCAAAGAATTCTAGTTTGACACTGATGTGTTCAATATAATTTTTGGTTTTTTTTTTTTTTTTTTCTCATGTAGAGTAGCGCTCTATTTAGGAGAGTATAAGTGTCATTCTTTTGGGGACACCTGCAACTGCAGGCCTCCCTCCCTAGGGCAAAGCCCCAGGTCACTTCTTGAGAGGCCTTTGGATTGCAGAGGAGATGTGATGGACATAGTTCATTCCTTTGATCTTTAACCCCTGATACTGCTCTGACCTGGTCTTTTTTCTGCTTCTGATCTATGCTCTTCCTGTGGCTTCCCCATGGGGCACAGGCTTCTGCTCTTCTTGTGGTTAATATTATCTTTGCAATCCAACCCGCTATCAATGATCATTCATCCACCTAAAATTACTCAGTGAATTGTTTGCCTTTCCTTGATTGCAAACTCTGTAAAGGCACAGTCCATTTCTCATTACATTTCCATCCCAAGCCTTGTATAAAGCATACACTCAAAACCCATTTGTTAATCAGCCGACTCATTGATCTTGGTCTCTCACTTTTGATTCAGTTTTATCCCAGGTTTTTGTTTTTGTTTTTTAAAATGTTCTGCTTGTGATTTAAATGTTGGCTCTACCCATACCATGGTGATTCGCATCCTCTTTTTCCTCTTGCTTGGCACTGCCAAACTTAATCTCATCAACCTTTAGGTTTTGGGCCACATGGGTTATCTGGTTACCCTAACTACAAAGCAGATTTGTCTCAGGGCACTTTTCCTGCCTGCATTCATTTTCTTACTGCTGTTGTAACAGATTACCACACTTAGTGATTTAAAGCAACAGAAATGTATCTCTTTGAGTTCTGGAGGCTAGAAGTTCACAGTCAGTCTCATAGGCTACCATCCAGGTGTTGGCAGGGCCGATTCCTTCTGGAGGCTCCAGGAGGGAATCTGTTCCTTGACTCTTCCAGGTTTTAGAGGCCGTTGACATCCTTTGACTCATGGCAGTTTCACCTAATATCTGCCTCTGTCTTCACATTTTCTTCTCTCTGTAGTCAAATCTTCCTCTGCCTCCTTCTTGTATGGACACCTATGGTGACATTGGGCCCACCTGGACAATCAAGGGTAACCCCTCCCCCACCCCCAATCTCAAAATCCTTAGATTAATTATGTTAGCCTGGCTGTTTACCATGTAAGGTAACATATTCACAGTTCCAGGGATTTGGCCTTTTTGGGGGGTCATTATTCAGCATGCCTTATTGCCCTTCTTGAAACAGATCTGTAAAACTACCAAAAATGATTTCTTTATGTTCCTCAGTATGACATACCTCCATTTTGTTTATTTGATACTTTATTCATTTTTCTTTTTCAAGTATAATATAGTCATCATAAAAATTTCAAACAACACGGAAGTACATGATATGTAAAAAGCTCTCCTCCTCCCCAACTGTCTCCCAACAATGACTGAAATTAAAAATCTGGTGTGGATCATTCCATTCCTGTGTAAATGCACACACAGAGAGAGGAAGAAAAATACACACAGATTCCACGTGTTCTATGTATATACAACTATTAAAATATCAGGTATTATTCTACATCTTGCTTTTTCTCAGCTAATGATATACATTGTACATATTTCCATTTCAGGACAGTACATGTTTATCTACTTCTTATTACAGTTTTGGAGAGATTACATTTAAAGAGCATGTTTATTTTAGAATATTTGACGTATTTTTATTATCGATTCTTCCTTTCCAGGAATATGGTATATTTTAGTAGGTCATTTTAATTAATACTTTTTTACTATTTTGTTTTGTTTAGATATGTATTTTTCTAAGTTCTGAAGTTCATTTCTAAGTATCTAGCAGGTTTTTCTAAAAAACTGCGTGTGTGTGTGTATGAGTTCCTAACTGATTATTGCTGGCATTTGGGAAAGCTATTATTTTAGTATGTTCCCTTGTATCTGGCAATTTCACTGAATACTCATTAGTTTTATTTGTTTTTAAGTGGTCCTGCATTTACAAGGAATGGAAATATATTATGTGCCACTAATGACATTTTGTTTTTTCCTTCTTGGTTCACCAATTTAAAAATTTGCCAGCTCTCTCTCTCTCTAATTACCCTCTCAATACTCCAGCTTCAGGCGTTTGTGCATGCAGGTAAAAATGGTCAAGTAGCCATGGATTGGCTTCTTATAATAATCAACTATCTTGAAATCTATTATGGGGAGAAGACAAGAAGTGGTACTTGAGACCAATATCAGAATAAACTAAAAGCCTCTTATATTTTAGTAGGAAACGAAGTCTCTGGGTTTTAACTTCAGGATATTGTGAAGATAGTGAAAGATTCAAAGAGAACAGAGTGGAAACAGCATGGGATTATTTCAAACTCTGTTCCTTCCACTCACTACTGTGTGTCCTCATGGTATGTCACTTAAATTTTCTTCCCATGAGTTTGCTTATCTTATGGCTGATAAACATGAAAGTGGTACACATAGCAGAGAGACTGGATGAACAATCCTTTTATTAACGAGGGTTATTTCTCTCTAGGACTATTATATGCTAAGGAATTGTTTTCTACAGTATAAAACAATATGTCATTTCTAGTGTTAATGTTAAGCACTAAAAACACAGAGAAAGTTATACACTACAAATGAAGCAAACATAATGACAAGAACCAGGATGCAAATTTTTCAAGGAGATTTGATGTTTTGAAAAGGAGCAAACATATACTAAACATCACTGTCAAAGTCAAAGCAGTTGGTGGAGAAGAAGGCTACAAGAGGTCAGGAAAATGGTGTGCACTTTCCAAGAGTACTCAGATTCCTTTCAAAAACAGGCATAATATTCAGCTTCACCACATTTATTCTAGTCATCCTTAGCAGGTTTGAAGCATGCTTGTTATAAATATGTGTGCATGTTTTTAGATATGTTCTTAACTGTGTTATTACCAGGAGAGAGCCGCAAATCCATTGAAATATCATGGACTCACTATCATAAAAAATCAGTTACAAATGTTGTTCTAATGCTGACTTAATCATAAATAATGTATTCATTTTACCCAGCTATTGCTAAATCATTTAAGAACAAATTGCCAGTGTGGAAAGAGCTCCATCATTACTATCCTTTCAAAAAATTATCTGCATTAATTTTATATGTAAAAATATGTTAAGAAATATTTAAAATGTATAAAAAGTTTAGAGAATAATTTTGCTGACACACAAGTGCAAATACACACATTTCTTAACATTTTGCCATATTTGCAGTTTTTAAAGAAATACAGTATAACAGATGCAATTGAAACCACTCTGTACTCTTTTTCAATCACATTTCCTTTTATCTTTATCCCAAGTTAATCAATATAAAAAGTTGACGAGCATCCTTCATCCATACATTTTAAAATATTTTGATAAGTATGTTTGTATTCATATGAAATATTGTTTTATCCTTTAAAAAACATACACAAACTATATCATATTGTTGATTTAATTTTGCATTTGGTCTTTTAAAATCAATATTATACTTTTGGTATTTGTCCATATGAGTACTAGTCAATCTAGTTATTTGTTTCAACTGCCCTTTAAATTATTCTATTGAATAAATATTTATATATTCTGTTATTGATGGGCTTCCATTTTTCCTTGTAAGGTACAATGTACACTGTTACATGGTTAATGTGCATGCGGATATACCTGGGACTCCTGTTAAAATGCAAATACTGATCCAGTAGATCTGAGGTAGTGCCTGAAATTATGCATTTCTTAAAAATTACTAAATGGTGCAGAGGCATCTTCTTGTTCATGGAGGACAGAACACACTTTGAGTAGCAAGACAGTAGGCTATATATACATATATATATATTTATGTCAAACTGACTAATTCAGCACTGCTCAAATCCCTTTATATTTGGCTATCTCAACTTTAGAGTTTGAAAAGAAATCTCTTTTGCAGCTAGATGTGGCTACATTATGATATGGTTCTGGTCAAGTCAATATCAGTATAAACTACCGATGCCAATTCAATCATGCCTAACCTTCTTCTTGCCTGGAATTGTAGTAATCCTGGAGATGCAGGAAAGCAGAGTGACAAAATAGGTCTGGGTCCTTGAAAGCATTGTTAGCCACTTCTCCAGCCCTGGGATGCCCAGGGCTGTCCAGATCATTTTTATTTTAGTGTCTGAGACAAACCCTTTGCTTGACTAAACCGCTGTAATCTGATTTACAGTTACTTACGCCTGAACATCATTCTAAATGATACACTGCCTCTTAAACTTTTCTAGATATTGTCAAATTGCATTCCCAAATGCTTCTGTTATTTTACATGTCCATCAGGAGCATGAGACAATTCTTAATTTTATTTTTCTGGATCTTTGACAGTTATTGGCATTGTCAAATATTTTAAAGTTCTTGTGTATATAATAATAATGAGAATGACATCTAATTGTGTTTTAATTTTCACTTCTGTAGTTACTTCTGGTGTTAGACATTTTTTGTGTTCATTGCTAATTCAGACTTCCTCCTGTGTGAATTGTTTTTATTATTGTCGATTTTCCAATTGGGTTGTCATTTTATTATCAATTATTATTATTGGAGAGGTTCCTAACAAAGAATAATTCAATTTTTGTTTTTTGTATAGGCCCAGTAAATATCTTCTTTCAGATTGTGGCTTTTCTTTTCATTTTGTTTATGATGTGTCTATGTAGGAAAATTTAAATTAATATGGTCAAATTTATAAATATTTTCCTGTGTGTTTTGTGCTCTGTGTGTCTTTTTTAAGATACTCTTCCCTATCCTAAGGTTATATCTTCTTACATATTTTTCTACAATTTTAACTTTTTGCTGTTCTCACTTAAGTGGTAATCTACCTGGAAAGGATTTTTGTTATATGATATGAGGAAAGAATCCAAGTTTATATTTTCCACAGAACAACCAATATTCCTAGCTCCACTTTATAGAAAGTTCATTCTTTACTGTACTGTAAAGTCAAATCTGTCATTTAGCATGTTTAAAAGTTGCCACTCTGTTTTGTCAATCTACACCAATGATAGACTGTGTTAACATCCAGAAGAGTGAGTCTTCCCAGGTTTATTCTTCAAAATCCACTTCATTATTCTTGCCCGCGTGTTCCCAAGTAGGCCTTTGGGAGGACTGTTTAGAGGGGTGGATCCTACTTTTACTCATGGTTCCTAGATCTAAGCATTCTAGATTCTAAGTACCTATCACATATGTAAGCTGTTGGTTCAGTGCACATACTGGAAAATAGAATCTCAAACTCACAAGATATAGTAATCTGAACTATTTCTTGTGGTAACTTTGATATCCATTCCATCAGTCTATTAGGCAAGTTATGGCAATATAGTGTAGCAGCAGTGGGTTCTATGATCGTGAGCACATTGTCATACCTCTTCTGCCATAAAATTGATCCACTGGTATGAAGCAATGCAGTACAGGATTCCACGCCAATAAGTTAGTGTTTCTCTTGGCTCTAAGATGGTAATGCTTGAAGAAGCATTACAGCAGGCAAGGAAGACAAATTCCTATCTGAGATAGGTGTCAATTCCAGTAAGAACAAATTGCTGCACCATCCAGGGTAGAAAGGGTCCAATATAGTCAACCTGGCAGCAGTGTTTTCATTGAGGAATGGTGCTAAGATAAAGAGATCAGAGTTGTTTCTTCTGCTTGCAGATTTATAGGTGGAGAAAGGGAATATGTGTTCTTGAGCCCATATGTAGTTTTAGCCTTGCTACCAGGTACATCTTTTGCAGATTCATTGGCCCAGCATGGAAGTTTATGAAGAGAGAGGGTGATAGACATACACAAGGTAAATCATACTGTCTATATTGTTAAGAGTTCCCCAAAAATGTTCTCTGGTGTATATTAATGTGATACACAAAGATAAGTGTTTTGCACTCAGTTCCATAGATCCACCATTTTACTCTTTGCCATATTCCTTTGACTCCCATTATCCTATCTTTGTCTTTTAAATATCATGGCTGCCTAGGAGTCAGTGTATATCTGTACTTAAGGCCGTTTCACTCCCAAAGTAAATGACCGTGTGCTCTGTATACAGCTTGTCACACTGAGAGGCTATTTCCTCCTGCCCAGTGTCTTGAGGGCCAGCCCTGAAAACGACTGTAATTTGGAAGCAGTCCATTTTCTTCTAATAATAACTTTACTCATCCGCAAATGAGAGCTGAATTCATATCCACAGTTGTCAGTGAGCCTTAGGGAACCCTCTGGGAGGCTATAGATGTAAACCTGAGGGAGAGGCAGTGATGAAAAAGAGGTGGGTAACCTCTGGGTTACCTCTTTATGTACGTTATAGTCTGGGTTACCTCTTTATGTACTTTACTTATGTCCTCTTGATCTTGAAGGGCTGGATCCCAAGTGTATCATTTCAATTGCATGATTTATTGCTACTGTATTCAACCAATATTATGAGTTTCTGAGTGTGATAATAACCATTCCTTGACGTTACATGGTCAGGCACTTAGCCTCAGCTAGTGCCCAATAGATTATACAGATATACTCTTCAAATAATTTCTTGTTTTCTGTTACATATGACATGGCTTTGCATTACTTGGGACATTGTTAAAAAATATAAATTCTTGAGCTTTGATGAGTTCTACTAATCAGAAACTCTGAGGGTGATATTAATGAACATTAAAGTTTGAGAACCACTGACATAAATGGGGTATTTTGGCTTGACAAAGATTACTGAAATCCTAAAAACTTCACTCACATGGCAACCTCTGAATTTTTGAAGGATGCATCTATCATCTCCCTGTACAAGTGCATCTTTTCAAAGCACCTAGAGTAGTTGTCCCTACCATCAAGTCCAATTGGCATGGTAGATCTCATATCTAAACGTTTTAGAATTTATCCTATCTTGAGTTTTTGTTTTCAACATTCACATTTTTTCAAATATTTCCAATGAATTTATTCATAGTCATCTGCTATTGTCTCATTTCTGCACTATTTTTGCAGAAATCTTTGAATGTTATTCCCTTATCTCTTTAATGATATTAAATATAAATATACAAATTTTTTACATATTATTTTATTCTTACTTAATTTAGTGTAAATTCATGTAGAGTAATTTGCTATTTTTCATTCTTTTTGCTTATTAGAGTTTTGATTTTTCAAGTTCATCCTGTATGTGGCAGTGAAGAGAGCAGTGATTCTTTCTCTCTCTTTATCTGTCTGTCTATCACTTTCTCATAACCCATCTTGCATACTGAATTTAAATGCCTCCAACTAACCCACAAGGCCCCTGATACAGAGCAAATTCTTAAAGTGTCAGCTTGGAGCTCCTATCCTACAATGATACTGGGGATATTGTAAATTCAGATCCCAAGCCAGAGATGCGCTGTTTTAGTTCCCGCTCTTAAGTTGGGTTTTTGTCCATTTACTTCCCAGGTCCATAACTTCAAAAAGCCATGATTTGGGGACCTATTTGGTGTTAATTTATTTCATCTCCTTTCACCACCAGTGGAAATCCTTTTTAACCCTGGTTTTCAGAAATGAGCAGATCTTTGGTCCTTCCCGTCGTTTATATGTTGTGGTTTCCATCTTTATTACTTAGGCAAAGTGAACTTTAGGCTTTCTCAGCCTGCATTGATACCTGAAACCCAGAAAGCACATAGCTTTATCCTTTACTCATTGTGTTACATTTATATTTATTTCTGATACCTATAAATGTTTATTTTCTGGGGCTTTTAAATTCCTCTTTATGTAATTTATCTATCATTGGTACACATTTTTACAGAGGATGTAGCATATCAGAGAAATACAAATTTAAAAGTGTTGATTTACAAAGTCATTTAACCAGAAATTCCATATTTTTTTCACTTTTTGAATGTCTAAAAATAAAATTTTAAGCAAAGCAGAAAACATTTTCAAGGTGAAGAAACCACATACTGATACTAGCTGATACATTTAGAATACTTTTTAGCTATTTTACCATCCTGCACAATGGCCAGGCAGTAACTGGGAATTACATTAATATGTATTAGCTTTGAATGAAATTGTGTTTTCTTCAGTATTTCCTTATTATCTAGCAGAACAAGTCCAAATATCTGCTCTTTTTCAATATTTTCCGTGAGCTACCTACTCTTTCCTCACCAAACATATTTTGAATTATTCTGTGACATTTCATCATGAAGTACTATTCATTTCTCCTGAATACAAAACATGCTCATTGCTAGCATTGAGCTAGTGGCTTTGTTTATTTTGGCTTGTCTTTCCCTGGCATCTCTTACACCTTTTCCTTACTATCTATGTCCTCCACATCCTTCATCAGTCAATTAACTCCAATCTTCTACACAAAATCTTCCAACTTTTCAGGAGTCCCCCAGTAGTTTGATTCATCCCATTTAGATTACATCTAATTTTTCTCTATTGAGTTTTTACTTTCCACACTATAACCCTGTATGTGCTGGCACACTATTTGAATTTTAAACTCCTTGACAATAAAAACAGTGTCCTATATTTCTTTGAATATTTTACTGTGCATGGCCAAATGCAGAACACACTGTTGACTGGCTGATTTGATGAGAGGTCTAGGGCTATAGCAATCACATGCACATTACTCTTATACTCCTGGTGACTTTACCATGCTCTGTCTATTTTTATGTTCAGAGATATCCACGGGGATAATTGGAAAGAAGGACTAAATTTGCTTCCTTTTTATTTGAGGTACTTGTTCATTCCTCCCCATACATTCTCACTTGGATTTGTCCGAAATGATGATATGTGGTTATACAAACTTCTAAGTTTCCAAACATTCCATGTATCAGTTGTCAATCCATAGTCAAACATTCACTGGTCCCTTGGCTCAAAACCTAAATCATGCTACACGTTTTGCATATCTTTCATGCAGGGGACACAGTAATAAAGTTAATATGGAAATCAAAATTATCCAATTAAAATATATTTGTAAGAATTACCCACCTAATGAAAATAAGATTTTCAGTGTCATATCTGTATATTTTCTATGCACTCCTGTTTTATTAAAAAAAAGCACATAGAGATTGTAGTATTCAATGGCAAATATGCAGCATAGATCTTGGATGATTCAAGAAAAATGGAGAGAAAATGATTTAGGTCAAAGTTCAATGTATCTTCTACTCTTAACAAAGCAAATCAACTGGTATATTTTCTTCATTCGTGTATTTCTACAATTCTAAGAATTGCAAGAAAAAAAGAAATTCAATGAATTACGGACAATTTATAGTATGTTGTCACTGTTTTTGCAATGTAAGCAAGCAGGAGCACAATGTGTTATCTTCCTCATTATGCCGACTTAATGTATTAGTTTGTAGCATATGGCATGTGAGCCTCGTGATAGGAGAATAAGCTTAGGTTTTTACTTCATCTGCCAATAGGTGCCAACATTCATCCAGTTCCCTCCAGGCATGGTAATTGTTCACATAACAGCAGGATGCACATCCAGACTCATGGCAATGGCTGAGAAATTGAGTTCATCTTACATTTTTCTCTCAAGCTTTTATTACACTATGTATTTCAGAGTAGTGACTTGATTTTTATGCAATTTAATCCTCTTGTTGTGAACATCATTTTTAGAACTTATGATCTTTTAGTTCATTCTTCATACAATAATGTGTTTATGTGTTTTGTGTACAGCATTATTTTGATACCAACTATTCTGTCAAATGCTCTAAAATGAATCAATTCATACAAACCAAGCCAAATAAATCAGTCCTCAAAAATATGCCATCTATTCCATTAAACAAGTAAAGGGTAAGAAACACTGTATTGCAGTGAAAAGTAGAACAACTGTAGACACTAAAATATGCATTACTAATATCCAACCCTCTTATTTTGGTACATGCCACTTCTAACTGGCTCTTTTTAAGACAGTGATTACCATAATATAATTTAAGTTCTGATGGGGATTTGGGCTGTAAAGGGAATTATGGAGTGTCTCTGAGTACAGCCTTTTCAGGTTAAGGCAGCATACAAGATAATATTAATATATTAAGATATGTAAAAGATCAGAGAGATAGAAAGAAGTGTTTTCTAGGAACAAAGAGGGATTCATGAAATCAATAACCATATTTTTAATCCTTAAAAGAGAGTACCAGTTATATTACTATAACTATGTTTATATCAAATAAACTCCTGGTGAATTCATTATGTGACAGATTTTTGATTGCAAGTAGCAAAAACCAAGCCTGACTCTCTTTGCAGAAAACAATACATTTTGGAAGAGTGTTAGACAGGTCTTAGAAACCACAGGAAGATTGGAGAACCAGACTCAGAGGATAAGCCAAAGCCAGGGGACAGTGGGCTGTGGGAACCAGAGCCAGGGCCACACCCCTGGGATGACTCTGAGCCCACGTCACTGATGTATCTGCCATCCCTGCCCCTACTCCTGCTTCAGTCAATGTTCCAGTCGCCACTGCCGGCCATCTGGGATGGGAAAAGGAATTGCAATAGCTCTCTTCTCTAGGGGGTCTCATTCTAGATTCAAAGTCTCACGCAAGAAATTAGGAGTTTCTAAACCTTGATCACTTGCTCACTCTTAACCATTCGAGACTGCTGAGAATGGTATCTTGTTCTTTCAGAATCCGACTCTTTTTAGAAGCACATAACCCTCAGATAGTATTAAGATACCTGTAAATGTACAGACTTCAAGCAAACTAACCTTTTCAACCTTTCTCTATTCATTTATTAATCACTTAATAATATGCTTTCTTATAGTTTCTAACAAATCCATTTTATCACTTTTAACACACAACAACACTGTGAGTTATCTAGGGTAGATATTACTTTCTACATGTTATAGACAAAGATAATAACATCGAAAAATTTTAACTTACTTGCATGATTGAAACTCAGGTCTTTGACTGAGGTCAAGTGTTCTTTCCACTACATTTAAATCATGGACAGAGTTCTATATTTTCCTTTCTCTCTTGCTTCACTTAAGTAATGTTGTTCAACAAAATGTTATAATTATCTTAACTAATAAAGTTTGTGTATTTCAAATTTTTATTTGTTTACTAACTAACAATATATAAGGAATGGAAAATACACAATATGACTTGTGGACTTATATTCACTCATTGTGAATTATTTCCCAAAATGTATATTGTAGTCAGCATACAAAAATGACTAATGAAAAACACATCTTATTTGAGACCCAATTACTTGATTCCCAGCAGTTTGTATTCATGGTTTTTACTCATTTTAGAATGAATGAATTCTAGAGTGAAATAAATTAGTCAATTTTAGTCTTCATTTTCTGAAATACTTTTTGAGAAAGATTTAAATACTACATATACAGAGACTTAAACTGATTGCAAATTGATCATCTTTATTTATTTTAAGCTTGGATTTCTAGATTTTCTACTTTATAGTCAATGACCCAAGCCCATGACTTATGTGGGATTAATTTAGGAATATAATAAAAGAACTGTTTGAGAACTTCTCTCTCAAGTAGCAATGTGCCACTTACAATAAGCCATTTACATTTGCAGAACTGATTATACACTAAGTGCTGGATAGTGAGCAGAGACACAAAACTTTAAGACTGCTTCAGCTACATGAACATTTCTTCAGTGTTTCATTACTAATATCCTCAGGTTTGAACTGCTTGGAATTCTTTCGCAGTCATATATTTTCACATCTATGTACTGTAACAAAATAGTCACCAGTGCCAACCAGGACATCTTTCCTGAGCAAAGACATTACAGGGTGGCTAAACCGTCATATAAAACATCTGCTAAAAGTAGAGAAAACTGGTAAATAAGGAATATGGAATGTTCAAGTACAGTTGAAATGTTTCACATTCAAAATGATTTTCATTATCCAGATTTTCGTGAAAAAACTGTCTCTTGCAATAATATGAATTGCTTTACCTTGGTCACTTTCAAAGATACCTTAAGGCTAACAAGATTTTGTGGTTATAACCTCCATCTCTTTTAAAAATATTATGCTAATTGTGTCAAGAACAGTCTTAAATTTATTTTTAAATGCTATATTACCTTGCACATTGCTGTGATTATGAATGATAGCTAATTAACTTGGTATGTTCATTAGGTGAAAATGAGCTTTCCTTTCAATATTGATCAAAGTGCTATCATATTATGCAACTGAAAACTGCTTAAATGATAAAATTTATAATATATGATGTATTAAGAATCTTGTCTGGCACATGTTAAGCCTCTGTATTATTCAAAATGAAACATGTATATAACAGGTTGATCATGTTTTATATATACACTGCATTGTTCTCAAAGCCAATCGAGAAGCAAATAGAACACATTTTATTAAATTCTTATCCCATATTGTTCTCCCATCACAAAGGGGCTAAAAAAATTAAATAATATTTATAGTACAAGTAAAATAAGAAAATAGAGGTATAATATAATTCGTATGCTAAGGACATCAGAAACAGTATAACCATGACTATTTTTCAAAATAAAAGATACAATAATGTTTCTTTTAGTTAGGTTTCTAATAATACCACCTTTTCCAAATTCCTCATGGTCCTTTACATCAGGTATATCATTTTCCATCCTTCTGGAGAAGAAAAAACCTAATGTATTGCTACAGTCCAGGAAGTAGTAGACACAGTTGGAGCAACATTTCATAGCCTATTTTTTTTGTCTGATATGAATTGGCTCTAATGCATTACCAACTGCTGAAGGAGATGAGGCAGACTGGTAAGTATCACCCAGAAGTCAAAGTGTATTGGAAAGAATAAAAGACAGGATCTCTAGGTTCTATTTCTGCACATGCCATAAAACAGCTGGGAGTTTTGAATTGCAAAGAGGTTTTCACCAAACTTAAGATGCAACCCTATCTTTTTTTTTTTTTTTTTTTTTTTTTTTTTTTTTTTTTTTTTTTTTT
>NW_020838020.1:3256923-3296929 GCF_003676395.1 Aethalodelphis obliquidens | reverse complement strand
GCCACCAGGGAAGCCCAACCCCATCTTTTTAGGGGTGCCTAAACATTGTTACCAAAGTCCTCTGCTTGAACATGTAGATTAATTGGAAAATTACTACCTCATAAAATGGTCCATTCAGTTTCTTTCCTATTGAGTTCCTAATGAGTGTCATTCCCCTGGGCACTCAGTCTTTTATATGTTCAAAAGAGAAGCAATGCAATGTATGCCTTCCAACCTCACTCCACCTCGTACAAAGTCTTCTCTTTTCCAGATAAGTACAGTCTCACTTTGACAAATTATATGTTCTATAATGCTTTCTAAACACTCTATAATATCTAGAAAGTGTTTGGCAAATTACCAGCATGTTGATGAATGTTAAACTGAATTGAACTGGTTGCTTTTCTCAGTATATAATTGTTTACCAATGTTCTCTGTAACATAGATGTCCCACCAGAATTGAACACTAGATATGTGTTCAATATCTAGTGTTGGTGGAATGTGGTGGAATATTACTCCTCTTGGTCTAAAAACCATACTTCTTTTAATTGATTATCAATTATATTAGAATTTGAGGCTTCAAATGATATCATGCTTATATTGAGATGATAGAATTATTTCCATAGATATTTTCATTAGGTTTTTTGTGTCTTCCTCATTCTGTACTTACCTCCCTTAATTTGTTCTAATCATACATGAAGTCTGCATTATTCATTTTATCTTGATTATTCTAAAATATCTAAGTGCCACTCGCCCAGAAACATTCCTATTGCCCCACTGCATTAGTGTCCCTACCTACTGTCTGATAGCAACCTCTTGTGAAGTGACACATGTGTGTCACCACCCCCTCTCCTAGTACCTGCAACTTGGACCTTCCCTCGCACAGCTTCTGTGTGGCTATCTAACCTCCTGGTCATGGTTGTCTGGCCCAGACTGCACCATACCTCATCAAGCCTCAGTCCTGATTAAAAAAAAAAAAATCATGATAAAATTAAAAAAAAAATCAAGATGCTTATTTTTAGGGCATTGTCAGTGAAGATTTCTGTACTCAAGAGAATCTTTGAATGAGAAATTCATTTTTATGCTATTTAGGGCTCCAGTTCATTTAAGGCTGGATTAGAACTGTTTAGGTTTTGGGGTTTTGATGAATTGATTTGGGTTGTGCAGTACAGAATACCTAATTTCTAGAGAATCATATGCAGGAAGGGATACAATTCTGCCTTTATTCATTCTTCAGTGTTTTTCATGGCCTTGGAAATGCTGTGTTGGTTTTTATATGATTATTATAGCAAACATCTGGAATACCAGATGTGAGCAGACACATTAAGGGGCATTTAATCTATACATTTAAGAATGAATCAAGTTAATCAGAAAACTCATTTCATTTCTGAAAATGAGTTAGATAAGCCAAATCAATAGTAAAATTCTGTACAATCTGGAAGACAAAAGATTTAAAAAGAGACCATATGGCACTTAAGACAAGAAATTTTATGTGAGTGTGTATGTGTGTCCATACAAAAATACAAACCCCTTTGCAAGTCATATATGTTCCTGAGAAGAGAAGACTAAATAAGTGGAGAAATCAATACATGTTTATATTATCTTTTTCTATTAACTGTATGATAATTGTATTTAGGTACATGGATCAGATATATAGATTTTAGTAAGTATACCTGGAAATGTATACTATATATTTCATATACTATATTTCAAGTTTCAGAGAGATTTTACCTTCATTACTTATTTTCTGATTACTGAAATTTATATTAGTAAATCTGTGTGTATATTTATATAGAAAAATATACAATAGATAATAGAAAAAAAGTGTATATTTTGTAAACCTTCGGTTGTTCCTCAATAAATTCCATTAACAGAGATTTAATTTAGAAAGGGGGCATTTAGTGTTTAAACCATCAAACAACTCTGACCTCTAAAATTATTAAGCAACTCTGTTTTTAGAAGATGCCATCATGACACATTTGGAGACAGCTGAATTGGCACATGAGGAAACTTGTCCATAGTCAAGAATCAGAGCTTTAGAATTCTATAATTCAACATGACTCATTATGAAAACAAAGATGAGACATGGCCTCTCATATGTCCATCACTCTGTTAAAAAATTACCTCATTTTTCTTATGATATTTTATAAGAATTTATTCTCTTACTTTAGTTTGAAGAAGAATCAACTAGGGAGTTAGCCAAAGTACAGATTTTTGTGTCCTACAGAGCTAACAAATCAAAATTTCTGGTCCTTGGAACCCAGAAGTATATATTTATAATAAAAACTTCAAAAATTTTGATGCTACTTACTGTACTGTGTCTAATTTTCATGTAAATGTATCAATATATAGATATATATAAATGTATAAAGTCCTTTTCATAATCCATACTTTTGATTAAGCTCAAATTGCTAATATTCTCGTGTGGATGCTTCACTTCATTCTATTTTTCAATAGATGTCAATTGAAAGTATAGTATTTTTCAGCCCTGTACTAAGCCTGATCATATTAGATGAAGACCTTTCCCTAAAGGGACTTTGAATCTAATAAAAGAGACATAATTTAACAAATACTAATATTGAAGTGTTGCAAATGGAGAAACAAGCACAGCATAGTGGTAGCTGAGTGAATGTTGTAAATTTGAGGTTTTGGGGAAAAACAAAAAGGAGGATATCTCTTCCTCTCCTCAGATAGATCAGAGAGATATTTTGTAGAAGTAATGTTTGAGCTAAAACTTGAAAGAGAAATAAGAGGAACAAAGTGGGTTGGGTGTTTATCCAGAGGGAACAGCATGAACAAATGCAGAGAAGCGTAATGTAATTCAGAAGTAGAGAGTGCAATCGGGAAATAATTGGAAAGGAAGGTGCAGGGAGGTTTGTACCTGATCAATGAAGCACCTTTAAATCACGTTGAAATATATGGATATTAGCTTGTAGGCAGTATAATCATTGCAGGAATTTAAGAATCCTAACATGATCAGACTTGTGTTTTAGAAAACCAATTAAATGACCGTATGATGAAATTGGAGGCAGAGGCTGTTTAATACTTCAGGAGACAAAAATTGGGGCTTGAATGATTGCAGCAATCATGGGAGTGAAGAAGAGGGATCCTTTTCACAAGTTTATAATTTCTATATTACAATGAACTTAGTTCATATATAAAAGCAGCCCCAATTCTATTTGAACGAATATAGGCCTTCAGAATGAAAATAAGTGATAATGCATGAAAGATAATAGGTAATGTAAGAACTAGCAAATATTTGAATGGCAACTTGATAGAAAACACAATGATTAAATTGACTACCCTAGAGACCCATAGAAACTTAAAGCTACAGTAAACCTTAAAACCATCTTGTCCAAACCAGATAAGAGTTGTTTTTACTGCAGAATGAATGACTAGGGAGCTTAGCGTGTTCATTGAAAAACTTGTTTGATTCCATCATATTGCAGGAATACAAGGAGCCATTTTTACACTTTAAAAGAATTTGCTGTGATTGAAAGAGTGAAGTTTGAGCTGGTAATGGTGTTTGACCTTATGTAGGAATATGATAGTAAAGCCAATATCTTCATATTTTATTTCCTGCATTTGTCTCATCATCGGGTTATGGGAAGACAGTTTATTTCACACTTATAGTCATTTTTACAGAATTCTTGCAGGGATTAAAAAAATATATGGCTAAGCTTAACTAATTATAAGAACTTTCATGTTTTTATGCAACAGTAATTTCTTTCAGGAATCTCTGCTTTAGATTATATTAATTATCAGCAAACCTTGTCCTATATGTTTCTATCCATCTATCTATCTATCATTTATCTATCCACATACATAAACATATGCACACACACATATACATGTGCATTCATATATTTGTATATGCCCACACATATGAACATGCAGATATTTACACACACGTGTACATATACTTTTAAGTATAAAAAACAGTCTATAATTTTTTTGCACCACAGTGCTGCCTAGTGTTCTGGACAAAAAATAAATTATTTCTTCAATAAAAATGAAGAAAAATATTAGAGATTTTTTTCTGCATTCAAATTATATTCCTTGTTCTTTTTATAATTTTGAGAAAAATGCATAAGACAATAAATGCAATTTTACTACGTAATAAATTGTTAATAAACATACACATATATATTTTACCCGGCAGACACAATGTCACAAATTGTATTACTGGAAAAAACAAAACTTCATTTTTATTAAGGTTCTTTACATATATTTTGTCAAACGTATGTATACTTATCCTGTACAATGGTACCTAAAGTGTAATTTTTACTTAAAATTTAAGGTATAGTCATAACTAACGGGTATAAAATAGTTTTAAATATAAAATCTATTCTCATCAAAACCAACCTAGTTTTTCATTTTATTTTAAGATCTGGAGACAAAAGGGTAAATCAGAATAAAAATTCTATGCATTTTATATTATTTATGATGATGTTGAGACTGTCTTTTTTGCAGACATTAACATTTACATATTCTGTGTGGTTTTAAGGTAAAGTCTGTAGTAACGATGCATTGAATTCTACAATTTAGAAAATCTCCAGTAACATGAAGTTTTGAAAATTCTCTAATGTCATGATACCCAGTATTAACATACATACAAGCATGAAGTTTTTAAAAACACAATCATCAGTGGAAACCACAGAATGTCTAACATGTATTTAGATACTGTTAGTCAGCAGTTTCATGAAATATTAATGTAGTTTTCAAGAGTTGTTTTCAAATTTAGTGATTAATAATTGATTAGTCTATAAAACAAGTATTGTACAATAGTATCAGCACTATACCAAATTTAATTGAAAAATTAAATTTAATCTAAATCCTCCCCCTTTTTCACAAAAAGGGAAGAACTGTTAAAGTACTCCTCTTCTTATCTGTGGCATTCTGAAACCTACAGTCTCTACTCATTCTCTGTTCCTTATTAAAAACTAATGAAGCATGGAGACATCTTGGAGAAAAATGAATATTACAAGAACATATTCCAATTTTAAAGGAAAAGATGTGATGAACCCAAAACAGTAAGTCATTTTTGGTGAATAAATATACAATGATGCAAATAAAACACACAGGAGAAGGAGTCATAGCAAGCTTTACAGCTTTCCAGTTGCTTCAAAGGTGATCAGGTGGTCACTAGAGTCAGTGTACAAAATTATTGCTCAAGTTTATAAACCAGGGTTAATTTTATGTTTCATTCTTCCTAGAATTCAGACGAGACTAAAGAGGGTTAATAGTCTAAATTTTAATTTCCATAAAGATGGGGGAAAATGCATCTTAAGGGAATTGGGAATTAAGGTTCAAATGCCAAGGACAATTAGTCTAAAAAAACCCCATAGACTTTTGCAATAAAGATGAGGTTAAACATGGAAAATTTGCCTAAATATTGTATGACATCAGCAAATAGAATGCACCTGGCCTTATAAAACCAACCCAAACCAAACCAAAACCTCTCTCTCTCTCTCTCTCTCTCTCTCTCTCTCTCTCTCCCTCTCTCTCTCTCTGTGTCTGGTGCACACGTGTCATGTGCGTGTGTTCAGATATATCCATTTTTTAAAACCAGGTTTACATAGACTGACTTTTACTCCTATCTTTTTATTGTGAAATAATTGATAAAAGTGTTAGATACATGAATGTATTATGAAGCATAATAGTAAACTCACTCTCCATTTAAAGAAAGAGCACATTAGAACATTACCAAATTTTTAGTGCTTTTTATTTTTAACCAATCTATCTTTCAGCCTTTCTCTCAGAGAAAGAGAAGATACACACACACACACACACACACAAACACACACACACAATTTCCAAACTGGTTTCTTTGTTTGAGTGTTCTTTTTATTTTTGTAATGTATATATATATATATATATACATTATATATATCACATTTTTATTAATTTTCAGTTTTTGCTTTGTTTTATAAAAATGTTTTCATAATGTATGTATTTTCTATTTTTACATTTTGATATGCATTGCTATAATGCAATCATTTTTATTTTTGTACTTTTATTTTTCAATGAAAAATTATTTCACCATTCTTTCCATAGACATTAAGTTGTTTTCAGTTGTATAACATTAAAAATAATGCTTCTATGGTGTTTTATTTTTTGTTTCCTGGGACAGATGCACAAGGGTTTACTTGTTTACAAGGTGTCACTAAATTATTTTCCAGAGTAATTATATCAGTTTTAACCCACAAGCAGTATATGAGAGTTTCTGAGAACCATAAGTGTGCCAGCATTTTATATTCTTACAAATTTGAATTCTTGCCAAATTAGTAGTACAGAATATTATTTCAGTGTACTTTTAATTATAAATTTCCTGATATCTAATGCTGAGCATATTTTCACATATTTATTGACCATTATGTCATCTTCTGATATGCTTGTTTATAACTTTTACCTATTTCTCTAGTAGTTTGTATTTTTTAAAAAAAATTAGTATCTTTTAATTTTTCTGCCAACTAATCCTTTGTTAATTAGATGTGAAGCAAATATTTTTCTTCCACCATGTGGATTATGATTTTTTACTTCTTTATGATACCCACACTTATTTTTAAAATAAACCCTGATCACATAGACTGCAAATAACTAAATGAAAGTGTTTTTGCTTAAAATTCCTGAAAGACTTTGACGATTCAGAGCAGCAGAAGTATGTAGATTACTGAACAGTTTAACTTGCATTAATGTGAAAGCCATAGTTCCCACTTGAGAGCCATAGAATATGGGAATGGACACAAAGATCTGAACATCAGGTTATAATATCTACTCCTGAGATCCAGGGAAGGGGGAAAAATCTTTAGATGGATTTGATGGTGACAGAAAACTTATTACATTCAAAGAGAGAATGAGAAAGAGAAAAAAACAGGAGATATTTGAAAACTAAAATGATCTACAAATTTCTAAAACTGTTAGGACAAATGTACGTATAACAAGGCTGACTTTCATGTAAAATGGATGAATGTTTCAATTAGAATATTTATCTAACAGTTATGCTGATCCCGTTATTGTCCCAAAAGCATTAGACCAGGGAAAATGACTGCTCATTATAACTAAAAAATTTCAGATAAATTCAATGAAATGCTTTCACAATCCTTGGTGACAAATACATGTAAAATATTTAGGTTTCTTTGGATCATGGTAAAAACTTTGTCAATTCTAGCTTGTACTAATTTTGAAATCCTCCAATCACAATAAAGTGTTATACAGGGTTTTATACTAACTCTCATATCAGTGTTTGGAGACAATTCTCTATTATGTCTCTGCACGTATATCAGCTTTGGTACTGGACTGAATTCCAAGAATGTTTGTATAGCAAGCAGCCTTGGAAAATAAGAAAGGTGTCCCCATTCAGAGTTGCAGATAGGTTTGTTTTCAGACCAGCTAAAAGAGATAGCATCTCCTTCCTGGAAAAGTGAAGACAGGTTTGCCAGCAGCCATTTTTTTTTAAAGGTTGGGGTTTCCTAAGCTCAGTGTTCTTCATCTGTGATGCTAACACACTGTGTACAGCATCCACCTGAGCCCAGCTCTACTTCAACTCCTTGGAACTTGGGGGCCGAGAAGAACTGATGCACTATCCCATGTGTGGTGTGGAATAAAGGAACAATGTCTGTTGTCTCTGACCCAGGAGTCTCATGTCTTCTGCCAGCATCCATGCAAGTGTGATAGGATAATGTGTTAGTTTGTAAAGAGAGTAATATCTCAGATCCTCCACAGTTATTGAAATATAAAATTATGCTTCTTTCACTATTATTTCTTTGTAAGTCCATGCTTCCATGCTTTTATATCTATCACTTCCACTCATCCTTATGAAACCTCCTGATAGTTCCTCCCATAATAGAATGGCTTAGGAATTCTTGTGGAACTAGGGAAAAAATTATCTTAAGTGTGAGTGTTTCTCAGTTATCCTATACAAGTTGTCTTTCAAATTTGCTATTGTATAAATCTTTTAAACCAAACAGTAGAATTTTCTGAGATGGCTAGTATGGTGAAACAACATTGTGAAAAATTGACCACTTCAAATTAACTTAAATTTTAAAAGTGATTAATTATTATTTACCTATTCTTTGTATGAAAGATGCTGAATCTAGTGTAAGTTTATAATACACCAAATTAATTACTAAAATATATTAAGTTTAGTTATGGGAAATGTGAGATCTCTAGTCCATATACATGTGTACCCTAAAAAAGAGAAAAGGAAGTTCCAAGGAAATCTCTCTTAATTTTGCTTTAGTAGAAGACACATAAAAATTCTCAACAATTGTAAGTAATCCAAGATATACAATGTACAGTAAAAGAGGTTTGATTATGGATATGAGTTATATTTTCATATTTAGTCTCTCAATGACTGGATGCTTGCTCAGAATGTCATAAAAGGGATTTCCTATTAGCTGCCATATTATGAGACATATGATTCTAAGACTCAATGATTTTATCTTTCAGAAATTAAAAAAATTCACACAGTATTTTTAATTATATGTTTTTCTAACAATCTAATTGCAATATTATATTTTTTGCATCATTAGATTAATTCTCCAGTTTTATCCCTTACATATGCTGAAAATAAGGCAAATTTTTAGATACACTGGATTATTCCAGGGATTATATACATGCAGTTTTATATAAATTTCTAGGAACTTGTATATTCAGAAAGTTTAATTCATACAGGTAAACCCTATAACTCATAAACGTATATAAAATTTACTCAATCTTTGAGTCCTTTAATTGTGAAAAATAAGCTGATATCTCCTCTTCAAGAAACAAAGTTCTTCAGAGATCTATACATTTATTTCCTTGAAACATTCAATTTCATTTAAACAGCTCATACAGCTCAATATCCAAAAAACAAACAACCCAATCAATCAGTCAGCAGAAGACCTAAATAGACATTTAGCCAAAGAAGACCTGTAGACGGCCAAGAGGCACATGAAAAGATGCTCGTCATCACTAATTATTAGAGAGACGCAGATCAAAACTACAATGAAATATCACCTCACATCAGTTAGAATGTCCATCATCAAAATGTCTACAAACAATAAATACTGGAGAAGGTGTGGTGAAAAGGGAACCCTCCTACACTGTTGGTGAGAATGTAAATTGGTACAGCCACTATGGAGAACAGTATGGAGATTCCTTAAAAAAGTAAAAATATAGCTACCCATATGATCCAGCAATTAAACTTCTGGGCTTACATCTGGAGAAAACCATCATTTGAAAGGATGAATGTACCCTAATGTTCATTGCAGTGCTGTTTACTATAGCCAAATCATTGAAGCAACCTAAATGTCTATCGACAGATGATAAAGCAGATGTGGAATATTATTCAACTATTGAATGAAATAATGCCGTTTGCACCAACATGGATGGGCCTGGAAATTATCATATTAAGTGAAGTAAGTCAGAGAAATACAACTATTGTATGATATCACTTATATGCAGAATCTAAAAAAAGGTGATATAGATGAACTTATTTACAAAACAGAAACAGACCCACAGACTTAGAAAACAAATTTATGGTTACCAAAGGGGAACAGTGCAGGGGAGGGATAAATTGGGAGTTTGGGATTGACATATGCACACTACTATATTTAAAATAGATAACCAACAAGGAACAGGGAACTCTGTATAACACAGGAAACTCTGCTCAATATTCTGTAATAATCTAAATGGGAAAACAACTTGAAAAAGAATAGATACATGCATATGTATAACTGAATCACTTTGTTGTACACCTGAAACTAACACAACATTGTTAATCAGCTATACTCCAATATAAAATAAAAATAAAAAATTAAACAGATGAATGGATAAGGAAGATGTGGCACATATATACAATGGAATATTACTCAGCTATAGAAATGAATGAAGTAATGCCATTTGCAGCAACATAGATGAACACAGAGATCATCATACTAAGTGAAGTAAATCAGAGAGGAAGACAAATAGCATATGATATCACTTATAAGTGGAATCTAAAAAAAAAAAAAGATACAAATGAATTTACCTACAAAACAGAAATAGAACCATAGACATAGGAAAAAAACTTATGCTTACCTAAGGGGAAAGAGTGGAGGGAGGGAAAATTAGGAGTTTGATATTAACAGGTACATACTACTATATGTAAAATAGATAACTAACACAGACCTACTATATAGCACAGGGAACTATATTCAATACTTGTAATAACCTGTAAGGGAAAAGAATCTGACAAAGAAATATATGCATATACATATATATATATATATATATATATATATATATATATATATATATATAAAACTGAATCACTTTGCTGTACACCTAACACAACATTGTAAATCAACTATACTTCTATAAAAACAAAGGGACAAATAAATTAAAGTTAAAAAGTAATGTATATTATAACTTCAAACTTAAAAATATCAAGGCTAATAAATGTACGATATAGTTAGATTCAAGGACAACAAGTATTGGTTTGAAAATGTCTTTTCTCTCTTAGTAACATAAAGTCAGGGCAATTGCTTGTGGGAGAAAATTTAATAAATGCATAATGCAAAGTATGAAAGCTAAGGGGTTTCCCTATGAATAAAACTACTGAAATATTTGACTTAATGAAAACATGATGACCCAAAACCTATGGGAGGCAGCAAAAGCAGTTCTAAGAGGGAAGTTTATAGCAATACAATCCTACTGCAAAAAACAAGAAAAATCTCAAATAAACAATCTAACCTTACTCTTAAAGCAACTAGAGAAAGAAGACCAAACAAAACCCAAAATTAGTAGAAGGAAAGAAATCATAAAAATCAGAGCAGAAATAAATGAAAAGATGTGAAAAAAACAATAGCAAAGATCAATAAAACTAAAAGCGGTTTTTTGAGAAGATAAAATTGATAAAGGTTTAGCCAGACTCATCAAGAAAAAGGAAAAGGACTCAAATCAATAAAATTAGAAATGAAAAAGGAGAAGTTACAATGGACACTGCAGAAATACAAAGAATCATAAGAGCCTACTACAAGCAACTATATGCCAATTAAATGGACAGCCTGGAAGAAATGGACAAATTCTTAGAAAGGTACAACCTTCCAAGACTGAATCAGGAAGAAATAGAAAATATGAACAGAGCAATCACAAGTAATGAAATTGAAACTGTAATTTTAAAAATTTCCAACAAACACAAGCCCAGGACCAGATGGCTTCACAGGTGAATTTTACCAAACATTTAGAGAAAAGCTGACAGCTATCCTTCTCAAACCCTTCAAAAAAATTGCAGAGGGGGGAACACTCCCAAACTCATTCTACGAGGCCACCATCATCCTGATACCAAAACCAGACAAATATATCATAAAAAAAGAAAATTACAGGCCGATATTACTGATGATAATAGACACAAAAATCCTCAGCAAAATACTAGCAAACCAAAACCAACAACACATAAAAAGGATTATACACCATGATCAAGTGGGATTTATCCTGGGGGTGCAAGGATTCTTCAATATATACAAATCAATCAATGTGATACACCATATTCGAAAATTGAAGATAAAAACCATATGATGGTCTCAATAGATGAAGAAAAAGCTTTCGACAAAATTCAATACCCATTTATGCTAAAAACTCTACAGAAAGTGGGCATAGAGGGAATCTACCTCAACATAATAAAGGTAATAATAAATGGCAAACCCACAGCAAACATCATTCTCAATGGTGAGAAAATGAAAGCATTTCATCTAAGAAAGGAACAAGACAAGGGTGTCCACTCTTGCCACTATTATTCAACATAGTTTTGGAAGTCCTAACCATGGCAATCAGAGAAGAAAAAGGAATCCAAATTGGAAAAGAAGAAGTAAAACTGTCACTGTTTGCAGATGACATGATACTATACATAGAAAATCCAAAGATGCAACGAGAAAACTACTAGAGCTAATCAATGAATTTGGTAAAGTCACAGGATACAAAATTAATACACAGAAATCTCTTGCATTCCTATAACTAACAACAAAAGAACAGAAAGATAAATTAAAGAAACAATCCTATTTACCATTGCAACAAAAAGAATAAAATACCTAGGAATAAATCTATCTAAGGAGGCAAAAGATGACACAAACAGATGGAGAGATATACCATGTTCTTGGATTGGAAGAATCAATACTTTGAAAATTACTACACTACCCAAAGCAATCAAATTCAATGGAATCCCTATCAAATTACCAATGGCATTTGCGATAGAACTAGAACAAAAAATTGTACAATTTGTATGGAAACACAAAAGACCTCAAATAGCAAAAGCAATCTTGAGAAAGAAAAACAGAGCTGGAGGAATCAGACTCCCTGACTTCAGACAGTACTCCAGGGCTACAGTAATCAAGACAGTATGGTACTGGCACAAAAACAGAAATATAGGTCAATGGAACAGGATAGAAGGCCCAGAGATAAACCCACACACCTATGCTCACCTAATCTGTGAGAAAGGAGGCCAGAATATACATTGGAGCAAAGACAGCCTCTTTAATAAGTGATGCTGGGTAAATTGGACAGCTACATATAAAAGAATAAAATTGGAACAGTCCCTAACACTATACACAAAGATAAACTCAAAATGGATTAAAGACCTAAAAATAAGCCCAGACACTATAAAACTCTTAGAGGAAAACATAGGAAGAATACTCTTTAGCATAAATCTCAGCAAGATCCTTTTTGGCCCACCACCTAGAGAAATGGAAATAAAAACAAAAATAAACAAATGGGACCTAATGAAACTTGAAAGTTTTTACACAGCAAATGAAACTATAAACATGATGAAAAGACAACCCTCAGAATGGGAAAAAAAATATTTGCAAATGAAGCAACTGACAAAGGATTAATCTCCAAAATATATAAACTGCTCATGCAGCTCAATATATATAAAAAAAAAATCAAAAATGTGCAGAAGACCTAAATAGACATTTCTCCAAAGAATATACATAGGTGGCCAAGAGGCACATGAAAAGATGCTCGACATCACTAATTATTAGAGAAATGCAAATCAAAACTATAATGAGATATCACTTCACACTGGTCAGAATGGCCATCATCACAACATCTACAAACAATAAATGCTGGAGAGGGTGTGGAGAAAAGGGAACCCTCTTGCACTGTTGGTGGGAATGTAAATTGACACAGCCACTACAGAGAACATTATGGAGGATCCTTAAAAACCTAAAAATAGAACTACCTTGTGACCCAGCAATCCCACTACTGAGCATATACACAGAGAAAAATCATAATTCAAAAAGACACATGCACCACAATGTTCACTGCAACCTTATTTACAATAGCCAGGACATGGAAACAGCCTAAATGTCCATCAACAGAGGAATGGATAAAGAAGATGTGTACATATATACGATGGAATATTACTCAGCCATAAAAAGGAACAAAATTAGGTTATTTGCAGAGATGTGGATGGACCTAGAGACCTCATACGAAGTAAGTCAGAGAGAGAAAAACAAATATCATATATTAATGCATATATGTGGAATCTGATAAAATTAGTAAGGATGACCTTATTTACAAAGCAGAAATGGAGCCACAGACATAGAGAACAAATGTATAGATACCAAGGGGAAAAGGGGTGTTGGGATGAATTGGGAGATTGAGATTGACATATATACACTGTTGATACTATGTATAAAATAGATAACTAATGAGAACCTACTATTCTCATTAGAACAGGAAACTCTGCTCAGTGCTCTGTGGTCACCTAAATGGGAAGGAAATCCAAAAAAGAGGGGGTATATGTATACGTTTAACTGATTCACTTTGCTGTGCAATATAAACTAACACAACATTATAAAGCAGCTATACTCCAATAAAAATTTATAAAAATATATCTGACTCGTACTATAAGTCTAGCTCATTAAACGGGAAAAAAGGAAAAACTCTGACCTAACTTAGTAGGTTAAATTGCTTTAATCTATCATTTCTTGTGGATGTTTGTTTTAATGTTGGGCTATGTGAAAAACATAACTGTTTTATTCTAAAAAGAGAACTATATGGAGATAGCAATAGAGACAAAGAGGCAGAGAAAGAGAAAGACTGACAGAAAAAGAGAGACAGGAAGAGAGGAAAAAAAAGTTTGAAAGTAGTGGCTTTTAACAATGATGATAAGCATGTTTTAGGTAGCAAAATGAGATGCACGCAAATGTCTCTGTACCCTGAAAACATTCAATTCAGAGTGACCTGTGGCAATAAATTACTCGCAGGAAGCTTCAGGTCCTAGTCTTGTAAATTCATCAAGATCTACAAGATGCAACCTTGAAAACTGCATGGTGTGAGGACGAATTGATGCCCTTGTTTCTTCAGACAGCTGAGTTTGATGCACAAGATTCTGACTTCTTTGTCTCTCTGTAGCCATATATGGTCATTGTTAATATTAAGTAGAAATTTGTTATCCTTTTGTCAAGGATATCCTTTTATCCTTCCATTAGGAAATCTCTTGATTAAATTTTAAAGTCTTAAACAATTTGAGAGTCTGAGAGCACTGGATACAAACTACAATTTGAATGTTTTGCAGGGGAATGTCATATTCTCTTTGGGAGTGGGAAAAATAATGTCAGGTATTTAGTATGCAGTCCCCTGATTCCTTTTCAAGACACGATAGTACAGATTTGATTACCAACTCTGTAGCTGGTTCTTGTAGGTCATTAATTTTCCCGACTCCTTTTCTGTAGATATTTAAAATATACTGCTTAAAATATTTGAAAATATTTTAATGTAAGCAAGTAAGTAGAAATTTAAACTCTTAATCACTCCAATTGTTACATAATTTGATAAAAAGAAAATACTGAACAAATGCATATTTACAAAAATAAACTTAAAACTGTAATTCCTCTTTATAATTTGTTTATAATATTCTCAAATAATTTTTAAGAAAGGAAACAAAGAGAAAAAGAGCTCAATAGTGAAATATAATTTTCCTGTTTTATGCTTTGAAACATATGAGTAACTTTACTTTCTAATCATATTAAAAATTAAATCATCATATTAAATCATAATTCAAAGCAGATTGGTATGAATATGCTGCACTTTGGGGGGTATATCATAATTATTTTATATAGTTTGAAAAAATAAAACAAGCTTTAAATCTAAAGCACATATAATTCAAAAAACAAAATATGGCATTAATTTTCTATTATAATTAACACGAAGCAGAACACAGTGTGTATTAAGTGATATTCCACAGTGACATAATGAAATGTTTTCTGCAGATTTTTACTTTCTTTTATGTGGGTAATGTTATACGGGTTTATTTCTCCTCTCTGTACATCACTTCCCCTTTTGCTTCGATAAAATGGCTGAAAATAAAATATATATTTATAGTGCTTAGAACTACTCTCCTCAGGAACTTTATTTTTGTGTTGATGCTTTCCTTTAATAACTCATCTTCTATTTTGACCACTGTAATCATTACATTTACATCATATGTGTGTCTCTTTCATTTTGAGATGAGAGAATGAGAAGCCACATGATTATTTATTTAGGAATTCTCTCTGGGTTTGAGTTATGTTTTGCCTATTATAAACCCTGAATCTAAAGGAAAGTGCTAAAAGTTAAAAATGCACTACTCTGGTCATATTGCCCTTCTCTCCACCCCCATTGTCACACTTGGCCTGTTATGAACTCTAAAGAGTTCATGTTCACGTTCCATTACTCTTATGTTTGACCTCCTCCTAGGCCTTGGCTGCTGAAACCCGACTATGTAAACCAAGTTGACTTGTATGTCTTGTAGATCTAGAGAGAAGCTGGCATAGCTATCACCTCCTCTCCTGCTCTCTCTCAGGGGAGCAACCTCCTCAGGCTGGCTCTGGCCGTGGCCCCTGCCCCAGTTGATCCTATGCAATTGCTCTCTTCTAACGTTACAGAGTGTTCTGAAAGAGAAAGAAGTGGATAGCCTCAGGTTTGTAAACGGAAACTCTCACCCACATGACATTCAATGAGTCAATCATTACAAACTGTTTTCACATTAAAAATAATAAGAATGATAATTTGTGCTTTGCAGTGTGGCTTTGAGGACTGAGATTATATATATATACACATATATGCATGTATATGCATATCTATATATGTAATTTTTATGTAAGTTTGCAGGATTCTGATACATAGTAGGCTATCAATAAATGGTTAATATCTTTTGTTACCTTCATTGAAATCCTAGACCCAGACCCTTGTGTAGAAACTACAGTTTTGGCTTGATTATTAAGTCAACTCATCAGTGTTAAAGGTTTGGGGAGGAGGGTGGTTCTCTACAATGGTTTAAAACATTAAAATCACTGTCTGGAGAAGGAGAGGTTTGAAAAATATTGATGTATAGGTCCCTCCTCCACAGACTGGTATAATTGAGCTGGGTCATGGCCTTGGAGTTGGGAATTTTAAAAGTTCCTTGGATGATTCTAATGCACAGCCAAGGTTAAGAACCACTGGTATAGAAGCCAAATGTCTCTGGTGTATTTTTAGTTTAACAAGAACTTCATGATATACAAAGGCCTGCACTGGTTTTCAAACCAAGATATATCCTCTGCCTGGGTATATTTGGAAATGTTTACAGGAGGTTTTATTTTTCACAGTGACTGGTGGTGCCACTGGTTTTATACAGGGGACCAGGGATGTAAACAATCTCCTCAGCAAGGGAGAGTCACTGCCTTTCATCCATGATCAAGACACTTCCTTCCTTCCTTCCTTCTTCTTTCTATCTTTTCCTTTCTTTTAAATTAGTATTCTGTTTTTCTTTCATTTTGTTTTAATTTTTAAATATCCTGTATATTATTAGAGAAAGTAAAATAAGAGCTTGAATTTGCCTATGCCTCCCAGAAGACAAATTAAGATGATTTTAGACAAAGTTGGACAGGGAAGGATTGTAGTATCTAGTACACACAACAGACAGACATTTTGTTCATGCTGTCCTGAACGATCCTTTAATAATGCTGGGTCAGTAGGTATCTGCTCCATTTACTCCTGCCCATCCTTGTCCTGAGATGATAAAAAATAAAAAATCCAATAATGTAATTTGTACACTTTTCCCATTGATTATATATACAATGCTCCCAGGCTGCCTTAGAGTACTGAAACAGCAGCAATAATTAGTACTTATTGAACACCCATTGGGTACATGCCTAGCACCACATAGTAGACCACTGTGTGACTCTTTAATAATTCTGCTACTGCAGTCTTCAATGGAAAATAGATAGTCAAATAGTACTTTTATATTACGTAGAAATCTATCTTTTCAGGCATGTAGTCAAATTTTAATTATAATTTATAATTTTTCTCTGCTGATTGGATTTATAAAGATTTCTTCTTCTTTCTCTCAGTTCTAAAAAATTCTTAGGTAACTATAACTGCCAAATGAAAAACAGCAGTAACTTCTTCTGGCATAATTATTTAAGTAGGATGAAATAATGTCAGTGTTAATGCAGGACATGGGTTTTGACTGTGGCATTGTTCAATGTTTATCTGAAACTCATTTGTGCAGAGTCTAAACACAAAGGATATAAAAAGCTTATATTATAGAAAACCCTTGTTTTACACACAAGCAGAAGGAAATCTTGCAGATACACTGAATGTTAAAGAAGCAAAAGGATCACATTATTAAACTATTTCCTATGATAGGATTTCTGGTTTGCTTTATTCCTTTCAACTCTTACTTTTCTAAAGTCAATCATTAAAATGCAAAAAGTTGGTTTGAAAGGTGTGAGAAAGGGCTATTGAGTTAATAAGCAAGTCAATGACATAAGTATAGCACACTAAATTTTTCATAATTATATGACTCCTTATATCTAATATCCCTGGATGTAAATAATAGCAATTCATATTTTCCTAGCAAGGAAATCAGCATATGAAATAAATAAATTAAATTTGCCAATGATTTGTATAAATTTGAGTGTTCAAGTGTTATAAATGAAGAAATAAATGAATAACACTGAATTAACTAGGAATTGTACATGAAAATTTTATAAATTTTATAAATTATAAAATGATCCAGTGCTTCTGCTTGTCTTTTGATTTCTTTTAAGTAATTAATATCATAATATAATGTTGCAAGTGCAAAAAACACGTATTCCCCAGAATGCTGTTATTGAAGAAGTCTTTTTGATCTTGTCCATTCATTTTTTTTTAACATCTTTATTGCAGTATAATTGCTTTACAATGGTGTGTTAGTTTCTGCTTTATAACAAAGTGAATCAGTTATACATATACATATGTTCCCATATTTCTTCCCTCTTGTATCTCCCTCCCTCCCACCCCTCTAGGTGGTCGCAAACCACCTAGCTGATCTCCCTGTGCTATACGGCTTCTTCCCACTAGCTATCTATTTTACGTTTGGTAGTGTACATATGTCCATGCCACTCTCTCACTTTGTCACAGCTTACCCTTCCCCCTCCCCATATCCTCAAGTCCATTCTCTAGTAGGTCTGTGTCTTTATTCCCATCTTACCCTGAGGTTCTCCATGACCTTTTTTTTTTTTTCTTAGATTCCATATATATGTGTTAGCATACGGTATTTGTTTTTCTCTTTCTGACTAACTTCACTCTGTATGACAGACTCTAGGTCCATCCACCTCACTACAAATATCTCAATTTCATTTCTTTTTTTTTTTTTTTTTTTTTTTGCGGTACGTGGGCCTCTCCCATTGTGGAGCACAGGCTCCAGATGCCCAGGCTCAGCAGCCATGGCCATGGGCCTAGCTGCTCGGCAGCATGTGAGATCTTCCCGGACCAGGGCACGATCCCGTGTCCCCTGCATCAACAGGCAGACTCTCAACCACAGCACCACCAAGGAAGCTCCCAATTTCATTTCTTTTTATGGCTGAGTAATATTCCATTGTATATATGTGCCACATCTTCTTTATCCATTCATGACCACTTAGGTTACTTCCATGTCCTGGCTATTGTAAATAGAGATGCAATGAATATTTTGGTACATGACTTGTTTTGAATTATTGTTTTCTCAGGGTATATGCCCAGTAGTGGAATTGCTGGGTCATATGGTAGTTCTATTTTTAGATTTTTAAGGAACCTCCATACTGTTCTCCATAGCGGTTGCATCAATTTACATTCCCACCAACAGTGCAAGAGGGTTCCCTTTTCTCCACACCCTCTCCAGCATTTATTGTTTCTAGATTTTTTGATGATGTCCATTCTGACTGGTGTGAGATGATATCTCATTTTAGTTTTGATTTGCATTTCTCTAATGATTAATGATGTTGAGCATTCTTTCATGTGTTTGTTGGCAATATGCATATCTTCTTTGGAGAAATGTCTATTTAGGTCTTCTGCCCATTTTTGGATTGGGTTCTTTGTTTTTTTTTGTTATTGAGCTGCATGAGCTGCTTGTGAATCTTGGAGATTAATCCTTTGTCAGTTGCTTCATTTACAAATATTTTCTCCCATTCTGAGGGTTGTCTTTTGGTCTTGTTTATGGTTTCCTTTGCTGTGCAAAAGCTTTGAAGTTTCATTAGGTCCCATTTGTTTATTTTTGTTTTTATTTCCATTTCTCTAGGAGGTGGGTCAAAAAGGATCTTGCTGTGATTTATGTCATAGAGTGTTCTGCCTATGTTTTCCTCTAAGAGTTTGATAGTTCTGGCCTTACATTAAGGTCTTCAATACACTTTGAGTTTATTTTTGTCTATGGTGTTAGGGAGTGTTCTAATCTCATACTTTTACATGTACCTGTCCAGTTTCCCCAGCAACACTTATTGAAGACGCTGTCTTTTCTCCACTCTATATTCTTGCCTCCTTTGTCAAAGATAAGGTGACCATATGTGCATGGGTTTATCTCTGGGCTTTCTATCCTGTTCCATTGATCTATATTTCTGTTTTTTTGCCAGTACCATACTGTCTTGATTACTGTAGCTTTGTAGTATAGTCTGAAGTCAGGGAGCCTGATTCCTCCATCTCTGTTTTTCGTTCTCAAGATTGCTTTGGCTATTCGGGGTCTTTTGTGTTTCCATACAAATTGTGAAATTATTTGTTCTAGTTCTGTGAAATATGCCAGTGGTAGTTTGATAGGGATTGCATTGAATCTGTAGATTGCTTTAGGTAGTAGAGTCATTTTCACAATGTTGATTCTTCCAATCCAAGAGTATGGTATATCTTTCCATCTATTTGTATCATCTTTAATTTCTTTCATCAGTTTCATTTTCTGCATACAGGTCTTTTGTCTCCTTAGGTAGGTTTATTCCTAAATATTATATTATTTTTGTTGCAATGGTAAATGGGAGTGTTTTCTTAATTTCACTTTCAGATATTTCATCATTAGTTTATAGGAATGCCAGAGATTTCTGTGTATTAATTTTGTATCCTGGTACTTTACCAAATTCATTGATTAGCTCTAGTAGTTTTCTGGAAGCATCTTTAGGTTTCTCTGTGTATAGTATCATGTCATCTACAAAGAGTGACAATTTTACTTCTTCTTTTCCGATTTGGATTTCTTTTATTTCTTTTTCTTCTCTATTTGCTGTGGCTAAAACTTCCAAAACTGTGTTGAATAATAATGGTGAGAGTGGGCAACCTTTTGTTGTTCCTATCTTAGGGGAAATGGTTTCAGTTTTTCACCATTGAGGATGATGTTTGCTGTGGGTTTGTCATATATAGCCTTTATTATGTTGAGGAAAGTTCCCTCTATGCCTACTTTCTGCAGGGTTTTTATCATAAATGGGTATTGAATTTTGTCGAAAGTTTTCTCTGCATCTATTGAGATGATCATATGGTTTTTCTCCTTCAATTTGTTAATATGGTGTATCACGTTGAGTGATTTGTGTATATTGAAGAATCCTTGCATTCCTGGAATAAACCCTACTTGATCACAGTGTAGATCCTTTTAATCTTCTGTTGGATTCTGTTTGCTAGTATTTTGTTGAGGATTTTTGTATCTATGTTCATCATTAATATTGGCCTGTAGTTTTCTTTCTTTGTGACATCTTTGTCTGATTTTGGTATCAGGGTGATGGTGGCCTTGTAGAATGAGTTTGGACATGTTCCTCCCTCTGCTATATTTTGGAAGAGTTTGAGAAGGATAGGTGTTATCTCTTCTCTAAATGTTTGATAGAATTCGCTTGTGAAGCCATCTGGTCCTGGGCTTTTGTTTGTTGGAAGATTTTTAATCACAGTTTCAATTTCAGTGCTTTTACTTGGTCTGTTCATATTTTCTATTTCTTCCTGATTCAGTCTCGGCAGGTTCCACATTTCTAAGAATTTGTCCCTTTCTTCCAGGTTGCCCATTTTATTGGCATAAAGCTGCTTGTAGTAATCTCTCATGATATTTTGTGTTTCTGCAGGGTCAGTTGTTACTTCTCCTTTTTCATTTCTAATTCTATTGATTTGAGTCTTCTCCCTTTTTTTCTTGATGAGTCTGGCTAATGGTTTATCAATTTTCTGTATCTTCTCAAAGAACAAGCTTTTAGTTTTATTGATCTTTGCTATCGTTTCCTTCATTTCTTTTTCATTTATTTCTGATCTTATCTTTATGATTTTTTTCCTTCTGCTAACTTTGTGTGTGTTTTTTTTTTTTTTTTTTTTTTTTGTTCTTCTTTCTCTAACTGCTTTAGGTGCAAGGTTAGATTGTTTATTTCAGATGTTTCCTGTTTCTTAAGGTAGGATTGCATTGTTATATACTTCCCTCTTAGAACTGGTTTTGCTGCATCCCATAGGTTTTGCGTCATTGTTTCTCCTTGTTATTTGTTTCTAGGTATTTTTTGATTTTCTCTTTGATTTCTTCAGTGATCACTTCATTATTAAGTAGTGTATTGTTTAGCCTCCATGTGTTTGTATTTTTTACAGATATTTTCCTGTAATTGATATCTAGTCTCATAGTGTTGTGGTCAGAAAAGATACTTGATATGATTTCAATTTTCTTAAATTTACCAGGGTTGATTTGTGACCCAAGATATGATTTTTTCCTGGAGAATGTTCCATGAGCACTTGAGAAAAATGTGTATTCTGTTGTTTTTGGATGGAATGTCCTATAAATATCAATTCAGTCCATCTAGTTTAATGTATCATTTAAAGCTTGTGTTTCCTTATTTATTTTCATTTTGGATAATCTGTCCATTGGTGAAAGTGGGGTGTTAAAGTCCCCTACTATTATTGTGTTACTGTTGATTTCCCCTTTTATGGCTGGTAGTATTTGCCTTATGTATTGAAGTGCTCCTATGTGGGGTGCATAAATATTTACAATTGTTACATCTTCTTCTTAGATCGATCCCTTGATCATTATGTAGTGTCCTTCTTTGTCTCTTGTAATAGTCTTTATTTTAAAGTCTATTTTGTCTGATATGAGAATTGCTACTCCAGTTTTTGTTTGATTTACATTTGTATGGAATATCTTTTTCCATCCCCCCACTTTCAGTCTGTATGTGTCCCTAAGTCTGAAGTGGGTCTCTTGTAAACAGTATATAGATGGGTCTTGTTTTAGTATCCGTTTAGCAAGCCTGTGTCTTTCGGTTGGAGCATTTAATCCATTCATGTTTAAGGTAATTTTCTATATGCATGTTCCTATTCTCATTTTCTTAATTGTTTTGGGTTTGTTATTGTAGGTGTTTTCTTCCTCTTGTGTTTCTTGCCTAGAGAAGTTCCTTTAGCGTTTGTTGTAAAGCTGGTTTGGTGGTGGTGAACTCTCTCAGCTTTTGCTTGTCTAAAGGTTTTAATTTCTCCATCAAATCTGAATGAGATCCTTGCTGGGTAGAGTAATCTTGGTTGTAGGTTTTTCTCCTTCGTCACTTTAAATATGTCCTGCCAGTCCCTTCTGGCTTGCAGAGTTTCTGCTGAAAGATCAGCTGTTAACCTTATGGGGATTCCCTTGTGTGTTATTTGTTGTTTTTCCCTTGCTGCTTTTAATAAGTTTTCTTTGTATTTAATTTTTGACAGTTTGATTAATAGATGTATTGGCCTGTTTCTCCTTGGAGTTATACTGTATGGGACTCTCTGTGCTTCCTGGACTCGATTAACTATTTCCTTTCCATATTAGGGAAGTTTTCAACTATAATCCCTTCAAATATTTTCTCAGTCCCTTTCTTTTTCTCTTCTTCTTCTGGAACCCCTATAATTCGAATGTTGGTGCATTTAATGTTGTCCCAGAGGTCTCTGAGACTGTCCTCAGTTCTTTTCATTCTTTTTTCTTTATTCTGCTCTGCAGTAGTTACTTCCACTATTTTATCTTCCAGGTCACTTATCCGTTCTTCTGCCTCAGTTATTCTGCTATTGATCCCTTCTTGAGTATTTTTAATTTCATTTATTGTGTTGTTCATCGTTGCTTGTTTCATCTTTAGTTCTTCTATGTCCTTGTTAAATGTTTCTTGCATTTTCTCTTTTCTATTTCCAAGATTTTGGATCATCTTTACTCTTATTATTCTGAATTCTTTTCAGGTAGACTGCTTATTTCTGCTTCATTTGTTAGCTCTGGTGGGTTTTTACCTTGCTCCTTCATCCGCTGTGTGTTTTTCTGTGTTCTCATTTTGCTTATCTTATTGTGTTTGGGGTCTCCTTTTTGCAGGCTGCTGGTGCGTAGTTCCCATTGTTTTTGTTGTCTGTCCCCAGTGCCTAAGGTTGGTTCAGTGTGTTGCATAGGCTTCCTGTTGGAGGGGACTAGTGCCTGTGTTCTGGTGGATGTAGCTGGATCTTGTCTTTCTGGTGGGCAGGTCCACGTTTGGTGGTGTGTTTTGGGGTGTCTGTGGCCTTATTATGATATTAGGTAGCCTCTGTGCTAATGGGTGGGGTTGTGTTCCTGTCTTGTTAGATTTTTGGCATAGGGTTTCCTGCACTGTAGCTTGCTGGTCATTGAGTGGAGCTGGGACTTGGCATTGAGATGGAGATCTCTGGGAGATTTTCACCATTTGATATTACGTGGAGCTGGGAGGTCTCTTGTGGACCAGTGTCCTGAAGTTGGCTCTCCCACCTCAAAGGCAAAGCACTGACTCCTGGCTGGAGCACCAAGAGCCTTTCATCCACATGGTTGTGAATGAAAGGGAGAATAAATTGAAAGAAAGAAGGAGGATAAAATAAAATAAAGTAAGAGAAAATAAAATTATTAAAATAAGAAATAATTATTAAGAAAAATTTTTTTTTAAAAAGTAAAAAGAAAAAACGGGCAGACAGAACCTAGGACAAATGGTGAAAGCAAAGCTATACAGACAAAATCTCATACAGAAGCATACTCATACACACTCACAAAAAGAGGAAAAGGGGAAAAAAAAAATATATCTTGCTCCCAAAATCCACCTCCTCAATTTGTGATGATTCGTTGTCTATTCAGGTATTCCACAGATGCAGGGTACATCAAGTTGATTGTGGAGATTTAATCTGCTGCTCCTGAGGCTGCTGGGAGAGATTTCCCTTTCTCTTCTTTGTTTGCACAGCTCCTGGGGTTCAGCTTTGGATTTGGCCCCGCCTCTGCGTGTAGGCCACCTGAGGGCATCTGCTCTTCGCTCAGACAGGACGGGGTTAAAGGAGCCACTGATTCGGTGGCTCTGGCTCACTCAGGCCGGGGGTGGGAGGGGTAAGGATGCTGGGCTAGCCTGCTGCGGCAGAGGTCGGCATGTCGTTGCAGCAGCCTGAGGCGTGTCGTGCGTTCTCCCGGTGAAGTTGTCCCTGGATCACGGGACCCTGGCAGTGGTGGGCTGCACAGGCTCCCGGGAGGGGCGGTGTGGATAGTGACCTCTGCTTGCACACAGGATTCTTGGTGGCAGCAGCAGCATCCTTAGCGTCGCCTGCCCGTCTCTGGGGTCCGCACTGATAGCCGCGGCTTGCGCCCATCTCTGGAGCTCCTTTAAGCAGCGCTCTTAATCCCCTCTCCTCCACACTAGGAAGCAAAGAGGAAAGAAAAAGTCTTTTGTCTCTTTGGCAGCTCCAGGCTTTTTCCCGGACTCCCTCCCAGCTAGCCGTGGTGCACTAACCCCTTCAGGCTGTGTTCACGCAGTCAACCCCAGTCCTCTCCCTGCGATCCCTCGGAAGCCCGAGCCTCAGCTCCCAGCCCCCGCCCCTCCCAGCGTGTGGGCAGACAAGCCTCTTGGGCTGGTGAGTGCTGGTTGGAACAGATCCTCTGTGCGGGAATCTCTCCGCTTTGCCCTCCGCACCCCTGTTGCTGTGCTCTCCTCCGTGGCTCTGAAGCTTCCCCCTCTGCCACCCGAAGTCTCCGCCCGTGAAGGAGTTTGTAGTGTGTGGAAACCTTTTCTCCTTCACAGCTCCCTCCCACTGGTGCAGGTCCCATCCCTATTCTTTTGTGTCTGTTTTTTCTTTTTTCTTTTGCCCTACCCAGGTACGTGGGAAGTTTCTTGCCTTTTGGGAGGTCTGAGGTGTTCCGCCAGCGTTCAGTGGGTGTTCTATAGGAGCAGTTCCACGTGTAGATGTATTTCTGATGTATCTGTGGGGAGGAAGGTGATCTCCGCGTCTTACTCTTTTGCCATCTTCATCAACTCCCAGGTACGATGATTCCGGCCCACAGTCCCCAGGACTGTCACGGCTTCAGCTGCCAGGGCCCCTCCATAGCCGGCAGCCTCAGTGAGTCTGCCCTCGGGCTCCGGGGCAGCTCCGTGACGGCGGAGGGCAGAGACCCCGAGCCGGGAGTCCCAGCCTATTCATTTTTAATGAATGACATTGAGTTGGTTTGCTGCTTTTGCAATGGAATATCACACAAAGTGCCCTAGCACATAAAGGTATAGTGTAATAATTTTGGTACATTCTCTTGTTGATTTTACAATATGTATATGTATATATGTAACTGATTCACTTTGCTGTACAGCACAAAATCACACTATATTATAAACCAGCTATACTCCAATAAAAATTAATTTTAAAAAAGTAAAAAAAAATGTTAATTTAAGTGCCTTGTTAGATAAAAAAATGAAGGTCTTCTGGCAGGGATTGGTTTTACCAATATCATTCTATGTAAAGATATTGATTAACTTTTTAAAGTACAAGGCATTGTATCATATTTGAGTATTTCTTTTAGAAATACATAGCTAGTCAACTTATTTTTATAGCTCTACAGGCTTTAATAATTGTATAAATATTTAAACCTGCAAACACATTCACCTGACCAGCATGCATGCTACCCTTTCTGGCATAAACATCTGCCTTTTCCAATCACTTTACACATTTATTCTGGTTAAGCAGTATCTCTTATCTATGATGCCAATATATAAAAATCTCCTTTTAGCTTCTTTGAAACATAAGAAAGAAAAGACATATCCAACTGGTATGTGTGATGATATTAATTATAAAGTAATTATGTTCTGTGCTATATTGTCTATATTTTAATAATATGACAAGAGTACCTTATTTCTGATTGTATATAGGATTTTTAATCTACTGATCCATTAATATTATTTAACTGAAATAATTAAATAAATAACATATGAAATGATATTAAAATATAGTATACTACTCCAGCTACGGATTATAATGTTGAAATTAAGATTAATCACAATTCTATTGATTTCATATTTATATGGTTTCAATCCAAATGGGAGTTATCATATTAAGATCTTGGAAAATATTTACATTTTTTATTAACTCCAATCAGCTGTTGGCTTAAATTAACACAGTATTTGTAGCTAATATATTATCTCCAAGCATGTGGATTGCTAAGAATAGATTTTAATGTCTATACATTTTTGGGAATAGTATATAACTGAGAAGAAGGCTCCCAAGACATAGAGATACACTTAACTTCATGAGTATGTAGCATATCTTGGTATAAATAAGTATTGTTGCATTTTTACCTAGTAAATACTACTAATCTGCACACAAGGAAACAATATCTTAACTCTTTTAGTTGAGGTTCATCAGGAATAGATATTTATAAATAACATTACCCTCAGTGGTATTCAAAAACTGATATCTCTATAAATTAAAAATTTTACAAGTGCTCTAAAAACTGGTATTTTTTTTTGCGGTACACGGGCCTCTCTTTGTTGTGGCCTCTCCCATTGTGGAGCACAGGCTCTGGACGTGCAGGCTCAGCGGCCATGGCTCACGGGCCCAGCCACTCCACGGCATGTGGGATGTTCCTGGACCAGGGCACGAACCCATGTCCCCTGCATTGGCAGGCAGACTCTCAACCACTGCGCCACCAGGGAAGCCCAAAACTGGTATTTTTGACAGACAAAAATCTTACAGAACTAATGAATATATAATCAACAACAAATAGAATAAGTGAACATGGAATAAATTATAAAGAATTTTTGTTATGGTTGCCAATGAGATCATCACTGAATTGTGTTCTTGGGGGGCCTCAGATACAAATTATATGGTACATAGAGCAACCAGAAACAGACAAAAAATAAATACGGACTATGAACCACATCTTTTGGGAGCACTTACAATCAAAAGCTTGAAAGCAATATTTACATTTGTAACCCCAATACCTTGGGTTTTTTCATTGAACATCTTCCTTTCTCTCATTATATAATATTAACATTTGATTATGCCCAATGTAAAAAATATGACTCCAAAAGTACTGAAGATACTCAGCTTAAGATTTTGGATAGATGAAAATTTGGATCACGTCATATAAAATACAATAATCTCTTCTTTAAAATTCCCCCTTCACCAAATCCCTCACCGCAATAATTGATACACTTTTTTAGAAAGTTTTCATCAATTTGCCCTCAGCTATCCATGTTTAAGGCTTCTTATCTCACCACACACTAGCCAGCATAGAAATAGTCTGATAAATTTGATAGGTAAAAATGGTGCTTCATTCTTGGTCTAACTTGAATTTATTTGGTTATTGGTAATTTGGAGCATTTTTCTATACTTTTAATTTTAGTATTTTATCTGCTGTGAATTTTCTCTTCATCCTTTTTGCTTAGTTTTCTATTGGAATGAGTTTCCTGTAGTCAATTATGGTGAATTCTCATACAGTAGAATTTTAACTACATGTTATACTTGTTCCTAATGTTTCTCCAGGTTTGATGACTGCCTTTAATGTATTTTTTCTTTTGTGGTTCATGTTTCTTTTAATTTTATGTAGTTACATTTATATTTTTCCTGTGAAATATACACACTTCAACACAGGTTGAAGGTATTTATAATTTCTTAAAAACACCCTAGACTATTTCTTCTGGTTGCAGTCATCTTTCTACCTGGAATTCTTTTATTCTCATGACACTCTCCAAGCTCACTCTAACCTGAGTGCAGTGTCCCTCATATGTGCTCTTATCAGACCATGCACATATTCTTTTTTTCTTAGCATTTAACAAATGTTACTAATTTCTTTTATCCATGTCTCTAATACCATGTCTCAAAAGAATTTGCTCTCTTGTAAATGGGGTTGCTGGTTTGGATGACATATTTTCTATAGTCATCCTGGACTTCAAAGTATAAGATTCCTGGAGTGTGGACAGAGCAGGTAGGGTGGGCTGAGCCCAGGAGGATGGGACTACACTACTCACAGACACTACAGGCAAGCTCTAGGTTTGGTGGGAGGTGGGGAGCAGCTTCCTGGGAGGTTTGGAATTCTTGTCTTAGCAAAGTGCGCTGATAAAATTATGCAAAGCTTCTCTGTAAAGTAAAACAAAAATTACCTCATTTTCCTTTATTTCCTAATGCCCAACCATGTGATAGGTACTGAGCAATAGAGGCAATGAATAAGTATTTGTTGAATTAAGTTAAATTGAATATATACAGAGGTCTATTAATACGATTATCATACTTTCTCCAGTAAGGCTACAGATTCTGAGCCAGAATCAAATAAGATAGATAATAGGCTTACTCAGGTCCAATTAGTAAATGTGCACAAGAGATGCTCAGAATGTGATATCTGTTAGTGGGAACACATTATGGCTTTGGGCTGTATAGGATAGAAAATTACTTTAGAATTATGTTGGACATTTGTGATAATAGCTGGGCAGTGGGAAAGAACTAAATATCAGAATAGGGACAAAGAGTAAAAGAGAGTAGGATTTAATATGGAGAGTTATAGTGAGAGAAAAGAATCTGAATTTTTCAGCCAATCAGAATGTGAAATCTTGGAAATTTTGAGTAATAATATTTCTCTTTATCCAAATAAGATAGTATTACCAAAGCAAAGAGTGCATAATAAATGTTCTTTAAACCCCATTTGTTAATAGTCATATATTTCATTACCTATAATATTTAATTATCCAAATTGAAATTTAAACGTTTCTTTTGCAACAAAATTTGAATTTTAATAAGTATTTTTTTTTCTTTTCTTCCAGTTCCTGTATTCTCAGTAAAAGATTTCTTACGTGTTGTTGTTTGACAGCTCCTTGGAAATGCCAGAATGGATTTTCTGTAGTACAGGTTGACCTCTAAATAATAAAAAAAATCCTAGAACTAACATTAAGGAAGCTGTATTAGTGATATTGATAAGTTACTTGTACCTCCCTCTTTAATACAGAATTTTCAACCCCATGTGAGATCATAGAATACTTTTACTGTTGAACAGAGAGGAATAGAGAGAGAGGATATTTGCTAGAGAAGAAAGGAAGATGGTCTGAGATCTAGGACTACTTCTGGCCTAGGAAGTATGATAGATGAAGATATGGACATGTTTTAAAATTGAAAGAGATAATATGTTGACAGGTATTGGGGTTGTCTAGAGAAAGGACACTGTGAATATCAAGTTCAATGATTTAGTCTTACCAGAGAATGAATAGGCAAAGTCACCTGCTAAGTGAGAAAAGCAGGAATAATATTGAAAACAGAAGGATCTCTGGAAACATGGACAGAGCTGCTGTACAGAAGCCTAAAAGGAGTCTCCAAATAATGAAAGAAAATAGTTAATGTGAAAAAATAAGGGACCAATTATGGATTGATAGCAAAAATTATAGTAGCCCATTCAGTGGAGTCTTTTATGATTTTGTCCAACAGTGATTTCAAACCCAGAAACAAATTTGGGGGAATTAGATTAATGAATTACTATATGTCAAGAGGAATTATGGTGGACTTCCCTGGTGATGCAATGGTTAAGAATCCACCTGTCAATACAGGAGACATGGGTTCTATCCCTAGTCTGGGAAGATCCCACATGCCACAGAGCAACTAGACCCATGTGTCAAAACTACTGAGCCTGCACTCTAGAGCCCACAAGCCACAACTGCTGAGCTCGTGTGCCACAACTACTGAAACCCATGTGCCCTAGAGCCCATGCTCTGCAACAACAGAAACCACTGCAATCAGAAGCCTGCACACCACAACGAAGAGTAGCCCCTGCTCACCACATGTAGAGAAAGCCTATGTGCGGCAACGAAGACCCAAAGCAGCCAAAAGTAAATAAATAAATTAATTAATTAATTAATTTTTTTAAAAATAGGAATTATGGGACAATTGTAGGGTTATTTTTTTTTTCCATTGAGATTTACACTAGTGAAAGTCTATGTGAAACAGAATACGTATCTTTTCCTAGGTTTTTATTTCTTGAGGTAGGTCTGTATCACTGTAAAGTTCCCTAACTACTTTTGCTGACTCCCATAGATTTTTGAAAGCTTTGTTTTTATTCATTTGTCTTGAGCTATCTTCTGATCTCTTCTTTGATTTCTACATTGACTCACTGTTTTTTTAGTAGCATGCTGTTTAGTGTCCACATGTTTGTGTGTTTCCCATTTTTCTTTCTGTAATTTATTTCTTGTTTCATATCATTTTGGTCAGAAAAAAATGTTTGATATAATTTCTTTCCTCTTAAGTGTGTTGACACTTGTTTTGTGGCCTAGCATGTGATCTATCCTGGAAAATACCCCATGCACATTTGAAAAGAATGTGAATTCTGCTGTTTTGGATGGAATCTCCTATATATATATTAAGTCCAACAAGTCTAGTGTATTTTTTAACACTACAGTTTCCTTATTGATATCCTGTCTGGATGATCTTTCCATTGATGCAAGTGTGGTGTTAATGTTCCCTACTCTTATTATATTATTGTCAAGTTCTCCCTTTATGTCTGTTAATATTTGCCTTATATATTTCTGTGCTCCTATATTAGGTGCATACATGTTAACAAATATTATATCTTCTTCTTGTATTGTTCCATTTATCATTATACCATGCCTCTCAGTCTTTTGTTATAGACTTTGTTTCAAAGTCTATTTTGCCTGTTATGAGTATTACTACTCCAGCTTTCTTGTCATTTCCATTTGCATGAAATATCATTTTCCATCACTTCACTTTCAGTCTATGTGTCTTCAGCTCTAAAGTGAGTTTCTTGTAGGCAGCCTTTAAATGAGTCTTGTTTTTTTTTTTTTTTTTTTTTAATCCAATCAGCCACCCTATGTCTTTTGATTGGAGTGTTTAGTCCATTGACATCTAAAGTGATTATTGATAGGTAGGTAATTATTGCCATTTTATTATTTGTTCTCTGATTGTTTTTATAGTTCTTTTCTGCTTCTTTTAGTTTCTTTTCTGCTTCTTGTGGTTTGATGATTTTCTTTAGTGGTATAATTTTGTTTCTTTCTCTCTCATGTTTGTGTATCTATTATAGGTTTTTGATTTGTAGTTACTGTGGGGTTCACATATATTAACCTATAACTACATCTACTTTAAAGGTTTAACTGAAAATTATCTAAGTTCAAACACATTCTAACATATTTATATTTTTTTACTCCTCTCCCCCTTGTTTTGTGTTTTTGATGTCATATTTCACTTTTTCATGTTTATCCCTTCACTCTTTATTGTAGTTATAGTTTACATTTTTTTTTATCTATGCACTAGCTTATTTAAGTGATTGATCCACAGCTTTTACTCCATATTTTTTACTAGTGGGATTTTTTCCTTTTCTATAAATTCTTACTTCTTATTGTAACCTTTTCTGTTCTACTTAGAGAAGACACTTTAACATAACTTTATGGTTGGTTTAGTATTGATTAACTGTTTTCACTTGTCTAAGAAGTTATTTATCTCTCCTTCATGAATGACAATCTTGCTGGGTTCTATGTTTTTCCCTTTCAGCACTTTAAATATATCAAAACACTCCCTTCTTGCCTGCAAAATTTCTGCAGAAAAAGCAGCTGATAGCTTTATGGGAGTTCCTCTGTACGTGATTCTTTGTTTTTCCTCTTGCTGCCTTTAGAGTTCTGTCTTCATCTTTAACTTTTGCCATTTTAATTATATGTGTCTTGGTGTGGGTCTGTTTGGGTTCATCTTGTTTGACACTCTCTGTGTTTCCTGTACTTGGATATCTATTTCCTTCTTCAGGTTCAGAAAGTTTTCAGCCATAATTTTATTAAATACATTTTTGACCTTTTTCTCTCTCTCTTCTTCTGGGACCCCTATAATGCTAATGTTAGTATGCTTGATGTTCTTCCAGAGATCCCTTAAACTGTTCTTATTTTTAAAATTTGTTTTTCTTTTTGTTGTTCTGATTGGGTGATTTTCATCTTTCTATCTTCCAGATTACTTATGTGTTCTGTATCACCTAGTGTATTGTTAATTCCTTCAAATGCATTTTTCATTTCAGGTTTGGATTCTTCAGTGCTGACTGGTTCTTTTTTATATTTTCTAGTTTCTTGTTAAAATTCTCACTGTGTTCATCTATTATTTTCCCGAGTTCACTTAACATTCTTATTACTGATGCTTTGAACTCTTTATCTGTAAAATTATTTATCTCTGTTTCACTAGTTGTTTTTTCAGGTTTTTTTTTCTTGTTTTTTCATTTGAAACAAATTCCTCTCTTTTCTCATTTTGTTTTACTTTGTCTGTCTCTATGATACTAGGTGAGACAGTTACCTATTCCTCTCTTAAAGGGGTGTCTTTGTGTGGGAGTCTACTTGTGTCCAGTGACTTTGGTGGGAGAGCTGGATCTCAAGTAAATATGGGTCACTTCTTCCACCAGGGTGTGCTAATTCATATCCTCTTTTGGGGAAGTGGAGTTGAAGATGGAGGGGCTAATGCCAGAACCAGGTGTGAGCAGTGGTTCTTCTATGCTCAGTGGCTGTCACCACTCTATCAGGGATGGGGGTGGGTCTCAAGGTGCTGAAGCAGAAGCCCTGAGGATTGGGCCCAAACTGGCTCCATTCTGCCTAAGTTCTCACTCTTAAAGGCACCTTCTCCCTAGAGGAGAACAGTGCTGGAGCATGAGCCAGGTCACAGCTTGGAATGGGCCAGGTCACACACCGAGGCAGTCCCAGTGCACTAATCAGAGCTCCAGGTGGCTCCCAATCTGCCATCTTTGTGAATGTCAGTAATGACCACCCTCACCCCATTTGGTTGCCAATGCCAAGTCCAAGCTGGCTCCATCATCCTCAACCGTGCACTTTCATCAGCAATGGCAGCCTTCTTCCCTAATGTGAATCTGGAGCCAGAAGAGCTGGAGCGGGTGCTTGGCATGGGCTGGGATGCCATGTGACAGTCACAGGAAACTGACCAGAGTCCCAGAGAGTTTCAATCTGCTTCCTCCACCTTGTTCCCAGGAGTAAGCAAGTGTGCGCATGCCCTTCATGAGCAGAGTCTAAATTTATTACAGCCCCCAGTAAGTCCCACTGGTTTTCTAACCAGGTAAGGAGACTTGTCTTCCCAATATCAGACTCCAGGGCTGGGGTGCCCAATATGTAGTTTTAATTCCTCAGTCCCCAGGGTTGATCTTCAAGTCTGTGTAATCCTTCTGTTCTTCTGTGTCTCCTCCTAGGGACATAGGTCCCAACCTGATTGCTTCTCTTCCTTTCCTACTCAACTCCATCTGGATCTCTTTTTTTACATCTTTGGTTGTATAAGAGTCTTTTTGCCAGTTTCCAGTTTGTTTTCAGTGAGAACTGTTTCACATGTAGATGTATTTTTGATGTGTTGATTGGAGGAGGTGAGCTCAGCATCCTCCTACTCTGCCATCTTGATCTCCTCCCCCTGTTCTTTTCCTAGGATTTTAGTTATTCAACTGTAGTTAATGTTTGTTAACTCTTCACCATATTCTTACCCAAACAATTAAGTGTTATGGGACTAGAAAAATATATTGTATGGATAAATGTTATAAATTAGATTCTTAGGTATGGTTTAAGCAGTATAGGTAAGATAAGTGAACTCAGAATTATGTTAAGAAAGATTAAAAATGGGTCTGAATTGATACACAGAAGCTAATGGGTGAATGTCTAAGGTTTTGTGTTCTGTAGGATGAAGTTAGAAGTGGAGCCTATAGTTAAAAAAATCTGAAATCATTATTTTTTTTTTCAATTGTGCTTTATAGTAGAAAAAAGAAAGAATCACAAGCACATAAGGCATTACCAAAATGGGCCTAGTGTCAATATAAAGAAGTTAAATATGCATAAAATTGATCCCATCAAGCACAGAGAATGTGTGCATCCTTCTGAGTTAGATCTGCTGGAGAAGTAGGCTTCCTACAGGCATGAATTGGAACATTATATGAAGTTATCCAGTATACATACTAACTGGTAGTATCTTTGGAAATGTCTACCTGCCTCCTCAGTGTGGTCTTATTTACTATAGAAAATAGACAACAAAGAAAAATTTTATTCAGTGATCTCCTGTGTGATGTAAGCAGGAAGTAAAAATTACATTTATTTAGCAGCAGAGTGTAAGCATGTTTCCAGAGTCATCTGACTGTTCATATGGTAACTTTATATTTGACCACATTCTAACTGTGTATCTAATTTACAACTTCTTTGCACAATATGGACTTTAAGCTCTAGAATCAAGTTTTTTATTTACAGTCTATGCAACAGGACTGTGTGTCTTCAGAGCATATTTTAAGGACTATTGTTAATTGATTTTGAGAGTTACTATCTTTTGAAATGCTTATGTATATTTAACCATTTAATCCTATATATTTTTCCTCTAACTGCTTGTGTGAACACATTTGTACATCACTCAATTAAATGGATAATTATCTCTCAGGAAATAGTTAAAGTATATTAAGTAATTATTATAAATCATATAGGATATTTGTATAAAACAGCAGAGAATAGAATCTTTGGGCACTGAAATTATGCCTGACAATTGGAAGCTTTTTTTTTTTTTTCTCCAAAATATTTAATCTGAGGGGAAACATTTAAAATACCATTGTCCCATCCCATTAAATTAAATCAATTAACAATAAAAGACTAAAAAATCTTTGTAAACTAATGATGCATAGAGATTCTTGGTCTTTTTCTTTTTGTTCTTTCTTCCTTCCTTCCTTTCATTTGAATCAAGAGCATTTACTTCCTTTTAAAAGTGACTGAATTGAGTCTATCTCAGGGCATAATCTAATGACAAAAAAGGCTTTGATTTTTTTCCTTTTCCTTTCTTTCTTTCTCTTTTAGATTTCAGCAATAGTGAGCACCATACAGACACTTAGAAATGTTAATAATGATGATTTTATTTTTTAAGTGAATAAATCTTGCCATGTTACTGAAGATGTTTTAAAGACGATTGTACTCTCCTTTTTGTACTCATTATGTTTGAAGAAAGCACTCTGTGGGAGCAGTCTCTTTTGATGTTCAATGCATTTCTGCTTACCAGGGTCATACATTATGGTCACCTCCCACTGAAATAGAAACAAGACTACAATAAATATAAATTGCTTATAATGTTTCATTCTCATAGTTTGCATTCACACTTACATAAACAGATATATAAAGGCAGGTGTGATTCACCCTGCTTTACAGAGATATTAAGTTAAATCAGTATGATTTTAAATGTAAACTCACTTTAAAATGAAAAAAACCCTCTAAAAGATTAATTGTGAGTTATTTTAGAATATTTCTACGTATTAAGGAAAGTTAAATCTGATATATAACCAATTTTAAAATTTAAATTAAAAATTCCTAACTTAAAGTTTTGCTTCTTGTGTTCACTTGCTATTTTCTTCATATCCTGATCCTTTCAAAAATAATTAAATTAATGCCATTTTATATGGCATTCAATCTACAATATGTTAAACTTTCTCTGGTACAGTGCCAGCTCCTATGGAACTATAAATCCACTGTATCTTGTTTTATATTCTTCCAATCATTATAATTTTAAACAAAATTGTGAAATTTTCATTTAGATTACTAGTGCATTCATTTATTCATTCAAAAAAAATTGTATGCAAACACCCAGCTATGTGCTTTTGGACATATGTATATGAAACAATTGGTATAACAAGCACAAAATTTGAAATGAAAGAATGGGATTATAATTTAATAATGTTTAGTAGCATTTGGTCTTAAACAAGTCATTTTATCATTTTGAGTCTCAATTCTTCATTCTTAAAAATAGGAATAGCAATAATTCTCCTTCATCAATCTCATTTGTTCTGAAAGTCAAATGAGATAATACAAATAAAATCAACTTGCAATTGATAAAGTTTTACAAATATTAATAATATAATTTTCAAGAAGTTCATAATATATTAAGGGAGGTTAGACAATTATGTACATTATCACAATAAAAATTGATAAGGCGTTGATTTTGTGATACTGTGATTTATAATAAAATATATATATTTGGTTGTTACCCACATTTCTAGCACAGAGGTTCTAAAACATTTGGAATTTTCTAAGTAATGAGAGTGATAAAGGTGTGTCTTGTTATGTTACTTAAGTGACTTTGGACTATACCTAAGGTAGGGAGCTAGTTGTCAGGGGAACTAATCAGGTGCTTAGAGGGTTGGAACTTTCAGTCCTGCCCCGCTGATTTCCAGGAAGGGGAGAGGGCCTGGAGGTTGAATCACAATCTCCAGTGATTTAATCAATCATACCTATGTAATGAAACCTCCATACAGCCCAAAAGGATGGAATTTGGAGAACTTCCAGGTGGTGAACACTTGTATATTTGAGGAGAGTGTCATGCTCATAGAGGGCTTGAAAACTCTGAGCCCCTTCCCCTTGCCCTATACATCTTTTCCATCTGGCTGTCCCTGAGTTATATTCTTTCATAATAAACCAGTAATCTAGTAAGTAAAATGTTTCTCTGAATTCTGTGAGCCACTCTAGAAAATTAATTGAACCCGAGGAGAGGATTGTGGGAACCTCTGATTTATAGCCAGTGGATCAGAAGTACAGGTTTGTACTGGGCCTATGATTGGCATCTGAAGCAGAAGGTACTTTTGTAGAACTGAGCCCTTAACCTGTGGAATCTCTTGTTATCTCAGCGTAGATAGTGCCAGAATTAAGTTGAATTGTAGAACATCCAGCTGGTGTCCAAGAATTGCTCAGTGGTATGGGGGGAAAACAGCCCCCCATACCCTGTCATGTTGGAGTTGGGTGCTCAGACTTGTAGATTTATTATATTAAAATCTTGTTTGTATTTTATTATTTTAAAAAACTTAGATATTAGTAAATATCTGAGTTTACTGTCCTGTAGGAGGAAATAAAATTATATAAATTAATTTTTAAAATATATACATACATACATATCAATATGTATATACATATATGTGTGTAGATAGAGAGAGAGAATGTGCTATAAAGATCCAGGTGATATAAAGAATCAGACTAAAAGCAGCAAAGCCTAGCTACTATGGGAAATAAGATTAAGAGCAGCTGAACTAGCCAGATGTGATCAAGGAGCGATATCCCTACAGAGATGTCTAGGAGACAGGCAGGCAAGGAAACAGCAGGAGGGGAACTAGAGGTAAGGGAGCAGGTAAGTCCTTGACAGATTTAACATCAAGTGGTTGGTGGGGAATGAATTAAGATGAAAAAGATATCCTACAAAAGTTTTGTAAACCAAAGTAAACTTTGTGCTTTTTTCTGAGAGCTATGAGGCTTTTTGAACTGAGTTAAATAGAGAAGAAACAAAATCAGATTTACATTTTAGAAAGACCATTTTAAATTAAGGAATGGAGATTAGATGAAATGGTTCAAGACTAAAGACAGGGTAAACATTTACTAGTCCATAGAGATAATCTGGATGAAATTTCATAGTAAGCATGGAAAGAATTGTCAAGATTTGAGAGAAATTAAGGGAGCAGAGGGACAAGAATAGATCGTTGGATATTTATTTTCTGCCCTGATCAAATAAATGATGCTATAAAATTAAATCTATGGTTACAAACTACAATAATGAGAACAAAGAAAGATAGAAGGTGCTAAAACAATGTGCAGTAGAGACATCGGAGCAGAAGAGCTGCCTTGAAGAAATGGTGAGTGAGCTAAAATTTAAGTGAAATAAAAGTTAAGTAGGTAAAAGTGGAGGAGAAAGCATAACTAGAAAAAGATCATTAATTGCCTCATCTTGCAGTGACTGGAAAAAAGTAGGGCATATTAGAGGAATTGAAAGCAGACTAGTGACAATGGAGCCCAAAGAGCAGTCAAGGAACTTGTGTGAAGTGAGGCAGCAGCAAAACACAAAGCAAAACCATACAGTACTTCACAGGCCATGTTAAAAATGTGGGGCTTTATCCTTAGAAACACAAAATTTGAAGCAGTGGTGGTGTTGGGTGTGTGTGTGTGTGTGTGTGTGTGTGTTGGGCATGTTCAGGTTACATTTAAAATATATTACTCTCTGGGCTTCCCTGGTGGCGCAGTGGTTGAGAGTCCGCCTGCTGATGCAGGGGACACAGGTTCGTGCCCGGTCCGGGATGATCCCACATGCTGTGGAGCAGCTGGATCCGTGAGTCATGGCCGCTGAGCCTGCGTGTCCAGAGCCTGTGCTCCGCAATGGGAGAGGCCGCAATAGTGAGAAGCCCACATACCACACACACACACATACACGCACACACACACACACACACACAAAATATATATATATATATATATATATATATATAATTCTGAGTTTTGTATATAAGATAGACTGTAAGTGGTCACAGAGTTTATAGAGAAAATGATTAGCAATAAGTTCTTAAAATTCCAACTAAGATAGATTAGGGTTTCGGCTAATAATCCTGCTGCTGATGGTGATGGAGAACTTTGTGGGTGTGAATGAAATAAATTACAGACTTTCAGAATTCAGTATTTGTGGGAGCTTCTCATTGGTTGTAAACATTACCATTACTTAGTAGAAAAATACATTGCAAATATCTTTGCAGTTTGTTATTTTTCTTTTGAGTTAGGAAAACCAATGTTTATGAAGTAGAGGAGATGAAAACTAACTAAAAAGGAACATTCAGACATGAGAGAAAAAGATGAACAAGAAATCATTGTCACATAAGCAAAAGGAAGAGAACACTAAATACATAATTATTGTCGAAGGCTCTGGGAAGGTAGGTGCTCTGGGATATTCCATGACTTGGTAACAAGTGAAAGGATCTTCAGTGTATTGGTGGGAGAAGTTGAAAATACATTGAGAAGGGTTTCTGAAAGATGCGACTTAGCAGATCCATTGGAAGACTAAGAAAAAGAAAGACTAAAAGTTGGTGATATTTCTCTTTGATACTTCTTTTTATTTTGTTTATGAAATGGAAGATCTGTGGACATTTTCAAGAGATTGCTCACGTTTAAAGAAAGCAGACAGATAATGGAGTGGAAACTTGACTAGGGAAACAAAGGATGAGTTAGTTCTCAGGTCTCTCAGCATCTCTTGGAAACAGCATCACTTCTGGTGATAGGGAGGCTTTGGACTCACTAGAAAGTCTCAACCCCCACCAGGTACAAAGATAGGTTCAGATCTAAAAAAAAATTAAAAGAAAAGAAGAGCACTTTGGATTAGTATTTTTAAAAAAGTAAATTTTTGGTACTTTTACCCAAATTCGACACTGAAACTTAAGACTTTAGGCACCTGTATGTCCATTTGGATTGGGATTGGAGGAGACAAATATTTCAGGCAATGGCATAAAGACTTGCCATACATTTAATTTGATAATTATTAACTAGGTAGTTAATATGTATAAGGAAGATGCTGCAAGTATTTCAAAGAAAATATGAGATGTATTTGCCTCTTCAGGTGATATATGCTTTAGACAGAAGAAAGGGCCATAAATACGGGAGGGTAACCAACAGTACTATGTTAGTATATGAGTTCAAACAAAAAGACAATAACTGAAAAATGGTATTAAAGAACTTTAATGTTTTAACAGTCTCATTGAACTAAACAAATTCACATAAATGAAAAACATTTTTCAGTTCTTTTTCCTTTTATTTTTATTTTTCCTGTGTCTTTCAATAGCAAATAATGTCAACTGCATTTGCTGTGTTTCTTTTTT
>NW_020838020.1:3251642-3256823 GCF_003676395.1 Aethalodelphis obliquidens | reverse complement strand
TTTTTTTTTGCGGTACGTGGGCCTCCCACTGCTGTGGCCTCTCCTGCCGCGGAGCACAGGCTCCGGACACGCAGGCCCTGCGGCCATGGCCCACGGGCCCAGCTGCTCCGCAGCATGCGTGATCCCCCCGGACCGGGGCACGAACCCGCGTCCCCTGCATCGGCAGGCGGACTCTCAACCACTGCGCCACCAGGGAAGCCCTGCTGTGTTTCTTAACATGCAAAATATTTACTTATTTTCCTTTAGAGTACACTTCTAAAGTAAGTAGGATTTCAATAAATTGTATGAGTGTCATTACTGCAAAAACAGGGCAAAGATAAGAAGTAAGCTCCTTCTCAGAGTAACAAATATCACATTGATGCAAAATTTTAAGAGACACATTTAAAACTTGTTAGCTTAGATTAAGGAAGGCTTATAAACACTAAATTTAGGAGAATATTTTGGGGTGTGATGTTAATTTCCCCAGTGATATTTAAGTATCACATATATGCTTGTTAAAGTTTTCTTTTTGTGGCTCTGATAAGGAAAAGCTGTTAAGAATTGACCTTGGGCTTCCCTGGTGGCACAGTGGTTGAGAGTCCGCCTGCCGATGCAGGGGACGCGGGTTCGTGCCCCGGCCCAGGAAGATCCCACATGCCACGGAGCGGCTGGGCCTGTGAGCCATGGTCGCTGAGCTTGCGTGTCCAGAGCCTGTGCTCCGCAACGGGAGAAGCCACGATAGTGAGAGGCCCGCATACCGCAAAAAAAAAAAAAAAAAAAAAAATTGACCTTTCCTGGGTCTTCCCTGTTGGTGAAGTGGTTAAGAATCTGCCTGCCAATGCAGGGGACACGGGTCTGATCCCTGGTCCAGGAAGATCCCACATGCCCTGCAGTGCAATTAAGCCCGTACACCACAACTACTGAGCCTGCGCTCTAGAACCTGTGAGCCACAACTACTGAGCTGGCGTGCTGCAACTACTGAAGCCCGTGTGCCTAGAGCCCCTGCTGTGCAACAAGAGAAGCCACCCAAATGAGAAGCCTGCTCATGGCATCGAAGAGTAGCCTCTGCTCGCCTCAACTAGAGGAAGCCCGCATGCAGCAACGAAGACCCAGTGCAGCCAAAAATAAATAATAAATAAATAAAATTTTTAAAAAACAATTGAACTTTTCCCATTTTTTAAATCATATTAATGATCACTGATTGTGTTCCAGGCACTATGTTAGAGGCTTATAGGTAGAGATACATGCATCTTCTTCTGATAGAGCTAATAGAGCAACATGAATAAGGAGATTCTTAAACTTGAATAGTAAGTTCAATTATCTCTTTTGATGATAAATGACCATAGTTTTCTCTCAGATCAAGAGGATAGATAGTTTACTTTATTTTTCTCTCTAAGTCATGAGAATCGTAATTATTATATCCAGAAGTTAATGCTTCTGAAGGAAGATATTGTTTCACTACATTTCAAAAATTCTTAATTCTATTTGTGGATATTGCATAGACCATAACTCAAATATTGCTTTATCCATGGACAAGTGAGCCAGGCTGATATCTTGAGCAAAAATGAATACTTGTTTCTGAATAAATAATGTTACATGCAGAACATGTATTATATAAATCTAAGTAAGTCATGTAGTCTGTGGAAGTGCTTGAACACCTGTTATCATGGTTGTAAGCCAGTGGCCTGAAGGTAATTATAGATCAAGGGACAAACACCATCAACAAGACAGGAATCTGTGAGCTACCAGGAGTTTCTACTCAGGAGCTGAATTGCTGAAACTGGAACCTGTTCATATTTTTCTGACTTGCTCAGTTGGATTAATACTGAGCAGTCTCACATCTCCATCTTTTTTCCTATTTTTTACATGGCTTCCTGGCTCATATATTGTCAATACATCAGTCACTGACTGATGTCTTCAGGTATATTAGAAGCTAATACCACCTGACCTATGCTGTAGGCAGGTGATTGATTCCACCTAAAATTTCTTGCAAAGTGCATCTGTCTTGTTGTTGTCCTTTAAACATTTCCCTTTTATTAAATTCTTATTGTTGTACTAAAGTCAAAACTGGAACTGCCTCTTGTCTACAGAAAGCACAGTGATGCAGTTTTGATTTGCCTTGTTCTTTATAATAACCTTCCTTTTCCTGGGATTCTGGCATTTGATTGACTGGAGTTAGGTCAAGAGATACTCTGAGAAGCTATCAAATCAAAATGTCCACAGTGATCCTTCACCTCTCCACATCAAAGACTGAGGTGTTCTTGGTCACGGATGTGGTTATGGAACCAATAATACCACTTCATTTTTCCTTTCTTTCTAACTCCAACGTGCTTTATGCAATTAACAAGAGATAGCAAACTGATAGTCTACTGACCAAATCCTTTTGTTGTTTCTGGCCCAGTGCAGGGAAATTATCTATGGCCTAACTTAATAGTCATATTTTTACAGATGACTCTATTTTCAGAAAATAATCTAGGCATTTTCTGATGGGAATTAGTGGGGTGGGCTTATCTGATGTATCTGATAAACACAAATATGAATTGAATTATTTTTTCTTCTATACATCTCCTTAGTAATAAATAGTCAAAGAGAAAAATTTAAAACTTTGGATATGATTTCATAAGACACAAAAGAATTAGCTGGAGGCACTAAGCACACACTGCATAAAAAACATATACTCTGTAATAACCCATATAGGAAATGATTCTGAAAAATAATAGATACATGTATATGTATGACTAAATCACTTTGCTGTACACCTGAAACTAATAAAACGTTGTAAATCAACTATGCTCCAATATAAGATAAAAATTAAAAAAAAAGAAAGACATCAAAGCTAAGGAAAAGGGAAGAATAAAAAAAAACATATTCAGGTTCACAACAGTGAATTTGGAAGAATTTAGAAGTCACATAGGATTAAATGTATTAGGTTTAATATTAACTAGCATTTCCCTCCTAACTACAGTACTGATTATGCCTCTATTCAGGAATTAGTTATTTCCAGCCTGATTTTGTTCAAGAATTCTAGAATTCTTTTTTAAAATTTCTAGTCCTGTTGCTTTTGACGAAGTTGACAGTTCTTGGTATCAGAATGAAACATAACTTGAGTATAATCAGTCAGTTAGCAATGATTGTAAAATGTAATGCTTCTTTCTTAAGTGCAGAGTTTATTAACGGTATTTCTGTTTATCTTTTCTTTTCCCGGTCTATTCAAAATTATGAATGCAAAAATCTGTACAACGTAGGAACTGCAAAGTAACACGCATTTGAAAGAAACATGTAATGTCATTATAATATATTAAAAAACTCAGTTTTATACAGCTGTTATGGGAGGAGTTTTTATAAAACTCCATTTACTTATGAGGTTAAAGAACATTCTGTAAGTGAATAATCTATATAGTTTCTCTGCCATTACTCAAAACTTCCTTCTCTTGGGGCTCTTTCCTATCTTACACTATAAAAATACCCACTGAAAGTGAACAGCTTTTCCCTAAGGCATTTGAACTTAGCATAGTCAGATGAGTGAGTACATTTTTTGCTCGTGCAGTTAGAGGTTAGTAAAAATAAAGATGTGATGAAACTGTGCTGGAATTCCAACCTTTTGAATTTTCATCTTAGTACTGCTTCAGTTTTATAAGGATGATATTTGGAAGGAATTTATAGTTTATTTCAATAGGGATTCAGTCACAATCTCCTTTACATAGCCAGTAATGATGAAAAGCTACAATGGGCCAGTAAGGCCATAAGTTTTCATTTGCACTCCTGATTTAGAATCAAAACACTCTTCTGGCCCTTGTACTCCAGGCCAGGCTATCCATACACTTAAATAGGAAAAAAATACATTTTTTCAGTAACCACCAGCTGAAATTTAACACTTTCTTCAATTGTGAATATAGGAAAAAAACCCCACAGCAGCATAAGCTAATCTGTTGATATTTACCAATATAATTTTTTTCATGTTACAAAGGTGTTGCAGATATATCGAAATATCACTTATCACCATGCCAAGGTTACAGTTGATGATAGACCAGTCACTGTATCTTATTACTTAATGTATTAAAAAAGCAAACATATTACCATATAACAATTTTTAAACATTTGGTAATTTTTAATGTAATTGGCTTCCATTTTAATACTATGAATTTTGTTTTATGGATTTAGATGGAAATTCTAAGAGGTTCATAGGCTTCACCAGACTCAAACAGGGCTCATGACACAAAGAAGTTTAAGAACTCTTGCCCTATGCCCACATCTTAATCTTGGTCCTCATGATCTTCCTATTACCAAGGATCAAAGACAAGGAAAGATAAATCTAAAAAAAGATTAGCAAGTGAGAGGGAGTATTCATCTCATGACTTTCAAGTGTCTCTTTTAGCAACCCAAACCTAAGAATCCCTGAAAAAATTTGCACACTTCCAAAATCAGAGGCACCACAGCTAAATCTTGGAATATAAGTCACATGAGAGAATAAACCCAACAAAGGGATCAAGAAAAGTCTCTAAATACAAATTGAAAGAGGGTTTCAATAAGAGGTTATAGACTAAGAATTTGAACAGTAGATTGCAATTCTATCCCATATCATAAAAAGGCACTGTTCCCTAACACCATGAATTTGGCTATGTAAAATCAAGCATTGAACTGGCCAAAGTAAAACAGGTGAGGAAGACTTTATTCAGGCTATTGTAATGGGGGGAGAGAGATGGAAAACTCCACTGAAACAAAAGTTGGGGAAGTTTTAAGAGTTGAGTGGGAATCTTAGGCCATCTATATTTGTTAATAGGCTTTATTAAAAGGAAAATTAAACTTTCTCTTATTTTCATGACAGTAGTTTTACAACCTGGAGCAAGGGTCCCTACTAAAATAGACTCCTACTCTCTCACAGAAACTGGGAGATGGGGTAATATCTTCCCTGATTATTTCAAAGGTATGGATCTCCAGCCTTTGAGAATAATATTTCCAGGTTCTGAAATTTGCAGGAGGCTTTTAAAAAGATTTACTCTCAAAGAGGAAGATAAAGAAATTACGTTTATAAGTTTTATAAGGTAAATCCTCTAAGAAAAGGGAAATCAGAGCCTAGAGTCACAAAGATGCTTGTCTAAAATTTAGTCAAGCTGAGGGAAACATTAAGGCTCTCTTTCCATCTTGATCAGCTCATAACAACATTACTTCTTCAAGGCAGAATGAGGGAGAGAGAATCCGGGT
>NW_020838020.1:2996542-3251632 GCF_003676395.1 Aethalodelphis obliquidens | reverse complement strand
TTTATGTTCCTATATAATAGAGTCTTTCTGCATATAGGTGTCTGTGTGTGTGTGTGTGTGTGTGTGTGTGTGTGTGTGTGTGTGTGAAAGAAAGTTATTTTCGGATAATGGACACTACATCCAAATAAATACAAATCAGGATAAAGAAGATGTGGCACATATATACAATGGAATATTTCTCAGCCATAAAAAGAAACAAAATTGAGTTATTTGTAGTGAGGTGGATGGATCTAGAGTCTGTCATACAGAGTGAAGTAAGTTAGAAAGAGAAAAACAAATACCGTATGTTAACACATATATATGGAATCTAAAAACAAAAATGGTTCTGATGAACCTAGAGGCAGGACAGGAATAAAGACACAGACGTAGAGAATGTACTTGAGGACACGGAGAGGGGGAAGGGTAAGCTGGGACGAAGTGAGAGAGTAGCATTGACATATATACACTACCAAATGTAAAATAGCTAGCTAGTGGGAAGCAGCTGCATAGCACAGGGGGATCAGCTCGGTGATTTGTGAGTACCTAGAGGGGTGGGATAGGGAGGGTGAGAGGGAGACACCAGAGGGAGGGGATATGCGGATATATGTATACATATAGCTTATTCACTTTGTTATAAAGCAGAAACTAACACAATATTGTAAAGCAATCATACTCCAATAAAAATGTTAAAAAAAATCAGGATGTAAATAAACATCTGCAAACCAAGTCAAAGGGTCATTGAAATTGTTAGAGTTCATGAGATCCAGAAAAGCTCAAGAAAATATTGCTTTATGTTTATTAGATCTGATTAAATAAATTACTAAATAAAATGATGTGGCTTTATCAATAAGTATAGGTTTTTCCAACAATCTATTTAAAAAGTCACCATTTCTTTTTCAGTCTGTTTCCAAGAGAAATGGCTTGCCATCCAATCTCAATGTAAGTACTGAATACACACAAAGAAGGAAGTAAATCCAACGTCATTCTTGATTAAATAATCACCTTTTCAGTGCAAAGGCAAGTAGTGCTGGTTGTTTTTCTCCCTGCAACAGGCACTGCAACATAATTCTCATTCCTAACCATAGAATCAAAGGTTAGCCTTTGACCAACCTGACACTTGCTTTAAATTGTTCTATTTTCTCCCAAGATTTTACCTTTTTTGACTTTCTAGATTATTCACATTCATGATTCAATCAGCTAGTTTTGCACTTGGGTATTTCTAGTTCTTCACATTCTATTCTATATTTTTCACAAAACTGTATTCTCAGAACAAACTATCAGAATCAAGTAATAGATTAAGAACTGACACAAACTTAGTATTTTTCTTTTTCTTTTCAGCTTCAATAATTAGTGGCACCTTTGTGAGTTATTAAATATATACAATTATTTTTTAAATGAATACAAATTTTTAGGTTTTCCAACTTAACCTGTAATCTTATTAAACCTTATGCTTCCAGCTACTATTGTTGTTATTATAATTATCTTAATCCAGGAAAAGTAATACATTTGTGATGCCTGATGAGGAGGAAATTTAAACTTGAACTTCTGTGAGCATAGTTTTTTTGTTTGTTTGTTTTCATTCAGAAACTAAAACTAAAATCATATGCTCCTCCCAAGGATTTACTTCTTCATAAAAACAAAAGATAGGAGACTGCTTTTCATTTAAATTCTGCATCATGATAATTAGTTTTTTTCTCTACTTTGAGAACTGCTCACTCCATTATTTAAGACAGAAGTCCACAGGGGGAGGGGAAGACGTTATGGTTTGTGTTTTCTCAAATGAAAATGAAATTGCTGGGTTTTGGCCAAAAGGGGGCGAGCACTTCTCTGATAAAGGAGAGATCTGCTTTGATTCAGGAGTATAAATGGTTAAAACAAGAGACAGCTTTTACCTACTCTAGGACTCTACTTGTGCAGAGAAAACTCCTGGGTACTTCTAATAAGAAAGACATCCCAGAGTTGGCTGACAGGATCAGAGTGAGGCTTTGTTAGTCCTGGACTTTCCTGTCACTCTCCTCTAGATGATATCAAGCACTGTGACAGGGACAAGGTGTATGTGACTGCTGTTCAGGCAAGGGGGCTGGCAGGCACCTAATTGAATTTCTCTCTGAGATAGAGAAAATTTTTAAAAAGTAACAATTTGCCAAGTAAAAATGATCTGCTAATTGTAATAAGAAATTTCTCAGTTTTTTAATAATGAATCTTAGTTTTATATACAAGTCTCAGGTTTGTTCCTGATGTTCAACCTTCCCAACAATATCCCTTATAGCTTCTTTACAATACGCTTGCAAGTGCTAGGGTAAAAATGTATTTTTTTTTAGTTTCTAGGAATTTATTTATGGGAAATCGTCATCTCTGAGTTAAATGTTATTGCAACATTTAAAACACCACCTAATAAAATATTAAAAGTATTGTTTTATTGTTGTCTTCCTAATTATTGATGTATGTGTATTTATCTATAATCTCAATTAATCATCTGTACTTGCTAATGTAATTTATAACAATGTTGAAATCTATACTGTCAGTCAAGATGTCCAGTCAACAGGCACTATATTCAAGGCATGCTGAATACACTTGGCTTTTCTTTTGCCTGGAGGCACAAAGACATATAGCTACTTCCTCACCAGTCTACTTCCAAATCTTGTCTGAAGATTAAAGCTTCCTACTTTGTATATGTGCTTTTCTCCTCTCCATTTACTGATATAATTAATTTTACATTTGTGTTATAAATATGAAAATACAGATAGAGAATAATCACAATGTCTTTGTTATTTGGTAAGGGCAGATGGAGATAAGAATTTCTTGTGTTTGAAGATCCATTCACCACAGGGAAAATCATGACTTCTTCTTTGTGTGAAAACTTATGTTAAGTTGTGTGAGATTAATATTTGTGATGGTAGATAACTCATTTTGTTACACTTATGTATGGGATAAAGCACTATTAGGACTTAGGATAATACAAATCATAAAACTATGGGAAACGAAGAAGAATTTGATTCATTTGGATTCTTTTCAAGTATTTCATATTTCAAAAATGATTACTGAAAAGAGATAAATCCAAATGCTTAAAAAGGTGAGAAATTTACACAGATACTCACTAAGTTATGGTGACAAGAATAAACATACACAAAGTCTATTTTTTCCTCTGCATAGAATACAATGTTAGTGGTCATTTATGAATCAATACAGCAATCTATTACTTTTCTGTGACTGATAAGAAAATAACTAGTTAAATTTAATACTAGATATTTTAAACTCATTTTTTGCAGCCCCAGAAAATATATCCTTTTTGTAGCTCTAGTGTATATATGAGAATGTGTCAATCATGTTGCAAGATGTTTCATAACTAAGTGTATCTGTCAGGAAGTCCTATTCAAGATCCATTGGAGTTATTCTGGGCAAATGACTCAAGTGAATTCTTTTGAAGATATCAAAAGCAATTACCAGGCTTAAAACATGTATGTGTAAATTTGGAAAATATAAAGTGAAGTTTGGAAATATATTGTCAAGTCTCAAACCATTTAAAAGTAGAAACAATTTTTGTGAAGTTATTTTAATATTTTTCTTTAAGTAGTGAAAATATGGTGATGTTTTCTCTTTTATTCTCAAGAAGAAACTTATTTCAAGAAGAGTGTCTGAGAAAGCTATTTACTAAATGACTTTCTTTCCAATATTTAATGAAAAGTTATATACTGACCTTCTTTCAGAAAGTTAAAAATCATTTGAAAAATCATCCAGTCCTTTGTTTTAATATTCCAGAGTGATTTTATTGTTTCTGAAATTCTAAAGATGATATGCTAACTTAGACCTGTGCTGTGCTGTTATTGTCATTTTAAATGAACCTCACTTTCTATGTTCTTTTTTGGGAGGTGGATAGAAAAATATTGGAGAATATTAAACACTTTTGTAAAGAACCCAAATCCCTACCAAACATTTGACTTAAATATTTAAAAAGAAAAGGAAACATTTAACTCACGACCTCTAACACTGTTTTCTTTTAAGTGTGTAAAATCTATTAAAAAATAAATTTACAAGAGATTAAATTTTCTTTATTTTAGTACATATGAAGATATCTATAAAGACAGCATATTACAAGGTTATAAACCCTGTAGAATTTTAAAACACTACATTTTCCATTTTTTCAGAATCAACCTATAAGAGACAAGCTTATGTGGATGCACTGCTCTCTGTGAGTTTGGTACTATTTTAATTCTATTTTATAGATGAAGGAATTGAAACTCAAAGATGTTAGGTAACATGCTGCAGAGTGAGTTTCCTGATGCTATTTCTGGTTGCTTTCATGAATTAATCAGAATTCTATTTATTTTCAAACACATTTCTGTTGCTTATTTTCTTAATATCTCTGTTCAATAGAGACAGAGAGATTATGGTGGAAAATTTTTTCACTTGCCAAGGCTGTGACTTCAGTCAAGTCACTTACCTCTCTGTGAGTTTCTTTTCTCGATTCTAAAATGTGTATTTTAATGACACTCCTACCAATATTTTATCATTAAAAAATCAACGTATCTCAAGGTGCTTTGTAATCTGTAAAGTGTTCATTATAAGTCAACCATTTATTCGGTCACATATACAACTTTTATTCAGTATGTACTGTGTGTTCAGCACTGGCTTAGGACCTATATTAGCCTAGTCGTGCATTCAAAGCTTTTCAGAGCCCTTGAAACAACATCAAGCAACATCAATTTATATTAAGTTAAGATGCCTCTGGTCTAGAAGCAATGTTTACTAACTTATTATTGCTGCATGACAAATTACCACAGACTTAGCAGTTTAAAACAACACCCATTTATTAATCCATAGTTTCTGCAGGTCAGAAGTCTGGACGTGGCTCAACTGGGTTCTCTGCTCAGAGACTAACGAGGCTGAAATGGAGATGTCAGACAGGCTGTGTTCTCATCTGAAAGCTTAAATAGGGAAGAATCCATTTCCTAGTTCATCCCAGTTGCTGGCAGAATTTGTTTTTTTGGTTTATTTCTGAGGTCCCTGTTTCCTTGCTGACTGCCAGTGAGGGTCCCCCTCTGTAACTGGAGGCCACCCTCAACACCTAATCCTGCTGCTCACTCACAACATGGCAGCTTACTTCTTCAAAGTCATCAAGAGAATCCTTGACATTAGGAAAAGTCTAAGTCCAATTTTAAATGGCTGTCTCACTAGGAGAGGCCTACCCAGGCAAAATCTCTTTATCTTTGCCACATAATATCACATAACCATGGCAGTGAGATCCATCATATTCACAGGTCCCACCCACACTCAAGGAGAGGAAATTACACAAGGCATGAGCACCAGGGGACAGGAATCTTGATACTGTCTTAGAATTCTGTCTACCTATCACAACATGTCAGGAAATTGGATGTGAACAGTAGATGATGGTGACACACGTGCATTATTCTCATAACATTATGAAGGCAGTCTAGATTTAGAAGGTGGAGGGAAGAGGAAGCAAGTGATTTGCTCCTGGTGGATGTGGATTCTAAGCTTCTATCCCTGAAATGTACTTCCTTAACTATGAAATTACCTAGGCTTGACAATCAGAATATGAGAGGCATTCTGAATTATCAAATTATGTTTAATGTCTTCTATCTTGGTCTTAGTCCTTGATATCACATGACAAGACAAATTGCAATCCAGAGATCTGATTAATGAATGTATCAAACTGGTTATTAAGATATTGCAAATGAAATAGGATCTCAATATTGTGAGATATTGATTGAGCCAGAGATACATATACATAGACAATGGCACAAATCTGTCTGCATCCATGACCCAGACTTTGAAAGTTCACATTAACAAATGTCAAATACAAGAAATTGGCTATTCTTAGTCACTTTATATTTGATTCTTCCATCACAAGAGCTTCCCTCCTGGCTTCTATAGCTCAGATTAGGAAGTGACTGTCTGCAGTCATCATCTGTAAAAAATAGTCCACATTTTGATGGATCCTTATTACTTATTAAATGTTTAATAGGCTGCAAGACTCACTCTAAGCTCTGTTTCATTTCCCTTGGTGAATATAGTATTACTTGTTAAGGGAAGAATACTTGCAGTTCTTGGAGAGTTTTATAGCTAGTAGTAGGAAAAACTCTAAGATACTTATTATTTTCTCCTATTTAGCTTACACTAAATTGAATTTACAAGCGTAATAACCTCACTGGAGAAAGTTACTAAAGTTAAATAGAGAAGAGAGAAAAATCCTTATCTATATACAGAAAACTAAAGAATTAAGGATTTTTTTTTCTGTAATCTACACAAGCTTCTATGTATTAAGAATAGAAAAAGGTCACTGGGCTCAACAAACAACCCCCTGCTGTTTTCCTCATCGCTGGTTTCCTGTTTCTTCTCTTTGTCTAATACATATTGACTTTCTTATTTCACAGACTCTGTGATATTTTCCAGCAAGGGTGGTAACCCAGATTTTCTTTCACTGCAAAACAGAGGGTCATACTTCTGAAGATGTTTCATATATCCTGGTTTTGAATGTTGTTTAGAAGAGGAAGAAATTCTGAAGCTTAAGGTAGTATATATATATATTTTTTTAACATCTTTATTGGAGTATAATTGCTTTACAATGGTATGTTAGTTTCAGCTTCACAACAAAATGAATCAGTTATATATATACATATATTCCCATATCTCTTCCCGCTTGCGTCTCCCTCCTTCCCACCCTCCCTATCCCACCCCTCCAGGCGGTCACAAAGCACCGAGCTGATCTCCCTGTGCTATGCGGCTGCTTCCCACTAGCTATCTACCTTACGTTTGGTAGTGTATATATGTCCATGCCTCTTTATCGCTTTGTCACCGTTTACACTTCCCCCTCCCCATAGCCTCAAGTCCATTCTCTAGTAAGTCTGTGTCTTTATTCCTGTTTCACCCCTAGGTTTTTCATGACATTTTTTTTTTTAAATTCCATATATATGTGTTAGCATACGGTATTTGTCTCTCTCTTTCTGACTTACTTCACTCTGTATGACAGATAAGGTAGTATATTTTTACATGAAGTTTTCTTTCTTTAAAAACCCTAGCACAAGGTATATACAGTTTGTATATATACTGTGTATATATACATAAACAGTGTCTAGTTCTATATAGAATTAATGTTTACCCCACATTAAGCATGCATGTGTTTGTATACAAATTCATGTACACACATTCACACACACACACACACACACACACACATACACACATACAAAAAAACGTAAACCTGGTTGGGGTAGAAGACTAGTTTAACAGGGTTCAATTTTTTTTCTGGGACTGGATCCCACAAATTCAGTAAAAATGAATTGGCTACTTATGAACCAGAAAAAAAAAAGTTGCCTCAGCCCTTTCCCCATGCCCAAGAAATGTCTTGGATGTTAATGTTCTTGTTCTTACTTTTCTAGGAGACATGTTTTCCTATTTATTGTGTCTAACATCACTGATACCTATCATTCCCCATTTTCCTTCTCTTGTCAAATATATATTGAAACCACATTAGTATCTCTCCCTTTTTACTGGTGACCCTGAAAAATGTGTAGGACACAGGGAAAATTTTCTTTCAGTTATATTTCTAATCCAGGAAACTTCTACTTGGGGAGAGCTTTCCATTTTCTCCTGAACCTTCAAGCGCCAGTGCTGAACTAAAATTCTGAGCATCAGTGGATTCTTTGATTACCTCTACTTCTCTTCACCCAAACCACTTTCTCCTTCAGCTTCTCCTAAAGCTCAAGACTTTAGAAGTTTCTTGGGCTGACTCACCATGGAAATGGACATTCTTAGTCTGCTCCATCCAATTTTATACTACTTTAAACGTGTTGACTGTTGATACCAATACCTTGGAAACACTGTGGTACTCACTTTCTCTCTAGGTCTCTGTTCAATTTCAATTTCAGATAAACAATAGATAATTGTTTGGATTGTTGCCACACTTCTTGACTAGTCTTCCCATTTATGTGCAAGAGAGTAAGGATAGAGGAGAGGACAGAGGTACCACATCAACTGAGTCTTTTATTTGTATTTCTTCAGGGAACAAAAGTTTTTCTAGGTATGTCTCTCTGTTAGCAGGATTTCATTTAGGTTTCCAGATTCAACTGTGTTTCTTGAGCATCATAGCTGTCAAGAAGCTGAAAACTGAGTACTGAGTTTCATTTTTTTAGGCCTTAAATTAGAAGACTGCAAGGGAGCATGGATCTAGGAAATGGTATTAAGTAAGCCAATTCTACTCTGTAACATCCACCAAATTAAGTTTAAGAACAAAAAAATAGATATTTTTAGGCAAAAAATCCCCACAGAACCCTCATAAAATCCACCTTTCACTGACTCTTCTTGTAGGGAAAAAAAAAAAAACTTGAAGATGTACACTCAAACCGTTAAAAAAAAAAAAAGTTAAAAAAAAAAGCAAAGCAGCAATCATAGAATTAAACAGTGAACTAAACCCAGGACTAGAATTTTTTAAACTGCTGAATGTTAAAGGGATAGCAGGTAATAAAGAAATCTATAAAAAATATCTCCAAAAAGTATTGCACTGCACTGGAATTCAAGGAAAGGTACAATTTTATGATGAGGACATTTTTTTTCCTATAAAGAGGATGAAAAAGTAATCTAAAACTGTAACAAAAATAAAAGGCTATTCAACAAAGTCTTAATCCATCTATGCTGGAAAAAAATGTGGTATGATTTGTAAGCAATCAAGAGACACAAATGTACTGATATAGTTTTATGTTTTTTCCTTATGGATTCAATCATAGCATTTGATCCTGAAGAAGTAGTTACTTAAGCATAATATTATGATTTTTTCATATTACTTTTTAGTTTGTTCCATCAACATATAGAAAAAGGCAATAAACTGAATTGTAGTTTAAGAATGTAATATTCTAAACATGAAAATTGTCGAACAATAGCACAATAAACAGAAATCAAGAGGAGACAATAGGATAGATGAGTCATTTATAGAGTTTCAATAAATATTGTCTATAATTAATAGATCAAGAATTAGTGTGACACATATGTACTCAGGTAAAGGATTAAAACTAACAAACTAACAAACTAACAAAAATTGGGAGGCTAATAGGAAAGAAATCATAAAAAGTAGAACAAATTCTCTAATATTTCCTTACTTATGTTGGGAAATCAATAAATACTGTCTAAATACAATCAAATAAGAAGATGAAGTATAAGCATTATATTTTGATATATTATTGAGAACTACAGAATGATCTGAAAGCATAAATAGTTAAAGTTGGTGAACTCAAAGATACCCTAGATATTTTATCACTGAGGATGGGCTCCTCTTCAAGCTTACAGTTTAGGCGTCCCACTTCATTAAGTTATGATGGTAACCATCAAAAATATCATCACTTTTTAAAATCTTAAGGAAAAATACCTGGAAATTAAACTATAATTTGATTCATAACTATAAATTAGAATTGTATTTTTATACATTTCAGAAAAGGTTTTTCAGACTTATATATAGATTTTTACCACATATCACCTTTGTGAATAAGTGAATGGGAAGTAAAAGTGAAATAAGTTGGCTAGGTACTTTTAAAGTTCTTCATATGAAGAGTCTGAATCTCTGTTCATCTCAATTTTATTAATGTCCCTGTTTTTTTTTTTTTTTTCCCAAAATATATTGTGCCTTGGACCATCAAGTTAGTTTACGATAGATAATTTTCTCAGACTGCTCTGCATTGTCTTCATAATTTCCTTCTATGGACACCAGTTCTACAAGACCTGTATTTATTTACCTTACTAGGATGTGTCTGTGGAAGGTTTCAAAATATAAACAGAACTGTTACTCCTCACTCAGATGGATCTTAAATAGTTTGAGGTGAAATGTCGACATCTCAGTGGTATTATCCTGCCACAAGTAACAATGATGCTCACACATGCACGGACAGTGTGAGTGCCCTCTGTCTGGCAGAAATTATAGGAAGCAATCAATCATAAGATGCATCTTGATTTCAAAGATGTTAAAATATGAAAAAATCTAACTTGTAATGGATGAAATGTAATACTTTACCTACTGTAGGATTTTCCTGCTGCTAACTGACATGACCATCGAGCACTAACTTCAGATACTTAATGTTGAATAGGACACTTTAGTTTCTATGCCTCATTTCAATACATTCACCTACCTAAATTTTTCAGTGAATATTTTAAAAATATCTTTACTCTGACTCTCAGAGTGTATACAGTTTAAAGTAAAATTTCCCCTTTGTCTGTTATGTTATCATGGTAAGGAAGAATGTATAAAATGTGACTAGAGGAGTGTAAGAAGTAGCAATTGGTTTAATTGGCTTAAAAAAATTGGTCTGCACATATTCAAAGTCCTTAGATAGAGACCAGGCACAGGTGTTGTTGTCCAGGATAACCATGCTCCATTGCCCTTTGGGCCATGCACCAGATGATGCACTTACAAAGCTTTCAAGGCTCTGCTCAGGAGGGAGCCCCTTTTCTAAGTTACAGAAAGACAAATAATTTTGCCTTGTGTTGGGCAAATTTCTAGACCAGTGCAGTCCGAGAGAGCAGGAGCAAGAACAAGAACCCAGTGCCCTTGCTCGCTCCCTGAGTGGGGGGTAAGCTGGTTTCTTAAATGGGGTGAGGGTAGGGTTGAGCAGGAAGCATAACTTAGGTGGTCTGCCCACCTCCTTGGTGGTGCTGTGTGCAAGGATCATGCCTGGTACCCTGCTTTTACTCCTGGCACCTCAGACATGGCAGTTGATCTGTGGCCTTGTTGTAACTTATTGTTCATAATTGCCCCAAATGTGCACGCATGCAGTTATTTTTAGTCCCTTACAGTTTCTTTGTATTCTGTTGCTCAAGGAGATGTTAGTCTAGAGGCAAGCACTGCAGTAAAGGATCCCAGGTCCCAGCGTATCTCAGATCTACCTGCCATGGACAAACATGTGTATCTAAAATGTCATGACTTGAGGTTAACTGACTTCTCAAGCAGCAGTGGTCACCTGAGTGCTGATGTGTAGGTGAAGAGTGAGGGAAGATGTCCAGTTTAAGGGATGGCATAGGCCTCAGATTATGAAAGAAAGCCAAGAAGGAACCTCAAGAAGGCCTATTCACTATTAGAATGGCAGTAGAGGCCCAAGCCAGGGAGGTTAGGTCATTTGTGGGTAGGATCGGCCTGGCATCTTAGCCTTTATTTTCAGGCCTGAATTTTGAGGGAGATCTATTTTCTATTTTTCTTTTTCTTGTTGACATTTTCTCTCTCTCTCTCTTTCTCTCTCTCTCTCTCTCTCTCTCTCTCTCTCTCTCTCTCTCTCTCTCCTCTCTTCTATGTCTCTTTCTCTCATAATTTACCTCTGTTCCTGTTTTCCCCTTTCAGATCCAAAATTTTTACATCAACCTTGATTAATCTCTTTTACCATTTCACTCTTTCTCCTTCCCTTTCTTCTGTTTGCTCTCCCACTGTGTGTTTTTTCCCTGCATCTTCTGTCTTGGGACATAAAATCTGTTCACTATTGATCCATCATGGACAGGAGTGCCTTTTCCCTTTGGTATTAGTATATCCGCATGCTCAAGCACGAACCGCACACGCTATTACTACTGCCCAACCCTGTACTTATGCAGAACATCAGCTGCTTGCCATGGGTTTGTTGTGTTTAATGCTTGCTTATAATTTATACTCTACATAATTTCTTAAATTTCATCTGACTCTTTTTCATCAGGATGCCTTCAACATTCTGAGCTATATTTCTCAAGCTGTGTTATGCTTTGGTAAATACTCACAAATCTTTATTATTGATGTATGCAATAAAGAGTTATTAGTTTCCGGCTGTCTAAAACTGTCTGGTTTTGTATTGTAAATATGTACACAGGAGTTTGTAAAGTTAAGATTATTTTTTAGGCATTTAAAAATAAGAATAAGCCTATTGGTAAGCTTATTTAGCCAATTAATGAAGCCATCATTTATAGAGGTGGATATAAATTAAATAAAAACATATTTTGTTAGAAATTGTTAAGAAAAGTTCCAATTTAAGGAAAAAAACACATAAGTCTAGGGCCTTTATTTGTTTTAGACAATATGAGTTTTAAGAATATAAAACTAGAAATCTATAAACAAATATTAAAATGAAACAAATTATAAAAGACTTTTAAAAACATTCTAGAGAAAAGCAGATACATAATTCTACATGCTAAATTTATTGAGTTCTTATTATGTGTCTAGTATTGTTCTAAATGCATGCATCCCCGAACATATTTAATACTTACAGTACCCTAAAAAAAAATATTCCTATTTTTCACAGATGAGGAAATTGAGGTACAGAGAAGTTATTAAGCAAGAAAATAACAGAAGCAAGGTTCAATCAAAAGGCATAGGTTTTCAGAGGTGTTTTTCTAAACATTTATGTCATACCACTTCTCATAAGGTATATGTCTTATTAGAAAGAGGAAAGTACAGAACTATGACAGGAATTTTTTGTTAGTGTAGTAGAATTGATTACTATGAATATTAGTATCCAATTTATCTATAGTTATAGAACACTCAGGTTTTAGCCAAGCACAAGATTCCTAGAATAAAACTACATTTCCCAGCATCCTCGAACCCAGGTGTGGCATGTAACTAATTTCTATGCAATGTGATGTAAACGTAGGTAGTTTCTTCTTCTTCTTTTTTTTTTTTAATCTTCAGGGTTGTACCCTTAAAAAGAAGTTTGATCCAGTCATATGTGACCTTTCCCCTTTCTCCTTTCCCAGTGTGTAGACTGCACACTTGGTGTTGAGTCATCTTAAAGTATGAAGTCAGGTCATCCAGAGAGAGATGTTACATGACAAAATAAAAAGCACCTCAACCTGATAAAAATTCATATTTCCGGCTCTCCATATTAACTTGGAACTACCTTAAAAAGAAATAAACTTCTATTTTCTTTAAACCACTGTTAACCCAGATCTTTGTTAAAACAGCCCAACCAGTCTCTCAACCAACGTAAGTGGATTGAGTTTACCTTGAAGTTCTTTGCATCAGTTATCACCAATTTCTTTCCTGCCCATCCCTCACCTTTTCTTTAGGTGTTGGCTAAGATGTCTGCTGGAGAAAAGCAAGGAAAGCAGGCAGTGTCATATTTTCACTGTGACTCTGTTCAAGAACTTTATATCCAGCACCCCGTACAAGTTTATGAAATACGTTGTGCATGTCTTACATTCACACACACACACACACACACACACACACACACACACACACACTGTTTTTACATGCACACACACACACACACATACATACACTGTTTTTACATGCACACACACACACATGCACACATACACTCTTTTATCTCCATAAGACATTGGAGATAGGGAAACAGTTCTGCACCATAAAATATGTCTCTGATATGAGATGTGCAGATAACAATATTTTCAGAAATATAGTAACCTAGTGTAAAATTATTGGAAAATGTGACCTAACATGATTTATTCCAATTGACTGAGACAGAGACTAAAGAAAGTCTTAGTTTACAAGAATCTGAATAGAATAATCTAGTAGTTTCTCTTAGCATGTGAAGGATATGGGTTTTTCATGCACTAAGTAGTATTAGAAATACCAGTTAAGTTGGTGTTCCAGCTTATAGATTTTTCTCACTAGTCCCTAAAAAATTATAGGGGTGGGAAAAGAATTTCACTCTACATTGCTTTAACTGTTTTCAATTTTTACCTTAGACAAACTATGTACATAGAGTCAAACTGTATTCAGTTTGAAATAAGTTGACACTGCATATATTAAGCTAAAAAGAAGGCTATGTGAGTACACTGAAACTGATTTAGTATGCGATATTTATCTGTGGGAGAGAGAAACAGAATTCAATGCAGACTGATTCATCCCCCATTTTCTGTTCACAGAATCCCATAGGAGGTCATCTATTGTCATTTTATACCTATTTGGTATACTTGAATTTATCAGGCAGTAATAGAGTAAAACCACAATCATGGATGACAGGGTAACCTGCTCCTCCGCATGTAGCTGGTATGCAGAGCTTCAGTTTTGTTTATTTCCCTCATTCACTTTGTGAGCATGAAATCACTGTAATCTTTTTTGAAAAAAACTTTTATGTTTTCACCTTATCAGTCAACCTAAGAGGTCTTCCCATGCTGTGTACTGTTTCTATCTCATGATGAATATCATTTTAAAATGTGGAGAGATGACCTTAATTTATTTATATATCTGGTTTGGTTAATCCTCTTGTCACAACTCATTGCTAGGGCATGGCTTTCTGTAAACTCTCTTCTTCTAGATCATACTGTTTGCTCTCCAAATGAAAACACCATTGCTTTCTTTATATATTATTCCAAATGTTATTTTTTAAAACTAAATTTACAAGATACCTATATATTAGTAGGGGTAGGGTCTGGGAAGACAAATTTGAGGATTGAATATATTTAAATTTATTTATTTATCTATTACTCCCTCCTCACTGAATTGTTATGAATCACTTCTAGTATTATACTGCCATTATTTTTAGTAATATCTGTTGTCATTAAAAATATAAAGAAGTTTGAGTGCCCTTAATAATCTCCATTTACTTAACATATGCAAATATATGTATGAAGACCAGCAAAAAATCAAAGAGTTTATTTTTCTAAATGTTTACAGTAGAACTTCTAAGTCCAAATGATAATTCATCAAAATAGTAATTTGGAATGTTGTTACTCCAATAACATTATCAATGTTTAAAACTTCTATGGAATATTTCTCATGAATCTTCTGAACGATTTTATGCATTTTACAAAATGACCACTTTTATTACCTGATAGCCACACATTATTTTATAACCCAAAGGGCCTTTATTTCAGTTTCATTGCTTCCCATATTCTAATTCAAACTGAGGGAATTTTGACTCTTTTTAAGATATTAAATCCATACATGATAAAATTTTGCCAACAATAAAAATGTTCATGTCGAATTTCAGCTCATTGTTTTCCCCTACTACTCATTTTTCTTCTTGATGTTCCAGTTTCTTTCTCCTTACTCTTTCAGCCTTGAAATGTGGATAATGTCTTTCCTTTTCTTTTCCCCATTTTCCTTAGATCAATTTTGAAATCCTCCGATTCTGTGGGATCCAAAAAATTCCCTCATCTCTGTACTAAGAACCACCACTAAATCTCTTTAGGACTTTATTATTTCTTGTTTTGCAACTGGTTTCTTTCCACAAATGCTAGCCTCAGCCTCCTTCCAGTTCTTAATCCCTTCACATTGTATCTTAAAGGCTGGGATGTGTTCACCTTGACTAGTGCACATCTACAGGCTGGCACTGACACTTCATGCAGTAGCATAACTTTAAGACTGGTCTGTGGCCATAACAGGAAATAACTAATTCTTTCTAATCAGTATGACTATAATGACCACAGTTCTCTTAAACTGTTACAGGTACAGGTGAAGGTGCAAATGAACATAGCTGGAAAAGTTCCTTTGTATGGATATATGAAAGATTGTAGATTTTCTTTACTTTTTTTTTTTTTTAATAAGTTGGAACAGTGCAACAATATGACCTTGTTCCAGGCTAGGATGTGAAACCTTATCTGGAACAAATGTCAGGCAAAATAACCGAAGCTGATTGCCTATTTTCTCTGGAGCAATATCAAACACTTGTTGCACCTAGGTGATGAGATTCCCTAATTGATTAGCAGAGGATTCATTCCAAAACAAAGAGAATAACTATGGCCTTCTAACTCCCTTAACTGACTTTTGGAAAACATGTTCTAAATGGTACTCTAACAGGTTCTTCTGAAGTCATCATTTTAAAATTCATGATACTGATATTTTCAGTGCTAAGCATTCCATTACTGCAGCTCAAGTCATCATTGAGCTTAACAATAATTACACAAATTACTCATAAATGCTACTACAATTTCAGTATTTTCCAATTCTGTTTTATTTTTTTTTTCTGGGAGTGGGGCCATTTGATACTAATGCTATATTATCAAGCATCTACACTTTCTAAAGGGAGACTCATGTCATTTCAACTTTCCCTTTCCCTCTCCAGGCACCTTATAGTTCATAAAAAAAACTCTGAAGGAGACAAGTTCAAAGTCATGCCTATTCATAAAGTTTATGACCTCTGTTCTCTGCTGTCAAAGTCAGTGGCATGGAGTGTTAATAATACCTGCTGACCAGGATCCTGTATTTAGTCTCCCTCTGTTGCTGAGCATTTATCTGTCTTCATGGAATCCATATTTCCAGTCTTCTTTAGGTGTCATCTTTCACTCTCCACAGCTCAATTAAATTAAACGTGGAATGTTTGGTCACAATTTCCCTAGAAATAAAACTATTTTGAGCCCAGTTAGAGAGGTCCTTAGCTGATATTGTTTCAGAAAAGTTCTCTTCAGTTACTGGAATTCTGTTCCAAGAAGGGAGCATCAAAAACATTTGAATAGATAGGATTGAAGAATATTCTGAAATGCACTTTTATTTTTAAACTTGACCTTTTGTCCATAATTATCAGCCATTGTTTTTCAATTTCTGACTTTCACTTGATGTGGAAATTCAGAAAAAGAAATTAATGCACAACATTGTTCATTGCCATTTCTATTCCTTAGCTTTTTATTTCCCTTACTTGGCAGATATGTATCATTAATGTTCGCTGGCATTTTTGGGGGGGGTTTGCTATGTATGAGGAGCTGTCCTAAGCCCTTGAGATGGAGTAACTCATTTAATCCTTAAGGCAATCCAATGAGTTAAATGTATTTTTGTCCTTACTTTAGAGATGATAAAACTGACACATTGAGAGATTAACAAATTATTATGTTCTTACTGCCCGGCACATGGTAATATTCAAAAAATATAATTCCATTGAATGGATAAATAAATGGGTAAGTGAAAACTGTTCTCTAGAGCTAACTTAGAGAACAATCTTTAAATACTATGAGACACTGATATGAATTTCTTATACCATTTCACTAGAATTTCTAGGAAATTTTATATCAGAATTTTAGAATTTCTGAATTTTCCTTTCTCTGGCTGGGTTTGGCTTCTCTTCCTCTTGAGTCTTCCAAATACTACTGATCTCCTTTTACCTTGTGTTGTTTTGCTCAAGGTCATTCTGTATTAGAAGAGTTATGCCCTTTGGTTCAAGACCAATATTTTTAGACTCTGCTTTAATTCTTATCCAAAGATTACTTTAACTATGAGATTTTAATAAAGTATTTTGCTGAGTGACTTTTTTGTCCTTCACCAAAGGATCTCATTAGTTATTAAGGCAACACCTCACTTATTATTTGTGTGATTTTATGCCTTCAGCTTCTGTTTGAATGATCTGTATTCCCTGGTTGCCATCATTACTACTCTTGTCCTAGCCTTCTGAATGCTGTCTTGGTTGATATTGAAGACATCTTAAAACCAAGGGCAGTTTGGAGGAAATATAGTGCAAATTTTGGGTTAACAGTGTACACAGCCACAGTCATGAGAAATACAACTAAAAAGAAGATCATAATTGAATAGCTTGGGTTCTGATATTGGATTATTGGTTGTGTTATAAAATTCATTTATTAAATCACTCATATATTCAAGTAGCAGCCCCTGAGAACATGCTATGTGCCACGCAAAGTCGAGTTATGGGAAATATAAAGAGTAAAAATAAACATATCCTTTTGTTCCCCAAGAGGTCACAAAATTTACCAAGTCTTATATAACAAGCCACCTTGTACTGAAAAAGAATGACATTGTCCCCAGCTTCCTAGATAAATTTGATCAATAGTCTTTGCTCTCCTACTATGTGTGAATTAGTAGGAGATACAAAGATAAAGGAACACACGTATAACAATTGAAATTTAAACAAAAGTATTATTCTGGTTTAAATAAATGAATTAGACACTGTTTATTTATAAAGTTTGCCTACACATTTGCTAGTTATTATTGCCAGTTCAATTTTTTCACCTAATATCTAACATTTGAGACCACTTTCCTAATTCCTGAATTACAACTATAGTAATTCCTTTAGTAAAAGGTATTTTAATGGTAAACTTTCATGGTTTATGGTTGACATTCGTGCTTAAGAATTTTGCTGAGTGTTCAGTTCCAGGCTGATCATTTTACTATTTTGTGTTTTGGAAATATTATTACATTACCTTTTTTTGACAAATTTACTGTTACACTAATTTTCACTCTTTTACAAATTTTATATATACTATATATATATTATATATTTAAAAAATTATTAATAGTATAATATTTGACAAAATTTATTTTAAGGCAGAACATTAGGTGAAAGATAGCAAAATTAACGAATAAGATAAAATATTTTACAATTGCATGCACACAATAAAACAGCTTTGAAATAAATGAAATGGAAATTGAGGAGAAACATAAGGAGAAAAAGACAAATATATATTTATTGTTGGGAATTTTATTATACTATTCTCAGTAACACTGTCAATAATTGATAAAACATGTAAAAATACCAGAAAGAATAAAGACATTTTAAACATTAAAATTCACAAAAGTTGGCCTAATAAAAATCTATCATCTATGTATCTATGTATCTATCATGTTATTCCTGCACACAAATGTGGAATAAATATTTAAACACACTTTGAATAGTTATAAAATTTAATCACATACTTGTCCATGTAAAATGTCTCAATACTTTTTAAAGAACTAAAATTTTGGACAAAATGTAATTAAGATAGATAATTAATAGCTGGATATTAATAATATCCAAAAGAAGAAAATGTTAGAAATTAGTAAACCTGCCTCTAAACTACCTAGGAATTAAACAAAGAACTGAAAATTGAAAATAAAAATTATTTTAAACTTAATGATAATGAAAATATTATTCATAAAACTTGTAATTAGAGACCTAACTACTTAAATAGAGAAGAATAAAGATTAAAAATTAATCCAGTTCAAGATATTAGAAAAACACATCTGTTAAAACAAAATTTAAAGTGATAAATATAAACACAGAAATTAATCAAAAAGAAAAAATTAACAAAGATGTAGTTGGTTATACACAAGTTTAATAAAAATGATAAACTTCTTTTAAAATTGATATAAAAATAAGGAGGGCACAAATATATTTAACAAATTATAGATATTTCAAATACAAAATTACTGAATGATATAAAAAGCTTTATGCTCATAAATTTAAGGTATAAGAAGTTAATAAATTTCTAGAAGAATATAACACTAAAACTGACTAAAAGAAAAATAGAAAGTATAACCAGCTCTATAGTCATTAAAAAAGTAAAACATTAGTCATATATTTCTCAAAACAAACAAGCAAATGAGCCTCAAGGCTTGATATATTTACTGTGAAGTTCTACTGAAATGTGAAGTATTTTAGAATAAAGGTTTTTAGAATATAATTATCTTGGGAGAGAAAAGGATTTTTAAACTAAACTTACCAGAAGGTAAATATTGATACATTTATATAAATTCTATTTAATAATTTTTTTTCATCAAAAGATACCACAAGAAGAATGAAAAACAAATTATAACATGGGAAATAATATTTTCAACACTTGAATCCAACGAAGATTAGTTTCAAGAATGTATTTTAAAAACTCCTAAAAGTCATTAGTGGATTAAAATATCAGTAACTAATTTCTCACACTGCATGTTCATCACAGGTGGCTTTGACCTTACTCTATCATCTTATTTAGGGACCCAGGCTCTTAGAGCAAATGCATTTGAAACTTACGGACCTCAGGACAGAGGATAAAGAGTCATGAAAATTACAATCACGCTGTTAAATACTGAACACAGAAGTGACACACATGGTTTTTACCCACACTGTTTTCACTCTGACATCAGTAGGGCAATGCTGTATACTCCTCTGAGAGGAGAACCACTAGTAAGTGCCCCTCAGGTATGGATGGAGAAGATAAAAATGTTCATACAATCCCTCATGGGGTATGTCATAGGCAAGAAATATGTTAAATGATGTGAAATCTCATGATCAATCATGATCATGCCAACTAAAACCACAGAGAGATTCATTGATTTACCAGGTTGGAAAAGATGAAAAAAAAATCTGATGGTAACAAATTTGGTGAAGATTTGGAACAACTAATAAGATACTCGAATATTGTGGTGGGAGTATATATTTGTAGAACCACTTTGGAAAGGTATTTATCATTACCTAGTAAAGTTAAAGTTTTAGCATTCCCATGACCTAGGCTTCATTCTTTGAAATATACCCACCTTCATAGGTACTCTAAGAGACATATACAAGAGTCACAAGAGAATTGTTTTTAATACCCCCAAATTGGAAATCCCTTAAATTTGCATTAATAGTAAGATAGACAAATAATTAATATATTTATCTATTTTATTTATTGATGTCACCACTCACATAAAGGAGTAATACACAGAAATAAAAATAATAAACCACAGCACATATGAAACCACAAATGTTTTTCATGAGCATTATTTAAGGAAAAATCATTAATTCATAAAAGAATATATGGTGTAATTCTATTACTATAAAGCTCAAAACAGGCAATTATAAACTAGGGTGATATATACATAGCTAATGAAATCATACACTCAGACAAAGGAAATAATTAATTTTTAAAAGTCATAATAGAAACAAACAAAAAAATATCTTGTAGGTCTTTAAAGCCAAAGACCTATCTACTCCCCACCACCCTACCCTTTTAACTTGAATTATTAATGTCAGGAACTTATTAGAAGTAGAAATTTTCTGTGCTTAAATCTATAAAGAAGAGTAAAGATTTTCTATTAAGTTACATATGAGTTTGGGTTAATTTTAAAGGCATAATAAATTGCCTTAAAAGGAATCATTATCAGAATACCAAATGATACAGGGATAAAAGTACACCAAATATGAAGTTTCCACAGTATTGGAAAAATACAACTTTTTTACTTAAGAATAAAACTGAATCTACCCCTTAAAAAAAAATCCTCCTCCCTGCAGTAATAGTATTTCCTTAAAGCATTTTCTGTAGTTTCGGCCTTTGTCAACCTAACAAGATTTCAGGCATACAAATTGCAGGCAGCTTAGTTTCTAGCCAAATCAACTTGAAAAGTTCTGCCCATAAAAATCTCTCACTTCTCTAGCTCTCAAACAGATTTAAGTGAGGAAAATCTGGTCCTTAATGTTCTCCTGGTTAGGTTGCCTAGCGACCACTCCACCCTGCAGCTCACACTGTGCGTTAGGTGTAAAGTTAACTATTGCAACACTTATAGGAATACAACTAAACATACAAACACATGTAATAAAATAACATACCTGCAAAAATCGTGTGGCAGGCTTTCAATCAGGCTAAACTCCTTTAGGATATGAGCTCTATTTTCTTTCTCATAAATTTGATTTCTAATGCAGCTATGTATGCATAATTACAGAACTGATTACATGTTTACCTGTTTTTGTTTGTTTGTTTGTTTTTGTGGTACGCGGGCCTCTCACTGTTGTGGCCTCTCCTGTTGCGGAGCACAGGCTCCGGACGCGCAGGCTCAGTGGCCATGGCTCACGGGCCTAGCCGCTCCACGGCATGTGGGATCTTCCCGGACTGGGGCACGAACCCGTGTCCCCTGCATCAGCAGGCGGACTCTCAACCACTGCGCCACCAGGGAAGCCCTTACCTGTTTTTTAAAAAGCTTTTTTTTCACTGATTTGAAAGAGTTCAATTTAAGATCTATATGGTGATTTAAAAAAAAAAAAAAACTTGTTAAATAAATAAATATTTAAATTAAGAATTTATTTGAAGAGAGATGGTTTGGTAATGAATAAAGCATATATGTTTAGGTTATGTTAATATTACCAACTTACTAAGACATTTTCAAAGAAAAAGAAAAAAATATTTAAATATCTTTATTTTGTCAGAAATATGTGTATTATTTGTATCTTACTAATAAGAGTTGTGATCACTAAAACCACAATAAAGATAATTTCTTGTCAAATATCGTACTTCAGTTCTTAACCAAATCTTTATTTAATTGGTGTTCTATTCTGGATTATTTATACTTGTAATTTTCAACTTGGGCTTGTCACAGAAATTCTCATCAAAGTCTTTTTCAGAAACAAATGAAGGATATTCTTAGCTGTTTTCAACATGTCTGTAAAATAATGATCCAGGTATGGTGCAAAAACATCTAAGTCTGCTTTAGCAAATTGTTAGCGTATAAATATTCTTTCTTGTGAAAGATTCTTCTTTAGATGCTCATAAAATGTATTATTTGAAGAGACATGTAATCTCTATTTTCTATTCCTAGTATATATAAACTAACTCAAATTTTGAGATCAATTATGGGTTTAAGTTATTAGTCTTAACCCCTAGTTTTCATTTGCCCTAAGTCATAAGGAGAACTTTGATTAAGTAGAAATAGTAATACAGTTAATAATTATTGAGATGCATTATTGAAACACATTAATTATAGGAGTACTTACATTACTCACACAAATCTCTTACTTAGGTTTAATATTTTCCTGTGAATTGCAATGGATTAATTTTTTCTAAAGAAAAAAACTTATGTTAGAGATAAATGATTTTCAAAAATGTGACTGCTTTAGTTTCTTATCCATTTTCTCAATTGAACGTTACCTTTCTGCAAGAAAAGAAAATGATTTTACATCGTTTCCCAAGCTGATTATAATTGGAGCATCATCATTGAATATTTAAAGCCCTAATTACAGTTGATTAGTTCTTTTGCTACCTTATAATGAAACTGAAAGTAAATATTTTCATTTTCATTTGTGAGGTGTCAAAAATTTGAGAGTAAGCAGGTAGTACCTAAATAAAGAGTGAGGCTGAATAACTTGATGGGCTGAGCCCTGTGTGGGAAACAGAAACCGAAAGTACTGATCTTGATACAAAAATAGTAATATTTTGAAAATTCATGACAGCATTTCTGGGCATGAAACCTCAGAACTTCTTGTGCATTCCTGGTGTGAGGAATACATTTTCAAAGTTGTAAATAAATAAAATATTTTTTCATACTTATTATGTATTTCTCATAGATTGATCAGTTCAATAAAGGACACACAAAAACGGACCACGGAATTTCCTAAGTAGAAATTCAGTGCCTCACAGTTGTCATTAATTCCTCTTATTGTTGTTGACCTCATGGTCCCTTGCTCTGCTGAGTGTGCCCAAGGCAGTTCTTCCTGTCAGTGCCTGAAAAGAAGCATTGATTCTCTCCTAACTATTCAGTACAACACAGACCAACAGTTGAGGGATGTGCTAATGGCAAGATTGGGAGTACAGAACAAAATTTTCGGAGGCATGGGGAGGCATATATGATTTAGAAACATATTGCCTGAATTAAAGAACACACACATAGATATAGAGAGAAATTTAATGAAGAGTATAAAAATGGATATAAAAAGCAGAATTGCCAAAGATAAAGGAAAGAAAACGAGGTATTCCTTGAATAAACAAGTAACATTTGGGTAAGGAGGGAGGAGGAGGGGGCAAAAGAGGATGACAGACAGATGGAGCTGGCTTACAAAAGTGCAGGATTATACTAGGGAACTTCAATTTAACATTCAACAAAGGGTGAGAAAGTTCTCTTGCACAGACTGGAATACCTTTTCCTGTAGTAGAAAATGAAATATTAAAAGGCTTTATTATTGCACTGGAGAAGATAATTAGGCAATTAAAACGATTAAAATTGGATAGACTATCAGAATTTATAAAGCATGCCTGCCAAGTTTTAACTTTTCAAGCAAAGACTTGGCTTTTGAAATGCTATCCTTGATTTTAAAAATTGTTAGTGCTTTGTTGCTGACTAAGTCTGCTTTCCATTATTGGGAATCAGAAATATTGAAGGTAGAAGTAGGATGTAATGTCAGAGAAAAAAAATAAATTTGTAAGGAATTCATAAATAGAAGGTAAAGAAGCAAGGCTGGGCAATGGGAACAAAGATTGTGAATTAAAGACAAACATATCAGCTAAGAATAGTTCTTTTTGAGAGGAGGACTAACATCAGAAGCCTTTTGTAGAGAATGTATATTAAACATTCAATCATTCATGTAGCAAATTAATAGAATTGCCCTACATTTTTATGAATTCAGATGTCTGAAGCACAGTAATTAAATGGGAATTAAATTTAAGATTTATAGCAAAATTTCTAAGAGATAAGTTTGTTTTTTGAAATCTTTAAGTAATATGTAATTCAGAATTACTGACTATTCTAATATTTCACTAAAAATAACATGGTAGTTAAAATTTGGCTTCTAACTGGGCCAAAGAGGAAAATATTATCACTGAGGGCACATTAAGTCTCTTTTGTTATCCTACCTCAAATATATTTGGCTTCTAACTGAGCCAAAGAGGAAAATATTATCACTGAGGGCAAATTAAGTCTCTTTTGTTATCCTACCTCAAATATATCATTATCTGTAGTTGTCATTTGACCATTATTATAGCAACCTCAGGGTCTGGTTTGTACTATAAAAATATGCTTAAATAGTTAAGCCTAGAAGAGTCCTGAGAGTCTAATATATTCTTGAATGTTTTATTAAACCACTAAAAATCTCACTTAAAATGTGAATGGCATCTGATTTTATATTTTGAACCTTAGATAAAAATTGGACCACATTTCAGGAGCATATTGTACTGTTTTAAAGTTTTCAGCAGTATGCTAAGATGTATTTCTGAGGGAATAAATACTGTTATATGTTAAACTAATTTATTTTCTATTTTATTGTTTGTTTTTTCACTTTTAGGGTAACATCGGGGCTTTACTATATATGTCCAAAGAAATCATGACTTTCAAGAATAAAATAAGCATGATTATTTTTCTAATCAGAACAAAATTATTCAAAGCAGTGTATAATTATATACAAAGAGTCAGTGTTCAAGCTTTCAAGTCAAGATGACTTATTAATGGCATGCTGGAATATCCTTCTTACTTCATATAATATTTATTTAACTTTTACTAGATAGCCATGTTCAAAATAAGAAAAGGGAATCCCCAAGCGACCAGAAACAAATGGGTATCCAGAAAGTGAGCAAAAGTGAAATTCACATGGCTCAAAGAGGGACGAGGAGTAAATATGGATATTAGGGATAGGATTTAAAACTCACATAGACTCTTAGTTAAAAATGGTCTGAATAAAGCCAGAGGCCAGAAAGATACTTCACAGCCAAAAAATAAGGATTATAGCATACATCTCTGTCTGCTATCTTGGGACCTCAGATGAAGACAGTTCCCTATGTAGGCTGAAATATAGGAGAATCAACCACAAAAAGATTGAAAACCTAAACTTCACCTAGTGTCAGTTTCAGCAAAAATAAAATGGGAATAAAATTTAATACTGACAATACCTGAACTCACAATGGCATTTAAGCCTCTAGTAAATGAGTAATTGTAAGCACTGTTTTGGAATTTACCAGGAACTTGTACCAGTGGAAACCCCTTACAAGGACATAGTGGAAGATGATTACTGCTGAAGATGAGCTCACAAACAAAAACTAGAGAATATATGGGGAGTATTGCTACATGGAAGACTGTCCACAGACTAAAGCTAGAAAAAATCATAGCAGAGTTTAAAGAAAGTAGAGGAAGATTAGAGGCACTGTAAAAATCTGTATTAGAAATTGTGGTTTTCAGTCCTTATTAGGATCTTTATCAGAGTGTTTGAAAACAACAGATGCCCAGACCCCATGCTTAGAGGTTTCGGTTAAATCTAAGCATGTAAGTTGATGGTACTGGTAGTGATTTGTAATATTTAAAGAGACTTGGGATGAGATAGCTCCCATGAAACATTCATAAAACATTGTAAAATATGGAAATAAAAAACAGTTATTTATTTATTTATTTTTGGTACGCAGGCCTCTCACTGCCGTGGCCTCTCCTGTTGCAGAGCACAGGCTCCAGATGCGCAGGCACAGCGGCCATGGCTCATGAGCCCAGCTGCTCTGCGGCATGTGGGATCCTCCTGGATTGGGGTACGAACCCATGTCCCCTGCATCGGAAGGCGGACTCCCAACCACTGCACCACCAGGGAAGCCCAAAAACAGTTATTTTAATTAAAAAAATCAATATATTGCTAAAGATGAAACAAGCTGAGAGATTCCCACCACTGTTGTTCTTGAGTAAGTTATAGTTTATTGTGAGATGTCAATTATCATACCTTCTAATTTTAAAATAATTTTACAACCATTGAAATGGTACACTTGAAATTATGTTAGAATATTTTTATATCACACTTCATAAAAATCCTGAATTCATAATTCGTATTTTTACCCCTGTGACTTGGTGATCTGTTCCTGCCACTAGAGAGTGTTCTTTCTATATTGGTCACACTGCATGGTCATATCACCATCTTCCAGTTAAATATCTCAGTTTGATGATTACTTATTGTAATTTTTACTTTCAGTGCCATTCCTTGTTTTGTGAGTATAAAAAATATGTTCTTTAATTCTGCAATTTTTTTAATCTAGAATTTTTTGTTGAATTTTTCTAGAAATTATTATTTTCCTCATCTGATCTTAATTCCTCCTATGCTTAACTGCATTCATTGATTTTTCTTTTTGACCTTTCTTTCCTTTACCATTAATGTTTTATATACTAAAAGCCACAATTTTATATTTGATAGAATTTCATAATAAATTAATTTTTAGAAATGAAAAAGTGTTGATACATAAAATGAGTTTCTCAAAACTGATTTCTCTAGTACTTTATTATATATTATTGCTTTTTTGTGACTTTATAGAATTATACTTATTGAGTTAAAATTACTATTTCAATATTCCTTACTTTATTAACATGCTAGATTTGTCAATACTTTCATCATAATTTTGAAAAACCTTATTTTTAAAAAATTGATTTCTGAAGCCTAAATGTTTCCACTTGAGTATCTTGCATTCAAAATAATTTAACTTTTACTTCATAGTCCAAGCATAGTAAATAATGTTATGGTTTCAGTCATTAAAGATACAAGTAAATGTAGTAACCAAAGAAAAGGACACCAGAAAATAGGAAAGAAAGAGAGAGAGAGAAAAGGAGGGAAGGAGAAAGGAAGGAAAAGAAGGAAGAAAGAAGGAGGGGAAAGGGAAAGGAAGGAATGAAATTTTTTTAAAATTAAGATACACAAATATATCTTAGTGTGACAATAATTTTTTCAGTTTTCAAGCTAAACAGTCTATTGGGAATTTATCAAGTAAAGTCATGATGCCATGTATTGTATAGTTATATTAGTTATACCAATAATAGTGCCAAGCTTTATATAATTATATTAGCAAATTACTATAGAAATATTCATTGTTGGCAAAAAAAAGATTTGAACATTTAAAATTTCTTCCGTAAGACATCACAAGAGTATTAGATTGAGCTCAATAAGCTAGTTGCAATGTCTTGCAGTTAATAGCTGAAATCACAATAGCACACACAATTGCAGAACAATTCTCTTAACTAGCCTGCATGGAAATTGTCAACATTTGGTGCCAGTAAAACAAGAGAAATAGAAAGGCTTTGTTTCTGAAGAACAAGGTTAATACTCACAATGATAACATGTGAGTTGATAATGATAAATCACAAAACTGGATTTTTAAATCCAAAATATTTTTATTACAGATTGACTCACCTGAAGATATTAGTGACTGTTCTTGGTTAATAGCACTAGTTATAAATCTTTTAACATTATTGAAAGAATGTTGGTTGTTCTGCTAAATATTTCAAATAAATTACTTGAATAAGCAGACTTGTCTTTTATTCAAGTGTGCCCTATAAATATTAATCTTTTCTATAAATCCCATGATGAGATGAAAGCTGGGAAACAGTGAGAATAAAATCTATGTACAGATACTTAGTGAGTTTAAAAGCAGAGCAAGGAAATGTCCCACAATCCATTAAGGGAGGATAAAAAGATGGCAGATAGAAAACAGAAATAAGGAGACATAGAGATTATCGTGAATCTCTGTAACATGCTTCTAAAAGAAGAGCAGTAAGAGGATATAAAGTGAATGTTAGGGAGAAAATATTTGAAACAATCAAACCTGAGATTATTCCAGAATGAACAAACATGAATCATCAGATTGAGGAGCACCCGGAGTTGGAATAGATACATCACAGTGAAATCACACAACATCAGGCCAGAGAGAAAATTCTAGAATCTATCAGATAGAGAAATTCAGACTATTTACAGAATAGTACCAGGACAAACAAACTTTTCTTTAGTTACAATGGCTGAGAAAATAAATGTATATGATTACTTAGAAAGTTTATTCCCAGAGGAAGTTTACAAAAGAACTATCAAAGGATGTACTTCTGTAGGTAAAGAAAATGTGAATGCAGAAGAAAGGAATAAGACAAAACATTAATAATAAGAATACATATTTGTAAAATAAAACAATAATTTAGCTAAGTATTAGTAAAAAATAAGAAGTAAAATACAAAGAAAAAAGAATAAAATTAATATAGGTTTTATGGTTAATAATAAATGTGAACTAAATCTGCAAAAATGACATGAGAGTCGGGGAGAAGTTCATAAGAAACTGAAGTATGTTGTGTGTCTTTTTTGCCTTGTTCTGGATAAAAAGCAAGGCATTGATTAATATTAGCATTTATTAGGGAAAAATGTAGATATAAATGTTAACAACTAAAAGGAAAAGAAGAAATATACACTGTGCAAATGTGAAGATGAAAATTAAGGGAGGAAAAAAATTAACAAAAGTCTGAAGAGAGTAAAAGCAAACAAAAAAAAGAAAATTATGTCTAAAGAAAATGACTAAAACAGTCCAAACGGTCAGTAATCACAACAAATATAAACAGACTTAACTCCATATTAGATGATAAAAAGTCTTTCATCAGGTGAAAGTTGAAATTCAGATATATGCTCCTTTTAGAGAAATAAATCAGAGGACATACAGTAGTTGAGTGTAAAGGGATAGAAAAATAAACACACAATAGTAAATGCTATCTCATAAATCCTGGTGCAGGAAAGTTACCAAAGGTAAATGAGAATCCAAGGTAAATGCTGTTAAAAGGGGGCAGAGAGGGCTTCCCTGGTGGTGCAGTGGTTGAGAGTCTGCCTGCCGATGCAGGGGACACGGGTTTGTGCCCCGGTCCGGAAAGTTCCCACATTCTGCGGAGCAGCTACGCCCGTGAGCCATGGCCGCTGAGCCTGTGAGTCCGGAGCCTGTGCTCCGCAACGGGAGAGGCCACAACGGTGAAAGGCCCGCGTACCACAAAAAAAAAAAAAAAAAAGGGGGGGGGGGGTCAGAGAGTCCATTTTAAGTGTTTTGTTTTGTTTTGTTTTAAAGGGTTATTGGGAAAGAAAATTTTTCCTCTACCCTTATAGGCCTTTATAGCTGGTCCATTAAAACAGACCTAATACAGATAAACAGAAAACAAAAAGTAATTTCGTACATACAGGAATCTCTCATAGACATGAAAGACTCAAAGACAGTCAGATAACTGGGCTTATATGCCATCCTGAGCAACAGGGAAAGTAGGGGTCAGGAAGAAAGTCATTCACAGGAAGATGAGAAGAGAATAGTTTGGTAAACAAATGTTTGTCATGCCATGCAGAGACAACAGGACACAGAGAGGAATGTAGACAAACAGACCCTGCCAGCTCCCCCAGCTTACCACACCAGCCCATACTCTTTGTAGTATCTCTTGTAATAACTCTCTTCCTGGACCAGGCTCTCTGTCTAAATTCTTTTAGGCGGTTAAGGGAGAGGTAAAGTGTATCTTGAGTCTGCTGGGTCTTGATTGCTTTCAGCTCAAAATAATCCTCATAGAAAAGTGGCATATTTTGGGATTACGTATTCTGCTCTCCTGTTTTATCAATTGTCCAAACATAAAAGGCAAAGGGGGCTTCCCTGGTGGCACAGTGGTTGAGAGTCTGCCTGCCGATGCAGGGGACACGGGTTCGTGCCCTGGTCTGTGCCCTGGTCTGGGAAGATCCCACATGCCGCGGAATGGCTGGGCCCGTGAGCCATGGCCGCTGAGCCTGCGTGTCCGGAGCCTGTGCTCCACAACGGGAGAGGCCACAACAGTGAGAGGCCCACGTAATGCAAAAAAAAAAAAAAAGGCAAAGGAAAATGACAATTGAAAACAACTGTGTGGCTCTTAGGTCTGAGAAAGGAGGGAAAGGGGCAGGGCACAACCTTTAAATGAATGACATAATCATTGAGGATGCTACATAAACTGGTTAGAACCAATTAGGCCCAAGATGGTGGAAGATTAGACTTCCAGTAGACATTGAACCACATTATACACTCATTGTAATGCATTAACATGCTAAATGATACACCCACAGGCACCATGACAATTCCAAGGTCAACCATGAAAGGAAAACGAGTGGGCAGTGGCCCAATTCCTGAAAATCTCCACCCCTTCCCCAAAATACTTGGAATAACCTTCCCACTCAGGCGCCTATGAAATTACCCAGCCCATAAAAACTAAATACCCCATATACAGCCACTCTCACTTTGTGAGACAGACCTCATTCTGTCTAGGGAATGTGTATCTCCCAGAGCCTCTCGCCTTCTGAGATGGCCCACAATCTGTCCATGGAGAGTGTATCTCCCTAAATATACCTTCTAGCCTGCTTAATTCTTGGGGCAGAGCTCCCTTGACTGCACGCTTGTTTCCCTCACAAGTGTCCTATATTAATAAATCCACTTCTTGCTGATCACTTTGCCTCTTGCTGAATTCCTTCTGCACTGAGACATTAAGAACTGAGCTTCATTAAGCTAATGTTTATCTGTGCCACTTTCAAATTTGCCATGGTTGTCAATAACCATTTTTAACGGACTCAGTAATTACTTTATACAGTTTGGTTTGAAACAGAGTCAATGTTACATTATTTTACATAATAAAAAATATAGTTTATTAATACTATTAGATTAATATTGTATTCTTTTTATTTCATTTCAAAACAACATTTTACTTATTACTAGGCAATTCATTGTCCTTGTAAAGCCCCAGAAAATATAATATCAGAAAATATATAAAATAATCAGTTTTAATTCCAGCATATAAAGGTAAGTATTGCTAATATTTTGAATTGTGTTCTTTCAGAAAGGGTGGTGATGATGATAATAACTCTAATTTATTGTGTTCTTACTATATATCAATGATTATTGACTATAGTAGCTGTATTATTTAATACTTACAATAATATTATTATCCCTCTTATATAGGCAAGGAGAAGTTAATAAGCAGAATCAGGAATAGAAACCATTCAATCTGATATAGCAGGGCTTCCAGCTAGAACCTACACTGGAATTTAGAAACGACTGTCTGTATGTTTCTTGCAATTAGAGCCACCTTACCAGAAATTTATGGTCATATACATACATATGTAATATACATATGAAATACAAACACATACATACATATACACATGCATACATACATATGTGTATGCTAGTGTGTGTGATTTTGTGATATAATAAGAAATACATATTTTGGTTTTTGTCACAGCTCCCGGTCAGACCTCCAAAAACCCTTGTAATTTCCTAAGTGTTAAGATCTATAGGAGCATCCTTTGTTATAATATTTGTTTTTTATCCACAGCTCCTGAAAATAACTCCAGAGTGAAAAAAGTGAAAAGTTAATCTTTTGTCATTCATAACAAGACGCTTTCAAGGACACCTGAGTTTATGTTAATGATGTGACCTTTGGAAAAGCCCTAAAGATTGGAATGGGGGTGGGAGCTGGTTGCCAAGGGAACTAACCTAGTAAAAAGAGCATTAAAACTTTCAGCCCTACCCCCAACCTCCAGGAAGAGGAGTTTGAGTTTGAGTTACTCATCAATGGCTAGTGATTTAATCAGTTGTGCCATGCATGAGGAAGCATCCATAAAACACCCTAACCTAAAGAGTTAGGGGTTGGTGAACACACCCACAAACTGGGAGGTAGCACACCCAGGGAGGGAATAGAAGCTCCATACCCCTTTTCCAAACCTTGCTCTATGCATTTATTCCATTTGGCTGTTTCTGAGCTACCTCCTTTGTAATAAATGAGTAACTGTAAGTAAATTGCTTTCCTGAGTCCAAAGTATGAGAAATCCAGACTTGTGGTTGGAATCTAAAGCGGGGGTAATCTTGTGAGACTTGAGTTCTTAACCTATGAGGTCTAACTCCAGGTAGATAGTGTCAGAATTGAATTTATTGTAGGACACACAGTTGTTGTCCAGAGAATTGGAAAACCTACACATTTGTTGTAAGAAGTTCTTGACCGAAAACCCATAGTCTGCTGTGTATGTCTCCAGCAAAGATGGGTTTACCCAGGACCAGCAGAGAATTGCAGTTCAGTTTCTGCAACCATGGTGAGCCATTTGAAAGCCCCCGCACAGCAAAGGAAGGAAAACACTTTTATAGGGAAGAAAAGGAAATTGCGAGGGCTATTGTAAACAAAGAGTCCATGGCTTTTCATTGGTTGAATCCTTGCGAGGAAAGAAGAGTCTTTCTGCTCATTGGACTCTGCTATTGTGTCAGGGCATGAGAGCTTCCCTTTCTGGTCTCCAGACTCTTATTTAATTGAGGTTTCTGTTTATGAATTCTTTATAAAGTGTTGACAGCAGTAGAAAGGAAAGAGTATTTTTCCTTTTAGTGTGTGTGCTTGTGTGTGAGACTTAAAAAATTATGGAAAAGAAATTTGTCCTAGTGAAGACAGTGTTTGTCATTAAAATCTTGCCTCAGTTAACAAAGGCTTAGTTTTTTAAATGAAAGCAATAATTCTAAAGACAAGATGGATTTTGATATTTAGATCCCAAACTCTGATGGGAGCCCAGAGAAGGATTGGATGTGATAGTAAAGGAAAGGGATCCAGGCTATGAATAAAACAGAAAAAGCAGAAGAGCTGTTTCACAAATACTTTTTCACTTTGTCACACTTGATTGGTTTTAAATGGTGCTATTTACTTCACCAAATACCATGTAACTAGTTATTTTTGGACTTCTAACTAAAATAGGTTTTAGCAAATGGCAAACACACACTCACATACATATTTATATATAGCACTAAATACTTCATATTGCCTGTATTTTAAACTGCTATTATAGGATTAGTCACTTTACTAATATAAACAGAGAGGACTCAGTCTAAATACTATGTTGGCAAATATTTCCAGTTTGTGAATATCTTTAAGGAAAAAAATGGGACTACATACATATACAGATTCAACTGCCATACCATTCTTTCCAAAGTTAGTCATAGAATTGCAACTTTGAAAGTTGTAGCTTTAAAACACATATACAATTGAAAATTTCTCTGGAAAAAAACTTTATATTAATTATTGAAACACATGAAATAAGATGCTACTACTATCTTCCATTTCTCAATAATATTTTGTGTTTTCTTCCTTAAAGAATTAGTATATTGAGAAAAAGTTGCAGGAAAAAATTGCTTTGAATAGTTTTTCAGGGCACTTCCATAAATAAGTCAGCTCAGATTTTGTTTGGAATCAGCCAATCTTATAGATTATCTATCTATCATCTTCCTATGTACTATAAAACATACTAATATATTTTCTTATATTCTCATATTATAAATATATACTATGTGTTATATTTATATCTATTATCATTGTAATAGTATGAACTATACTATCTAATAAAGTAACATATCAATGGTATAGATAGTTTAGTATAGATATTAATATATGTGTATGTTTTGGGTTAAATTGTGTCCCCTTAAAATTCATATGTTGAAATTCTAAACCCTACTACCTTGGAATGTGACCTTATATGGAAACAGGGTCATTGTAGAGGTAATTAGTGAAGATGAGATCATACTGAAGTAGGATGGGCTTCTAATTCAATGTGATGGTTTTTTTTATATAAAAAGGGGAAATTTACACCCAGATACTCACACAGGGAGAATGCCATGTGAAAATAAAGACAGAGATTGGTGATACTTCTACAAGCCAAGTAATGCCAAAGATTTTCAGTAAATCACAAGAAACATAGAACAAATTTTTCCCCACAGCCTTTGAAAGGAACCAATCGAGTTGACAATTTTAGCCTCCAGAACTGTGAGACAACACATTTTTGTTGTTTAAGCCATCTAGTTTGTGGTACTTTGTTACATCAGCCTTAGAAAACTAATATAATATTTTATACTATACTACATAATATACATATCTACATAATATGCTACTGTATCTATACTAACATATACTTACCTATCCAATGTAAAATGTAGTGCCACCATTCTGAAAGATGCAAAAAGTTCTACGATAAAATAAAAATGCAGTTAATAGGTTAAAGGAGACATAGCTTTGTTTTATTCCAATAACCTGAATGTAAAATCTTCAACTCTAATTGGGCTTGTTGATTGATGTAATGCCTATATAAACATAATGGCTTGTAGGAAAGCAATAAAGAGTTGGAAGTGACTTTTGAGGTTATTTAATCCAGCATCTGTCTCAGTACTGGAATACTCCACATAAGATCCTTAACTGGCAGCCAATTAGCTTCTTTCATGGGAACAGACAGAAGGGTGTGATGGAGTGCCTAAAGGCACCAGGGAAAAGTTGAAAAGAGGAAGTGATAATTAGACTGAGTTGAAACATGGGCAAGAATGACAAATTTCCCTAAGGCTAGAGTACAGTGAGTGGGAGAGGAAAGTGGGAAGTTAGAGGGAGAAGCTGGCCTAGCCAGTTTGTGAAATGTCTTACATAATAACCAAGAATTTGCAGTTCTTCATCTGGTATTTGACTAATGGACCTTATTAATCCTGAATGCAGAATCCTATGATTTTGTGGATCAAAAACCACTCCAGATAATTTAATTTCTATTCTTGTACTATCCAGGTAATCAGAGAGCTGTGTACTTAGCTTATATTGTATTAGTTCCCCATTCTTTCAGTCATTCAAAAATCATTATTAAATGGCTACTCTAAGCCAGACACCATTCTTGGTGGTAAGTGATAGTAGTGACATAACAGCCAAGTGTTTGCTTCTTGGGTCATGATGTATTATTTTTGGAAGGGAGGGGGGTAAATAACAAATAATTTTTTTAAGTATACATGTTCATTTATACTCATTACATGCTCATTATCACATGTTCTCATAAGTTCTGTGAAGATGATAAAACAGAGTATTATAACAGAGGGACTGGGTTGTGGAGGGGGATCACCTTGGACAGAGTCAGTGAGGAAGTCCTCCCAGAAGGGGTAATGTTAGGCAGTGGCCTGAATGAACTGAGTTAGCCATGTATGTGAAGATCTGGCAGGAAAGGCTTCAGAGAAAAGAGGAAAGTGATTGCAAAAATATGAAGTTCTACTGAATTGGGTTTATTTGAACGTGGGAAACAAGGGTGGCATTTAAGAAGTTCAGGAAGAAAAGCTGAGAAAATGCTAGCTTTAAAATGATATCTGAGATTTAAGTAAGGATCACTTCATGTAGGGCTTTGTACCAGTTAAGAGATCAGACTATGTCACATGTAATAAAATACCATCAGAGGATTTGGGGAAGGAAGGATGTGATTTACATCTTATAAAGATCTGTCTGATCTTCAGGAAGAGAGAGAATGGTCCAGGAGCAAGAGAACAAACAGATCCTTTTAAAAGTACTTTCACTGAATCTCAGTTTGACCTTTATTGAGAATCACAAAGTCCTTTCTTAAATGTCCTCAGGAAAATAAATAAATATATCTGGTTTAAATACAAAGAAGAATCAAACATCTCCCAAGCAAGTAGTCTGTACTTATTTGATGGATGATTATAGATCACTTTACTGATCACTGTGTTTGCTTCCGGGACTGCAAGTAAAAATGTAAGGAATTCCATGTAGTCTATTACATGCAATAACCGAATCACTGGTAATTCTTAACTGAAGTTCCATCCTTCTTTTCTGTTTTCCTTATCTCTTTCATTTATATGCAAACTTATACTACATTGTATAGTGCGTAGCTATTCAGTATACAAGGTATGCCTTTGGAATCAGACTTTAATTTTGTTTGATTGGTTCTTTTTCATCTGAATAAGTTTAAGTACAGAAAGTCATGGTCTGATGATAAATAAATTAATCATTAAAAAATTAGATCTCCAAATATCCTAGGCATTATATCAAAGCATGTTTTGTGTATCACTTTAATTTCAATAAACATAACAGATTTTTTGTGTTGTATAGTCATATTTATTACCAAAATAAAAAAATGCTATGGTTCTAAAGAGAAAACAGCATTGTAATACACATTACAAAAGACTACTCAAACTCCAAATTCTAAGTCCTTAATATGTAGAAAGTAATTTAAAATCAGAAATTATAGTTCAGTATCTTTGTCACAATTATAGGGAATATTACATTTACTTTTATAAGTATTTTCATAGTTTACATATGCATGTGACTTATTCCAAAAATCCTTCTCATGCTGTAAGCTACAGATATTATTATTACTGATTTATGAAGCATTCAATGTGACTTTCTTAATATGCTAAAATTTGATGACATTTGCAGATTTCATTATATATGCATGTAGATACCTATATACACAAATGTGCTTATCATATTTAACTTCATGACTGAATTTTAATATTTTTATGTTAAATGACCTTTGCAAGTATATATGTGTATATATATATATATATATAATGATTGTGATTTTTTTTTGATTGTGATTTTTTATTAAAGTTTTAACACTGTAACCATTCAATAGAAGACAATAGAAAATGTGCTTAACTAGAAATGCTAGATCAAGCTTTAAAAGTAAAACAAAGTTTCAAGAGAATCTACCCTGATTGTTCATAAATCAGTGTGTATTGAATTAAAAATGTGACAGTGTTCTAAGTTAGACTTCATGTAAAACCTGTACAGTCTTGAGAGCATGTCTTGACAGTTCAAGTATATGCAGCAATTCATTGTATAAAAATGCCCTAGTTCCCAAGACAGCAGCTCAAATATGTTGTATATCTGGAAAACATCTGCAAAGCTGCTTTCTTTCTTTTTTTTTTTGGCTGTGCCACGTGGCATGTGAGATCTTAGTTCCTCAAACAGTGATCAAACTCACTCCTCCTGCATTTGAAGTGCAGAGTCTTAACCATTGGACTACAAGGGAGGTCCTAAAGCTGCTTGCTTTCTGCAAAATTCTGTGTTTGCCAATGAAACACAGATCAAACTATTCAAAACAGAATATAATCCTAAAAGGCAGAAGTAAAATCGGAATAAAACATCTTAATGATTATATGCTATGTTCAAAAGTCATGTATTATGTCAAAACCTTTAATAAAAGTTTGCTTTTGCAACTGATGTTTATTTTTTGCAAGCATGCTGATTTTACAGTGCATAAAATGGAATCTAGTGATGTATAGTTTCTATTTGTACCTAATAATATCAAAAGATGGTATAACTTTTATATTTATGCTGATGCATGATGATGTCTCATATAGTATTTGTCAATTAATGTTAAATAATGTTAATGTTTTAACATTTGATTTGAATTGTCATTACTTTTTATAAAAATATTATGAATTGGATAGCCTTATTGCTTTATTTACAAGTGAGAAATTTATGCACATAAAATTTAAGTTATATATTTGACTACTAAGTTGCAGACCTAGGACTAAAACTGACCTATCTTGGTCAGTGTTCTTTGAATAAGGCATATACCATTAAAGAAAATCCTTTGTAAGTTGAACCTTTGAGGTTCTCTTTATTTTTTGTCCTTCTAATAGACATCGTTCTGTTAAACAAAACTCATAAGCAAAAGTATCTTCCTTAAGTACAGTCATCCTCCAGATAGCAAGTTATTTTTTCCTGACTGTTTTCTCTGAGGCTTTCCTTCACTATTTTTTCTCTGGACAACAATCTTGTCTAAAACTGAAGGAATCATGTGTTCTCAGAGTTGAGAACTCTAAGTTTCTGCTGTCTTATCTCCTAGCCTTCAATCACTCCCAACACATTTCCTTTTTTCTGTCTCATATTGCTCCTAGATTGTGATTTTTATTTTGATACATTAAATTTAGAGAAAATTTGCAGAAATACAAGAAATTCTTATATATTCTTTACACAATTCAGAAGTTGTTTACATTTTGCTTTATTATTCTCTCTTTCTTATATACACATACACATTCTTCTGGAGCATTTAAGTTGATGCTGAGCCTTTTTCACCTAAATATTTCAATCTATATTTTCTCAGAATTAGGAAATTCTCTGATATATCTGCATTCCATTATCAAAATCTGGAAAATTGTCATTATTTCATTATACCAGTCTATGCTCAAATTTTATCAATTGTTCCAATAATGTCTTTTTATAGCTATCTTAGCCTGCTCCAAAAATGAATTCAAGATGCTGCATTCATTGTATTTAGTTGCCTTATCTCATTAGACTCCTTGAATTTGGAACATATGCTGGCTCAGTATTTGTCTTTCTTGACATTGACATTCTTAAAGACTACAGGCCAGTGATTTTGTAGAATGCATCTCAATTGACGTTATCAGATATTTCCTTATGATTTGATCCAGACTATACACAGTGTTGTATTTTATACCCATATCAAGTTACACAACAAGTGCCTCATTCCAAAAGGTTCTTTCATGCCTCTTCCCAGTGAACTATCTCCATTCCCTGTCTAGAGGGAATAATTGTTTTTTTTTTTTTCACAGTATACTTGTTTTGCATGTTCTTGAAATTTCTATAAATAATTTTCTAATAAAATGTTAAGATATTTTCCTTTTCTTCCCTGCTTCTCCCAGATTTTGGTCTATTTTCTTTAAAAGTATCTTTAACGAACAGAAGTATTTAGTTTCAGTGAAGTTTAATTGGTTTTATTTTATTGTTTTATTATTATTTCTACATCTGATCTAAGGATATTTCACTTAACCCCAAAGTTACAGAGTTATTAAATAATTTTGTATGTGGAAAGAGACAAGAGTCTAGATTTCCCGACTCCACCCTATATTTAGTTTTTCCAGCACCATTTAAAATATATATATATATATATATATATATATATATATATATTTGCCCCTAGTTATTGAATTGCTTGCTTCCTATTGTAGAAAATCAGTGTATGAGTATTTTTGGTTCTATGTTCTGTCTGTACCAATTGTTATTTACTTATCCTTATTTGATTTTACTTTAACTTTTTTTTAAAATTAATTTTCACTGCATTGGGTCTTCATTGTTGGGTCTTTGTTGCTGCGCATGGGTTTTCTCTGGTTGTGGTGAGCAGGGATTACTCTTCGTTGCAGTGTGCGGGCTTCTCATTGTGGTGGTTTCTCTTATTGCAGAGCTTGGGCTCCAGGCACATGGGCTTCAGTAGCTGTGGCAAGTGGGCTCAGTAATTGTGGCTCGTGGGCTCTAGAGAGCAGGCTCAATAGTTGTGGCACACGGGCTTAGTTGCTCCGCTGCAGGTGGGATCCTCCCAGACCAAGGCTTGAACCCGTGTCCCCTGCATTGGCAGGCAGATTCTCAACTACTGCACCACCAGGGAAGTTCTTACTTTAGCTTTACATTGATTCTTGAAATCAGGTTCTCCAAATTTGTTTTGCTTCAATATTTGTCTGTACTTACTAGGTTCTTAATATTTCCATACAAATTTTATGATCTTCTTGTCTCTTGCTATTAAATTACAAAAAAAAACAAAACCCCAAAGCTTATTGGTAGTAGAATTGAGACTAAGGTGAAGTTATAGATCAATTTGGAGAAAGTGACATTTTAAACATAGTGAGCGCTTTACTATCATTACTCTGGATTCTTTTTCAGGTAGACTGCAAGTTTCCTCTTCATTTGTTTGGTCTGGTGGGTTTTCACCCCCATTTTGCTTAACTTACTGTGTTTGGGGTCTCCTTTTTGCAGGCTGCAGGTTTATAGTTCTCATTGTTTTTGGTGTCTTCCCCCTGTGGCTAAGGTTGGTTCAGTGAGTTGTGTAGGCTTCCTGGTAGAGGGGACTGGTGCCTGTGTTCTGGTGGATGAGGCTGGATCTTGTCTTTCTGGTGGGCAGGTCCATGTCTGGTGGTGTGTTTTGGGGTGTCTGTGGCCTTATTATGATTTTAGGCACCCTCTCTGCTAATGGGTGGAGTTGTGTTCCTGTCTTGCTAGTTGTTTGGCATGGGGTGTCCACCACTGGAGCTTGCTGGTTGTTCAGTGGAGCTGGGTCTTAGAGTTGAGATGGAGATCTCTGGGAGAGCTCTTGCCAATTGATATTACGTGGGGTTGAGAGGTCTCTACTGGTCCAATGTTTTGAACTTGGCTCTCCCACCTCGGAGGCTCAGGCCTGACACCTGGCCAGAGCAACAAGACCCTGCCAGGCACACGTCTCCAAACTCCAGAGCTCCACACTACAGAGGCCCTCCATTGGATGTGCTGCCTCTCCCCTTCTACGCAGGTCCTAAGCAGAGGCCCCACCCCACGCTTCTGAAAGAGAAATAAAGAAAACACTCCCATTTACCATTACAACAGAATGAGTAAAATACCTAGGAATAAACCTACCTAAGAAGACAAAAGACCTCTATGCAGAAAATTATAACACTGATGAAAGAAATTAAAGATGATACAAACAGATGGAGAGATATACCATGTACTTAGAATGGAAGAATCAACATTGTGAAAACGACTATACTACCCAAAGCAATGTACAGATTCAATGCAATCCCTGTCAAACTACCACTGGCATTTTTCACAGAACTAGAACAAAATATTTCACAATTTGTATGGAAACACAAAAGACCCCGAATAGCCAAAGCAATCTTGAGAAAGGAAAACAGAGCTGGAGGAATCAGGCTTCCTGTCTTCAAACTATACCACAAAGTTACAGTAATCAAGACAGTATTATACTGGCACAAAAACAGAAATATAGATCAATGGAACAGGATAGAAAGCCCAGAGATAAACCCATGCACAAATGATTATCTTATCTTTGATGAAGGAGACAAGAATATAAAATGGAGAAGAGACAGCCTCCTCAATAAGTGGTGCTGGGAAAACTGGACAGCTACATGTAAAAGAATGAAATTAGAACACTTCTTAACACGATATACAAAAGTAAATTCAAAATGGATTAAAGACCTCAATGTAAGGCCAGACACTATAAAACTCTTAAAGGAAAATATAGGCAGACCGTTCTATGACATAAATCACAGCAAAATCCTTTTTGACCCACATCCTAGAGAAATGGAAATAAAAACAAAAATAAACAAATGGGACCTAATGTAATTTAAAAGCTTTTGCACAACAAAGGAAACTATAAAAAAGACAAAAAGACAACCTTCAGAATGGGAGAAAATATTTGCAAATGAAGAAACTGACAAAGGATTAATCTCCAAAATTTACAAGCAGCTCATGCAGCTCACTATCAAAAAAACAAACAACCCAATCCAAAAATGGGCAGAAGACATAAATAGACATTTCTCCAAAGAAGATATACAGATTGCCAACAAACACATGAAAGGATGATCAACATTACTGATCATTAGAGAAATGCAAATCAAAACTACAATGAGGTATCACCTCACACCTGTCAGAATGGCCATCAGCAAAAAATCTACAAACAATAGATGCTGGAGAGGGTGTGGAGAAAAGGGAATCCTCTTGTACTGTTGGTGGGAATGTAAATTGATACAGACACTATGGAGAACAGTATGGAGGTTCCTTAAAAAACTAAAACTAGAACTACCATATGACCCAGCTATCCCACTACTGGGCATATACCCTGAGAAAACCATAATTCAAGAGTCATGTACCACAATGTTCACTGCAGCACTGTTTGCAATAGCCAGGACATGAAACCAACCTAAATGTCCATCGACAGATGAATGGGTAAAGAAGATGGTAAAGAGAATGGACTTAAGGACATGGGGAGGGGGAACTGTAAGCTGGAACGAAGTGAGAGAGTGGCATGGACATATATACACTACCAAATATAAAATAGATAGCTATTGGGAGGAAGCCGCATAGCACAGGGAGATCAGCTCAGTGCTTCATGCCCACATAGAGGAGTGGGATAGGGAGGGTGGGAGGGAGAGGCAAGAGGGAGGGGATATGGGGATATATGTATACTTATAGCTGATTCACTTTGTTATACAGCTGAAACTAACACAACATTGTAAAGGTATTATACTCCAATGAAGATGTTAAATAAAAATAAATAAATAAATAAACATAGTAGCCTTCCCATCCATGAATATGATTTATTTTTCCATTTATTTAGGTTTTTTAAATTTATCTTAGCAATACTTTGTGGATTTTAAAAGAGAACTTGCCCATCTACAGCCTAAATTTTAAGATATTTATGTTTTCAATACTGTAAGTTCATTTTAAGCTATATTTTCTATTTTGCTCCAAATTATAGAAATTATATTCATTCTTGTATATTGATTTCATATCCCACAAGCTTGCAGAAACTGCTTAAAGTTTTAGTTGCTGTTTTCTGGATTCCTTAGGATTTATATATTATATTTCATATAAATAATTCTGTCTGTGAATAGGGATAGTTCTATTTCTTTCACTTTAATCTTTACTCCCTTTATTTTTTTGAATTTCTTTTCCTTGTCTTTTCTCTTTTTAACTTAGTCCTTAGTAAAATTTTTAATAGAAGTGTTGAAAGAGTATCTCCTTGTCTTTTTTACAGTATTTGAGAGGAAAGCGCTAAATCCCCAGGACTAACTATGTTAGATACAGATTTTTAATTTTTTTTTGGTTTTACTTCATTTATAATTGCTGAACTTTTTAGCTATAAATGTGTGTGTAATCTTGTCATGTGATTTCTTTATATCTGTTAAGATTATCATATAATTGTGTTAATTTGTTTCTGTTAACGTAATGACTGATTAATTTTCCTGAGTTAGCCATTTTTACATTCCTGGGATAAACATAATTTCTACATTCTGTATTATATGTTATTATGTATTGATGAATTTTATTTACTTATATTTTCAAAGATTTTCTCGTCTATACTTATGTTAAATATTTGTAATTTTTTGGATGATGTTTTATCATGTTTTGGTATTAAGGATATGTTGGTGTCACAAAAGGAGTTTGGGACATAGTCTCACTTCCTCTATATTTAAAAGGACTTTGATAAATTTAGGTGAATTGTGTTTATTTCTTTTTGGATAGATTTGATCAGTGAAGTCTGTGTGTAGAAATTTTGTTGTGGGAAAGTTTGAATCATTTGAAAATAAATGAAATAAATGCTTCTGCCATCAGGTTGGTGATAGTTTTGTTTATCTGCCTATTTATTGTATTCCAAGCTTGTTATAACTTTACTAACTTTGGACGTTGTGCAGATTTGAATGTGCCTTGAACCTATAAAACATTCCTTTACTTGACTCTAACTCTTTGTTAACAGCACATTAATGATTTTTAACTTTTGTGTTCTGGAACTCTTCCTAATAAAGCATAACTGTGTCATGTGTAAAAGAGAAGAAGAGTCAGTGTCCTTTTGCTGTTACAACTTTATTCTTTTTTAAAAAAATATTCATTAAAGTTATTAAGAAAAATATTTATGTACTTCTTTTATACAATAATTTTCTTGGAAATGAGAGAAAATGAAAAATGTTTCTATATAAAACTGACTATAAATGAATAAGTTTGAAGAAAACACTAAAGCTGAAGTATTCTCTCTTTTGACCTCATCTTTATAAGGCATGAATAAGTACAATGATTGGTTTATTTTCAACAGTGTGGTGTTTTAAAATCTGCTATAATAATACGGTTCCTATCAAGCCAATAGAAAAATTTTGAACAAGTGTGAACACACTACTAAAGACTACAATGAACCCATTTTATAGTTTTCCACGTACAGATAGAAATGAAGCAATTTGGCTGGGAATAAGGCAAATCACTTTGTTGGTTTCTGTAATAAAACAAAAATGATGCACTTATCTCAGTTGCCAATTATTGTTAACAAATAGTCTGACAGCACTAGGAGAGTCAAAATGTATGAATGCATATGTGAAAATGTGACATACAATAGTTTTCATAATATAAAGACTGAGATGTTTGATAATATGCTCTTTAAAGGTGCCAAATCAGAAACAGTTTACCTCTTGTCAATTTGCTATTTACGGAACCTTAGAAATCAATATAGATTAAGCTCTTTATTTTTCAAGATTGCACATTGTTTTAAAAAATGTTACATTTTCATTTCAGAAAATATCAAAATCTCTCATGTTATATTATCTCCACCCATGGATTGTTCACTATTTTAGAGATACTATTATGCATTATTCATCTTTATACTTCTGGCTCTTTCTCGAGTAGTGCTCATTAAATATGTTATTTGGAAATATTTAAACTGAATGGATTCAAATAGTTTAGGAATATTGAAGTGATTGCTCATACATTAATGGACATAAATTTCTCAAAGGACCTAGGAAAATCTACCTTAGAAAAGTTACATTGTCCTCCAATCTGAGTAACTTCTGGTGTTCCGTCAAACCATCTCTATTTCATGACAAATTAATAGAGGTTGTATAATCTTAACAAAGACTTTTTACTTACATGTGAGCATAGAAGATCTAAATTTATCTCCGTGGTTTGTCTGATCTATTTCTGAAGAGAGATGAGAAAAGCAGTCCATTTAAAAGTGTGTGAAACATGACATTCCAGGCCTTACAAGATTTTGTTCAACTTTAATACTGTATCATTATTTGTTGAGATTGGAATTATTTTCTTAATCATAAGGATTTTTTTTACTTATCAGTCTTTCACTTGAAATGATCTTGATTTTTTCAAAACAACCTGATTTCCTCTTTTCTTAGCATTACAGTGTGTTTGAACCAGATTGAATAACATTCCCAGAAACAAATCTATCAGATTCCATTGTCCTTTTATTTTCAAGATATTGAGTAGAAAGGTCACTCTATTGTTTCCAATAGTGACTCTTCCATTTAGAGGTGCAGACAAAGTAAAATTTACTAGGCTTTTGGCATCTGGATTAGTATTGCTAAAATTGTATTTCAGTGTTTGGTTTCAGCTTATTTTTCTAGTAAGATGACACAAATTGAAGAGGCCAGGAAAATATTCACTTAAAAATGATACTAGATTGTCTTCAAGATGTTTGTCCACAAAATTTGTGGCCAAAACCTCTTCTTTTATATAAATTTCAGAGAGTACGCTCTTACTAGATAGCCAAATATCATCAGTAGGTTTGTTTTTTAACAAACAATGAAAAAAAAACCATCCTTAGGCAGTGATATAAGTTTGGCCTAAATGATATGAGATATTTTTTTGGAAGGAATGGTAGTGTTTAGTTTTAAGGGAAATGTAGAAAAATGACAGCTCTAATTTAATTGGTCTTGATGCATAATCATGTGAAGGTAACTAACATATTGAACTAGCATTTTGTCACTTCTGGTGAAGTACAACCATGCAACTCTGCCATGATAATTACTTTTAGTAAATTACTGACATTATTAAAGTGTATTGAATGCACAGCTTTGAGCTTGCCCCAGTTTATATACCTTTATGTAATGGATGCCATCATTTTCTCTTTTACTTTGGGATGGCTTTCTCTACAGAGGAACACTAAATCTTTCCTATCCCATAAATACGTGAACATAAACCCATGATTTATTGCAATTTAGCTTCTGTTTCCATGGAGGAGGTTTACTGTGCTGAGAAAACTCATTAATCTCATTCACAGTTGGTAGTATAAACATAATCTTTACAATATATAACAAAACAAATTATGTGTTTGTGTGATTTACCAAATCTATTTTGGAAAAATAATTTTTTGTTGTTTTTTCTACTGTTAGTTTCAATATTTATTGATAAATGTGCACTATTAACACAAACCAGATGTAAAATACATTATCTTTCACTGTGACATTTGCTTTTACATTTACTCACTATAAAAAGAATATCAAATTGTGATTTGACTTAAAGCAAACTTCAAAATGAAACTATCTGCTGTTGTGTTTGTGTTATAAAAGTGGCTTGCAGTATTGAATGTGATTGTGGACACAGTTTTATAATCTACATGTTGATATCTTTTTAAGCTCCATTTCATATTAACTTACTACAGAATTTCATTAAAATAAATTAATTTTAAAGCAATACACCATTTTAATTTGTGCAGAATAATTTATTTTGTGCTTTAAACTGTTTTGCTATATCATTATAGATTTCTCTGAGACCTACTAGGTGAACTTTAAAGGTGTAACTGTGGTGATATGAAAATCTGCTACTATTTTATGAGCTTTGCTCTAAATTGCTTTTCATTTGTTTCATTTGTTTTGCAATTTTCTGAAAATTTTGGTTTTGTATAATTTTTTCTCTGCAAACATTTGGATTAAAAAAGGTAATTCTCAACTTCTTAAACTGTACTAGACTTTCTCAATTGCAAAAGCATTCTAGCATCATTTACTGATTTGCAAAATGATAATTTCAACAATTAGTAGAAGAGAATACTGTTTTGGTGGGTTCATAATCTGCAGTATAAACATGTTATTTTTATGTAGTTAAACTTTTAAAGCGACAACTTGTTAACATCAGTTGTTAACTCATCATTAACTAAAGAATTATTTTAACTTCTTAAAAGTATTTTTGTTAATAAATTCTTAATTACAAAATTAAAGTACACATTTTTTTTCATTTACTTGGATAGAATATTCTGAGATGTAGGCTGTTTCACCTGGGACTGAAGGAGAAATACTGCTTACAAGAACTTAGAATGGCTTCAAAATATATCTTCAGGTAATCAAGAACATGTGAAAAAGGAAATCTACTCATTATTTTTCCTTCTTCTTATTGGTCTCTCGTACCTGAAAGCACATCCTTTAGCTGTCAACCAACCTGTTGTCTCCAAGCCTACATGAAAGGCAGCAGAGGGCACTATGAGAACGTGACAGCAGAGCAAAGATATTGGCTACTTCCAGCATGATGCTCTAAAACTCAGCACACAGAGAAGGGGAGCCTTTTTTCAATCCTAAATGATCCTTGATTTACTGTTCCTTGATAGTGATTTGTCACCATGCATACCAAACAAATGTTTGGTGTTCACTTGGCTCAAATCTCAGCCTCTTGGCGGCTGATTGAAGCCTCCTCTTTGAACCAAACCTGGATAGTAGGTCAATGTGTGTCAACATATGGCTTAGGTTTTACTATCTGAGGGCTTTATCCATAGTGCTCTAATAAACTATGATTCTTTCCATCTGTCCATTTTTCTTGCCCCTCTGATCCTGATATAGATAGAGCATATGGGGAGTTACAAGAACTTACTAAGTCTTTTACTTCCGCTGCCAACAAAGAATTACTTTTTGAAAATCAAACTCTCAAAATTCAATGCACCTCTATCATTTACTTACCTCAAAAGTATCCTGCTCACTGAGACAAGACAATGAAGTTTTGGAGTGGCACCATGGTTGGATACCCAATTTCTTAGTGGTTTTTCCCTGTGCTTGTAAACTAGTGAATAGAAGAAGGAGAGGGACAAAATATCCTCTAGCCAATTTACCTTGATTACATTCTTTAATCCAGTTTTATAGACCTTGTACTTTGGGAAAACCTGTCCTACATTATAACAGGTTGACTGTCAGTCTTACCATTCTGCATTCAATCTCTTATTTTTGGCTTTCCATGAGTATTTAGTAGAAAATTGGAAAATATTCCACCAATAACTACTAGCCAGATTCTATTTTTTATCAAAGTATCTCCTTAGAGAGGTTTGTTCCCAGCCTTCTCTGAATAAGATTAATATGAACACAAGCATTACAATTTATACTTTTTAAGGTCTATTATTAAAATCTTTGATATTTCTTGACTCATTGTGACCGGGAAAAAAACCCAAAGAATTGAGGCTACATTTATCTCTGAATATTATATAACATGCACTTAAATGCTGGTAATAGATAAAAGGATGATAAAAGAAGCAGAGCATTGTGCACAAGTGCGCTTATATTTCTATGATACTATTGACATATTTTCCAAATTACTGCTATTTCAGGAAAGCAAGTTGAAAGGTAGGGTTTAAAAATTCCATATGGTATTATCCTTAAAGTCCTTATATTTGTTAATAAAGCCTTAAAATGTAACAAGAGTGAGATCATCTTGCAAAATCTGCTTTCAAATATTCTAAGACACATGGAGAGTAGATCTTCAGCTCTTGGGACAGAAGTAGTTTGGTCATTCAGAGTTAAAGATATGTAACCTAAAATCATTGAGAAGGATCACAAAAGATATTTTGACGTAACATGGTTGTTTCTTACACATTTATTTCATATAATTAACATGTAATTTCATAAATGTGTGAAATTCTCTGATTCCTAAAATTAATGAATCACTGTGAAAATATCTACAGAAAGAAAAATAAGGCAAAAAATGGCTTTGTAAGTATACTCTTTGTTCTCAGGATGAAAGATTAGCATATAATTTGATCTGAAATGAAGGGTGTGCTTTATAGTGAAGTGGATAATGTTTTGTTATTATATTTTTATGTGTGTGTTCCCTCCTTTCCACTTCCCTATTTTAGTCCTCCATCCCTCACACCCTAGTATCTCTGCCAGGTTTTCCTTTTGTGGTAAGAGCAGCTGGTGAATGTTTCTATACTGAGAGTGACTTTTTAGAAGTTGGGAGGATGATCAGTGTGTATTTACATACTAAAGTTACTGTATAAAATACCTTCCTGGTCCCTGGTATCTTAGAGTAAAACACAGTGTCCTGTCGCTTGCCAATTTCATTAGATCAGCATCTTTACTGGTATTATTTTTGCAAGCTTTAAGATTTTCAAGGCAACATTAAATTAGCTTTATTTTCTGTTTAAAACAAGTAAAGAAAAACAGTCACAATGTGCTAAGTGCTTATCATGCATCAGACACTCTAATGATGGTTTGCTAGCATCATCTCTAATTCTCGCAATGGCTATGTTCAGCCACTCTTATCAGCATTTTTTAACCAGGTAAGTGAGGCTCAAAGCTTAAAACCTTGCTGAGTGCAGAGCCAGTTTGCAAAGCGAGGACCATTGAGAGCACAATCCTTGCTTTCTTGAAGTATCCCACTGCTATTCACCACTGCAGGCTTCTTTCCCAATGACCAGGCCATCGTTGTATCTGATTAAGAGATAGGCTTGGATGCAGTTATTCTGTTAGTGATTACTAGTTACATTCTTTAGCACAAAGTGCAGAAACCTGTTAGGAATAAGGATTCTGTTGATATTTTTTTTCTGATCTTTCCTCAGTATCAGACCATTTGCCTGAATTTGTAATGGTCTAAGCAAAGCCAGGACTTAAGCCTGCAAGATTTCATATGAAGATATTTCACAATGAATAGCAGTATCAGGAATTCTTTCATTTCAACTGACAAACACTTTTAATTTTTTTTAGAACTTTTAGAATATTTATACTTTGTGAAGATAAATCATGTTTCCTTCCTTTTATTAGTTTCTAGAAATTTTATAAGCAAATCACGTCTCCCTTCTAGTTACTATATTAAGATATTATAGCTTACAATTTAATGAATTTTCCTCATTTTTGGTATTTACCTTTTATCTTTCTGCTCAGTGTTCATTTCATCATGATTTGGTGTGCATTTTTTAATTTATTTTTTTATTGACTTATAATTGATTTACAATGTTATGTTAGTTTCAGGTGTATAGCAAAGTGATTCAGTTATATATACATATATATCTATTTTTTTCAGATTCTTTTCCTTTATAGGTTATTACAAAATATTGAGTGTAGTTCTCTATGCTATGCAGTAGGTCCTTGTTGGTTATCTATTTTATATATAGTAGTGGAAATATGTTAATCCCAAACTCCTAACCTATCTCTTCCCTCCCTTTCCCCTTTGCTAACTATAGGTTTGTTTTCTATATCTGTGGATCTATTTCTGTTTTGGATATAAGTTCACTTGTATCATTGTTTTTAAATTCAACATATAAGCAATATTATATCATTTTGTCTTTACTAATTTATTTTTAATTAACAGAATCTTTAATAAAACTAGACATTAGAACCTTATGCAATAAAGCAAGGCATAAAAACTCATAAATTCATAAATTAATATAATCTTGTACAGGATAATTTTTCTTGTGTCTTATAAAAGTTTAGAGACTTTTTAGCCTAGTTATAGTTCCCAAAGACCTAATTTCTAATGTTTAGTCTGAGCTATCATCACTCATCTAGATTATTGTAGAAACCTCTGAGTTGATCTCTATACTGGGACTCAAGTCTCCTGCTCACAGTATCGCATCCACAGAGCATCCAAAGTGATGTTTTGAAAGATTAAAATTAATTTGTCATCAGCCTCCATTTACTTAAAATATTGTCATGACTTTGTAATATAGTTTAAAAAAAATCCGAAATTCCTTAACCTGCCCTAAGAGATTCTTCATCAACTAACTTTTCTCCAACTTTTACCCTCGACCATTCACAATCTGCTAAATCTACATTGATCTGTATCTCAGAGGTTTTAGGTGTGTATTCTCAGACTAGAGCTACTCTTCCTATCCGCTTCACCCCATACTATCCTTCCTAGCAATCTGGTCTCTGCTAAAATATCTCCTTGCGAGAAGCACTGTTCCAGAACTTCTATTCTAAACTCTATACACGGGTTATTCTCCTACATTAACTTACTATTTTTATTTATTTTTTTTGCGGTACGCGGGCCTCTCACCGGCCTCTCCCGTTGCGGAGCACAGGCTCTGGACGTGCAGGCTCACCGGCCATGGCTCACGGGCTCAGCCGCTCCGCAGCATGTGGGATCTTCCCGGACCGGGGCACAAACCCGTGTCCCCTGCATCGGCAGGCGGACTCTCAACCACTGCACCACCAGGGAAGCCCGAACTTACTTTTATTTTAATCATAGCAGTTGTCACAATTTATCATTATATATTTGTTTATTGCATGCCTTTTTCTAGATTGTAAATCCCCCAGAGGAAGGATGTCTGATATCCAGTGCCTATCAGGGCATTTATTTAGCTTATAATTAAAGCATAATTGTGGTACTTACAAATAAATACATTTTCCTAAAACATAGACTATAAATATATTTTTGTTATTTATCACTATGTTTCATCATCAATTTAAAACTCAGTCATATTTACGTAAAATTAAGCATGTGGAGGTGTTAGCACCTTTTAGGAAAATCCATTTAAAATTACATGTTTCACTGTGAGATTAAAGTCCTTCCATTACAGAAAATTTTGGGGTCAATAAGATCTGAAATATATATATTTTGCACTTGGAGAAGAAATTTGATTATTTGTTAGCCAATGTCTCATCAGTATTTGGTGTATAATTTCTATACTGCAGTGGTATTTGTAATAAGCTATAGATGTTATAACACAGGTAAATATGGCATAATGGAAAAATTGGTATTACTTTAGTCACTAGAATAGCTATTTAGAGTTCCTACCATCACTAAACTTTCAAGAACAGAATTTGATGAGCTGTTTATGAATAACTTGTTTACACTTGACATAATTCTACATATTACTTTAATGGCAACAAGCTGTGCTAATCACAAGACACATTTTTACTACTTCTTACTTCCATGTACTTATAAAATCTCATTGTCTCCAGATTTTTATTTTGTAACCTTGCTTTCTCTTTAAAAACAACTAGATCTCCAAATCTCTTTAATTTCTACCTTTCAGTTGCACACTTGTTGCTTGTGCCATCACCACTTTTTCTTCTCACTTAATTATGCTGGCTTTTTAAGCAGAAAACCTGCTGAGGGGTTAGCTACTTTTGAAAAGATACAACTGTCTTTAGAGCAAAATGAAATATATTATTTCAATTATTATTAAGTGTTAGCATAATTGTAATTATAAGTAGAGTGTTTCATTATATTACATCTGTTGAAGTTTTAAATGAATCTCTGTAATGTGCTACATTAATAAGCAGGGAGGAACTGCTGACTTGGCACCTTTTTGGATCACATTTGTGACAACAAAAGAGGTTATGAAAATGAATTCACCATAGGGGCCCTACTGCGTTAGTTACTATGATTCACAAGTTTATTATAGTAATAAAGCAACATGAGACGATAATGCTAGGGACTCAGATATATAAAGGATGCTCAGTAATGTTCCAAAAACATTATGAAGAAGAAGTAAGAAGTGCTGGGAATTGAATATAATGAAGTGGAACAGCTGTCACACTGCTGAAGAAAATCAGAAGTTCCTCTTCATCTTGTCCCTTCCCTGCTTGCTTCTTGCACCTGCAGCTTTCCTGATTGAGAATATATGAATTGTTTCAGTTACACAGAAAAATTATTCTCATCATGGTCTAGAGGTTATAGATTCATCTTTTTTTTTTTTTTTTTTTTTTTTTATAGGAGGACACAGTAAAATGGCACAGGTCTGATCTTCAAACACAATGGGGGTTGTAATTGTTCTCTCCCCTTTGTGATCTCCACATGAAGTGGCAGGGATCAAACAAGCACATGAAACACAAGTGGTGAAGGTCAATGGATGTTGAAGGAAACAAACTTTTGAGAGCTATAAATCTGGATTATGTTTCTGGCATATACAAACGAGTCAGCATGTGTCTGGAATCACAGATAAAATCCTTGCCAAGTATACAATACTTATTTTTAAAATATTGTTTACAAATCTTCATTTCCATTATTATGTTAATGACTAGAGGTAACTGAGAAGATGTTTTGTAATAAAGTAATTTCATAAACTGCTTTCTTTCATCTTTTTTGAGACTCAATTTTTAAAATGTTATTCTTTTATATTTTATTTCTTTATATAAATATAAGTATTTATATACATATATTTATATTTTTAGTATTTAAAAATTATATTATTAAACAGTTAAAATTGAGTCTCAAAAAGTTATGGTCAGACAAATTTAGTTCATCTGAGGCTTGTACAACTTTTCTTTACATTTGCAAAACAAATCTACTTGTTTCTATAAAGAGGTGTTTCTGTTTTCTATTGGTGCATTACAAATTGCCATAAACTCAGTAGCTGAAAACAGTTCCCACTATTAGCTTACAAGTCTGTGGGTCTGAAGTCTGGGTACAATGCAGTTGGGTTCCCTTCTTAATATCTCAATGGCTGAAATTCAAGATGTCGGTCAAGCTGTGTTCCTGTTTTGAGGATCTGGGGAAGAATCCATTTCAAAGTTCATTCAGATTGTTGGCAAAATTCAGTTCCTTGCATCTGTAGGACTTAAGTCCCTATTTCCTTGCTGGGAGATGAGGGCCACTCTCAGCTCCTAGAGGCTGCTGTATTTTTTTTTCCATTTGTTTCTTACCATCTTCAAAGCTAGCAACGCAGAATTTCTCTTGCATGGAATTTTTCTCACACATCAAATATCTTTGACACCACCACCACCACTCTCTTCCCCATCTTTAACCTCTAGACCTAGTTTTTAAAGAGTTCTTCCATAGAGTTTTCCTGTTGTAAGGTCAGCTAATCTGGAATTTTAATTATGTGCTCAAAATCCCTTCATAGCAGCACGTGGATAAGCGTTTTATTGGAAAACTGGAAGAATATATATGTACACTAGAGGCCAGGTTATTGGGGACCATCATAAAATTCTGCCTCCCACTTAGCCCTTAATACAAACACATGTTCAAATCATTAAGTAAAAGCCAGAGAAGTTGACTAGAATTATATTGCTAGACAGTGACTCAAGGTAGTGTTTTCAAATCGCAGAACCAAAAATCCACATGGTAACTTTGCAAAGCAAAACTATGATTTATCACTCGAAAATAATAATTTATTACTTTTATTTTATGTTACATGGTTTTATCATTCATGCAACAAATATTTACTGCACCACTTTATACCACTAATATGCTCAACAGCTAGGGATAAAAAGAGTACAGCTAGATCCTTCTCTCAGGGAACTTATGGATAGTTTGTATCAGACCCTCTGCTAGAAACAGAAGATGTGGAAGAAATACTCTTGTATTTTAGCAGCTTAAAGTTTTGCTGTGAGAAAGATATAAAGGAATAATTACAGCAACATTTAATCACCATTGTTATGAGTACCATAAAGGCAAGAAGGTAGGGTTCATTAAGACATGAATCAAGAATGTATCTTACAGGGCTTCCCTGGTGGCACAGTGGTTGAGAGTCTGCCTGCCGATGCAGGGGACACAGGTTCGTGCTCCGGTCCGGGAAGATCCCACATGCCGTGGAGTGGTTGGGGCCGTGAGCCATGGCCGCTGAGCCTGCGCGTCCGGAGCCTGTGCTCCGCAACGGGAAAGGCCACAGCAGTGAGAGGCATACAAAAAACAACAACAACAACAAAAAAACAATGTATCCTAGAGACAGGGATCAGAGACTTCTGATTCACACTGCCATTTGAAGACCAAGAAATTGTGATGTAATGAATAGAGAAAGGAAGAAAGAACACAGAGTGCTGATGGAGAATCTTAATTCTTCATGAATGCATGAAAAATTTTAGTAGCATCTTTTTCTTTTATGATAATACCCTATAAAATGGACTAAGAATATTTTCTGTATAGTAAAATCTGTAATCTTTGTGTAATTAAACATGTAACTTCTTGAACGAATCATGGGAATAATTCTTGTGACTATTATACTTTTGCCTTGAGGCATATGAGTAATATGTCTTCTTTCCAAAGTAGAATTCATTTAAAATTGTATTTAACACACACACACACACACACACACACACACACAGCTCAATATGTGTCTGGAACTCTTCTAAATCATTCTGAATAATAACATTTAATCGTCATAATAACCTTATTAGTTTGCTACAATAATTACCTGAATTTTACATATGAAGCACAGAAAGATTAAAAATATCTCCCAAGATGACAGCGTAATCACACAGTGAGAAAGACAGAATGTGAACTCAGGTTATTTGGCTCCAGGATTCGTGATATTATGCTATCCTGCCCAATGCCAAGAGACACAACACCCAGGAGCAGGAACAGAATATACTATGCTGTACAAGCAGTCACTATTTCCTTCTGCTTTTTTTTTTTTTTAATCTTGACCCCTTTGTGTCACCGTATTCTGCCTTTTTGCATGCATGATGATTACTAATCATCTTTGAAAATAAATCACACCTGAAAAGATTCTGCTTTCTTCCTCACAGTCTTTTATCAAACTGATATATTCTCAGTTCTGAAAGTTCTCAGAAGTTGAAAGTGCACACATTCTTTTTGAACACTTGTCTATATTTGGCAAATATTCTATTTCCAATTAGATAAAAACACATCTTTAAAAGATGTGTAAAAATATGGGCTTCCCTGGTGGCGCAGTGGTTAAGAATTCGCCTGCCAATGCAGGGGACACGGGTTCGAGCCCTGGCCCAGGAAGATCCCACATGCCGCAGAGCAGCTAAGATCGCAGCCACCGCAGTGAGAAGGCTGCACACAGCAATGAAGAGTAGCCCCCGCCCTCCGCAGCCAGAGAAAGCCCATGCGCAGCAACGAAGACCCAGTGCAGCCAAAAATAAATAAATAAATAAATAACAGGTGTAAAAATATAGTCAGGTTGTTTGAAATTATTGCAGAAGTATTATATTGAATTTGCCTATTGATTTTATTTTAGGTATGAAAAATTATATGAAAAGTTCTGAAATGTTTATAGAATCAAATATGTCCATAGTTTTTCTTTAATACTATTCTCTCTCCTCTCAGTAACAATCTTGTTTTTATTTCTATAAGTCATTTCTCACAACACGAAATGAAACTGATAATTTCTCCTAAGGTTTTGCTTTTCTTTCTGGATGAGGAAAGAAAAAGCAATAAAAAGTACAGAAATTGGGAATAAAGAAGTAATATGTATTCTTTCTGCAGAAAAAATATTCATATACATAAATAATCCTAGGGTATCTTTACTAAAATGAACTAGACAAACAAGTGAATTTCAAAAAGCTAAATAATTCAAATTGAAAATAAAATAAATTAGTTGAATCTCTTTATACCAGCAACAAACATAATAGCATCAAAGTTTACAATAACATCAAAAACATATAATGTTTTCAGATTAGTTTTAAATACTATGTACAATATTTTTACAGTGAAAATTTAAAGAAACTTTTCTGAAAGACATTTTAAAAGTTCTAAAAATTAAGAAATTTACTAGGGTCAATTTCCTCCAGAGAAACAGAACCAATAGCATATATACAAATAAGGAGAAGATTCATTTTAAGAGATTGGCTCCCACAGTTGTAGAAGCTAAAATTTGCAGGGCAGGCCAGCATGCTGGAATTTCTAACAGGAGTTGATGTTGCAGCCTGGAGTCTGAAGGCAGTCTTGAGTCCTTCCTCTCTGGGGGACCTCAGTCTTTTTTCTTGAAGCCTTCAATTGATGGGATGTGGTACACCCACATTATGGAGGATAATTTGCTCTGCTCAAGTCTACTGATTACATTAATCACATTAAAAAATACTTTCACAGCAACATCTAGATTGAAGTTTAACTAAACAACTGGGTAGCCTAGCCAGTTGATACATAAATTTAACTGTCACAGTGAGACATGTAGCATATTCACAAATTGAGAAGGTTAATGTTGTAAACATGATAATTATTCCCAAATTGATCTACAGATTTGATGCAATCCCAATAGAAATCCTGGTGTGGGTTTTGGTAGAAATTTAAAAGCTGCTTCTAAAATCTATAAGCATTTGGAAATGAAATAGTACAGCAAACAGAATTTCAAATGCAAAGGACCAAATTGGAGAATTTAAACATTCTTATTTTAAGACTCATCATAAAGTCAAAATAAACAAGAATTATGGTATAGGCAATAATATAGGCATAAAGATGGAGATTAGAGAAATACATCCACACATATATGGTGAAATGATTTTTAAAAAGGCGCCAAGGGGGAGCTTCCCTGCTGGCGCGGTGGTTGGGGGTCCGCCTGCCAGGGCAGGGGACATGGCTTCGTGCCCTGGTCCGGGAAGATCCCACATGCCGTGGAGCGGCTAGGCCCGTGGGCCATGGCCGTTGAGCCTGCGCGTCCGGAGCCTGTGCAATGGGGGAGGCCACAGCAGTGGGAGGCCCGAGTACAGCAAAAAAAAAAAAAAAAAAAAAAAAAAAAAAAAAAAAGGCGCCAAGGTAATTAAATAGGGAAAGAATAGCCATTTCAAGAAATAATTTTAAAACAATATGATATGACTTTAGAGCTACATATATACCCAATCTCTATAAACCCAGATGTCAAAGCTAAAACTGTAAAACTTCTTGAAGAAAACATAGAAGAAAATGCTTGGAACAGGCAAAAATGGCTTAAATAGTACACGAAAACCACAAAATTTAAAAGACATAATTGTTGGTAAATTTCATCAAAATTAAAATATTTTACTCTTCAAAACTCACCATTTCGTTAACAAAATGAAAATACAAAACACAGATTGGCAGAAAATATCTGCAATTCATATATCTTTTAAAAACGACTTGCATACAGAATATATTAAAAAAAATAAAAAAAACCTCTTACAATCCAATAAAAATTTAAAAAGATGTGCAAAGGACATTAAAGAAACATAATAAAAGAAACTCTTCGAAAACTGCTCAACACTATTAGGCATCAAGGAAATGTAAATTAATATGACAGTGAGATACTACTACACATTCACTGCAATGGGTAAAACTTGAAAAGACTGAGAATAAAAGTGCTAGTGAGGTTGTGATATAACCAGACTTCTAGTACATTGTTGATAGGGGTATAACATGGTACAAACATTTTGGAAAAATTGTTAGGCAATTTCTTACAAAGTTTAACATAACCATCATATGGCCCAGTAATCCCACTCTAGGTATTTACCCAAGAAAAATAAAAACTTTTTGTCTCAAAAAATCTTGAGTGCATTACTCCAGAATAGATTTCTTCTAATAGCTTAAAACTAGAAAAATCCAAAATGTCTATCAAAAAGCAAATTCTTAAGCATTATGATATGTTTATAAAAAGCAATCCTAATTATCAATTTAAAAATGAACAGTTGATATTAAAGCACTGTGGATGAATCCCAAAATTATTATGCTGAAAATAGGAAGCCAGACATAAAGGTGTACATTCTATGTAATTCAATTTATATGAAATTCTAGGATAGGAAAAAAGTAATATAGAGTAATAGGTAAGAGGTTTGACTATGAAGGAATGAGAAAACACTTTTGATAATAATTTTAAAATTTAATTTAAAAAGTTGTTTCTTGATTGCCTTGCAGTTACATGGGTGTGTACATTTGTCCAAACTTACAAACTTGTACTTAAAATGGGTTAAATTTGTTGTATGCCAATTATATTAAAATAAGTTTACTTTTAGGAATAAAATGTCACAATGAAATACTTTTGGTTATGGGCATAAATTTTTAAATTAGAATATGATACAACATCTTTTATGTTAAAATGGGAAAACACTAGTTTTTATTGCAGTTAAATTGCTAACTGATTATTTCTTCAAATTGAAATTTAGATGAGGTCCCAAGGGTGCACCCCCTCATGATGGAATTAGTGTTCTTCTAAGAAGAGACACAAGCATTCTCTCCACATGAGCCCCCAGTGAGAATGTGGCCATCTGCAAGCCAAGAAGAGGGTTCTTACCAGTAACTGAATCTGCTGGCAGCTTGATCTTGGACTTCCCAGCCTCTAGAAATTTTGGAAATAAATGTCTGTTGTTTAAGCCACCCAGTCCTGTATTTTTTTATAGCAGCCCAAGCTGACTAAGACAATATCTAAAGAATTGAATTGTTTCCCTCTCCCCTCAAAACTAGTTACAAGATGATTTTAGGCGTTATGTAGACCTACTTTAAAAATTCATAGTTAGATATGTTTCTTTAATATGTATTAGAAAAAGTATAACTGTATATCAAAACCCTAACTTTATGTGAATTTTTGCTTCATATTAAAATAGGCAAAAAGCACTCAAGGCCTAATTTTATAATATCAGGTAAAATTAGTATTAATGAGCTAGAATACAAATTAGACAACAATCGTGAAGATGATGCAAAATAAAATTCATAATACTTTGCACTTCTGTTATCCAATTTCTGAATGACTCATTTTCATTTGATTTCACTCTTTTTTCAAAAAATGAAAATTATCTTAATTATAGTCACTGATTCAAATGCATATAATCCTTATACTAAAGGTTTAATGTTGCCTAGATAGTAAATTTTGCATATTTTGTGCTTCTTTAAATGCCTGGAATGAATTTCCCATCAATCTTTTGAAAAAGTAAAGGCATTAAATTGTTCTAAAACTAATGCTTATTTTCCTGAAGTGTTATCTCTCAAGGGCACCAAATACCATTATTTAGCTTATGTTGTAAAGTTCCTAAAGATGGATTCAAAATTCCTTGTTTAAAAAATAACTTTGTGTAACTACTGCTTTGTAAGAATTTATAGGGCACATTTTTTCCAGGTTCTTCTGCCTGAGGAAAAGGCCCTATTTATGTTTAGTACATGAAGATTGATTTCTGATGCAATAGGCTCATCTTTTTGCTCAGAAATTTCTGCTTATATTACCCAAATCCATCTCTATTCATACTATTCTAGTTCTATTTAAACCTGACACAAAATTTCAAAATCAAGCACTAAGTTGGATGATTACATATGATATTAACAATTATCAATTTCTGATAATCAATTACTGCCAGGATAATTTGAAGCATTCATCTTTCCAAGAAGAGTAGTTAAGGGTTTTGTTCTCTTGATGACTCACTACTGTCACACTTCCAGCTGTGTTGAGCCTCTTTCACAGGCCTCTTCACATTCATTTTAATTTGTTATTTTAATCAATAATATTGAAGTCACAAAGAGGAAAAAGAGCCAGCTTATTAATGACTGTAGACTCTTCATTGAGTTGAGCTAATTATGCCAATTTCACACATATACACATAACCAGGTTAAAGGGAAACTTGATCCCTTGTCTTGTACACAATAAGTATTTAGACAGTGACGTCTCATGGTAGAAACTTCTTTTCTAACTCTGATTTTGTGAGTGTTTGTTTTTCCTCCCTACATGTCTTTTTTATTTTTTTCATGGTTCCTGTAACTTCTGGGACTAAATTTGGATGTGTTCCCAGAACACATAGTTGCTTCCTTGCTTTCATGCCTTTTCTTAAGCAATTTCTGACTGCTTCAAGGAGTGGCCAAATGTTAAAAGTTATAATGAGAGGAAGAATTGAGAGAACAGGAGTTTGAGGATGAAGAGGTAATGGGAGCTTCCTTAGAAACCATAACGTTTCAAATGTTTCTTGAGACGTTGTGAGTTGGTGATTATAAATAGAGACAGTCAATATATACCACTTGTTTAAAAAATCTGGAAGTGGAAATGAAACAAAAAGAGAAGGAAACCAAAGTGTCATATGAAGATATTGCAAAGCTTTAGACATTGGACAGTAAAAGGTCAGAGATGAATTGAGAGGTATTGTGTTCAAGGATAATTGAAGGAGGGGTCCCCAGAGGATGAAGAAGAAAATGGAGTTGAGGATACTTTATCTTAAAAGATAGCAGTATATCAATGTATCTGAGAATAAAATAAAAGAGAATATTATAAAGACAAATATTTTGGATGATAAAGATGTATATTGGGGAGCTCATGTTAGTCAAACTTGATCTTTTAGTAATGTAAAAAAAAAAGCTGTTGGGCATCCCTGGTGGCGCAGTGATTGAGAGTCCGCCTGCCAATTCAGGGGGCGCGGGTTTGTGCCCCGGTCCGGGAAGATCCCACATGCCAAGGAGCGGCTGGGCCCGTGAGCCATGGCCGCTGAGCCTGTGCGTCTGGAGCCTGTGCTCCATAACGGGAGAGGCCACAACAGTGAGAGGCCCGCGTACCACAAAAAAAAAAAAAAAGCTGTTTACATATGAGGCAGGGGTATATGGGGAAATCTCTGTAAATTTCAACTTTGCTGTAAACCTAAAAATGCTCTAAAAATCACCCATTTTAAAAAGATGCCATCTCCTTATAATTAATGACATGAATTAAAGTGTGGGGTAAACAAATCATCTGAGCATTATCATCATTACCATTGTAAGAAGTAAGTCCTGGAACTTAATAAAATAATTTTAAAACAAGAATAAAACCTCAGTTGAAGTTAAGACAAGATTCTGCATTGGGTTCTATATATATATATTTTTTCATTTTTATGATTCCAAAACAAGACTCGAGAAGGCAGTGTGTGTTTTTGTGAACAGGGACTATACTGATTTATGAACAAAAGAATTAAGAAGCAAGAGAGACCAGAATTCTGATAACGGTGGCCAATTATTGAGCACCTACAATGGACCAAACGCTGTAATGATTGCTTCATATAACATCACTAACCTTGAGAACATCTTGTAAGATAAATATTGTTATGGTCATAGACAGATTATAATTACTCTTATTATTGGCATTAATTATAGAACAAAACATGTATCGGATGCTTACTGTGTGGCAGCACCAACCATGTGCTTCACAAGAATGATCTCATTTAATCTATGGGACTTAAAGGGGATGCATGTGTACTGGGCTCTGTAAATTGCTTGACACTCATCTCTGTTCTCTTTACCACAACCCTATGCAGGAGCTTACTTCACTTTACAGATAAGAGAGTTGAGGAACAAAGTTGTTAAGTAATTTTTGAGTTCAAATACAGATCATTTGGCTTTAGAGCTTTCATTTTTAAATACCATGTGATATTCCTTATATTCAAAGATAAATTTGACTTGCTCTAGATTTCTTGCTTCAAAAAGAAGACCAAGAATAAACTGACTGACAATACACTTCAGACTTGTAAGTGGGTCAATTATTACTGGATCAGAAATGAAATAGGAAAGTAGGAATTGCCACCTCTTCTATATTTAAAGATTAGATAAAATCAGATTTGGAAGGTGTGATCTATTAAGGGTCAGATAATGAATTTATGTCTATGGAGGGTGTTGGAAGTAAAACATGACCATACCCAGAGAATGGTCTTTATCCTTCTTCTTGTGTGAATTACAAAATCCTTATAATATTCCTTAGGGAGAATTGTGAGTGATGACATATTCCTCCCTCAGTCGAATTGAAAAGTACAAAGTGAACTTACATCTTCCATTGTTCTCCTGACCAGGTGGGTTGCTCACTGCAAGTAGGTTGTATTGACTTCAAACACTGCAGGTAAGTTTCAACGGGATATTCAGGAAACCATGCACTTACTTGTATTCTTACTTGTGCAGAGTTTACACTCCCTGTTTGGCATTTGGAAGTTAAAAGTTACACACACACACACAAAACTCATCTCAACAACATCAAAAAAAAAAAAAAACAAAAACAAGCAACAATAACAACAGCAGCAAAAAAAAAAAAAAAAAAAATTCAGCCAAATCTAAGTTGTCATTCTTGGGCAAGATCTCTGACGTCTGCAGTGTTCCTTTGGAATTAGAAAGCATGGTCTTGTGATTTAAGTCAAGAGTAATGGGAGAAATATAAATTTGAAGCATCCCTACTTGTTTGGTTCCCTGTAAAACAACTTTGAGATGCCGAGTTATTGCAGGAAGATTACTAGGATGTGTGCTTCGGAGATACAGCTGTAAGAAAGTGATGAAGACACAATTTGGTAGTGGGAAATTCTGTGGAGTTGCAAATAACAACTTAATCAATCCTGTGGGAAACTTTGGAGTTGGCATGTACTTTTGGTATCGTCCCAGGAAGAGGCATAACTATGGTGGATCATGTAATTCCTTGAGATCAAAGGCACATCCCAATGATGGGTACAGCTGTGAGCTGCACTGTTACTCTTAGCAAGTGGGGGATGGGTTAATTATCCATAAAGAGAGGTTATTATACAGCATGATAGTATCCACTATAGTGAATGTAGCTCAGACCTATATGACTCTTATTGTAAATGTGTCCCATCTAGGAATAAATCTCCAGGAATATTTTTGGTCTTGTATCCTGGGAAATTTAGAAGGTTTAGTGAGACCACAGCCCTGATGTGAATTTGATCTCAAGGACACGTGATACTCCTCATCATTTTCCTGTATCATCAATCCATACTCCTCTCACCAATGATGAACATATTTGCTGATTTATATGACTTCTCTGGTAGGATAACCCAAACGCTCAATACCGAGATACCTGAGTCCCTGTTACCATGTCTTATTGTCAAGCTATGCCTGCCAGTTTGATCTATTTACTACTGAAACTGGGCACAAGGACAATAAAAGATAGCCAGGTGGAAACCCAAGTTACAAATATATTCTTCCATGGCCACTTTGGTGTAGTGGTACAGTGGTACAGTTTCTCCTTGGATTTATCCTGTATGGGACTCTGCCCTTCCAGGACTTGACTGACTATTTCCTTTCCCATATTAGGGAAGTTTTCAAGTATAATCTCTTCAAATATTTTCTCAGTTCCTTTCTTTTTCTCTTCTTCTTCTGGGACCCTTATAGTTTGAATGTTGGTACATTTAATGTTGTCCCAGAGGTCTGGAGAGTATATTCAGTTCTTTTCATTCTTTTATCTTTATTCTGCTCTGTGGTAGTTATTTCTACTATTTTATCTTCAAGGTCACTTATCCATTCTTCTGCTTCAGGTATTCTGCTATTGATTCCTTCTAGAGAATTTTTAATTTCATTTATTGTGTTGTTCATCATTGTTTGTTTGCTCTTTAGTTCTTCTAGGTCCTTGTTAAGTGTTTCTTGTATTTTCTCCATTTTTTCCCAAGATTTTGGATCATCTTTATTATCATTACTCTGAATTATTTTTCAGGTAGACTTCCTATTTCCTCTTCATTTGTTTGTTTTGGTGTGTTTTTACCTTGCTCCTTCATCTGCTGTGTGTTTCTTTCTTCTCATTTTGCTTAACTTACTGTGTTTGGGGTCTCCTTTTCACAAGCTTCAGGTTTGTAGTTCCTGTTGTTTTTGGTATCTGCCCCCTGTAGCTAAAGTTGGTTGCTTGGTTTGTGTGGGCTTCCTGGTGGAGGGGACTGGTGACTGTGTTCTGGTGGATGAGGCTTGATCTTGTCTTTCTAGTGGGCAGGACCACGTCTGGTGGTGTGTTTTGGGGTGTCTGTGGCCTTATTATGACTTTAGGCAGCCTCTCTGCTAATGGGTGGGGTTGTGTTCCTGTCTTGCTAGTTGTTTTGCATAGGGTGTCCAGCACTGTAGCTTGCTGGTCATTGAGTACAGCTGGGTCTTAGCATTGATATGGAGACCTTTGGGAAAGCTCTCACCATTTGATGTTACATGGAGCTGGGAGGTCTCTGGTGGAACAATGTCCTGAACTCAGCTCTCCCACCTAACACACAGCTGGAGCACAAAGTCCCTTTCAGCCACACATCTCAGAAGAAAAGCCAGAAAAAAATGAAAGAAAGAAAAAAAGAAAAGATAATAATAAAATAAAATACAGTTATTAAAATAAACAAATGAAAAATTATTAAAAATAAAAATGCAATAAAAGGAAAAAGAAAGAAAAAAGAGAGCCACGGAACCAAAAAACAAATCCACCAATGATAACAAGTACTCAAATCTATACTAAAAAAAAAAAAAAAAAAGAACAGGCAGAACCCAGGAGAAATGGTAAAAGCAAAGCTATACAGAAAAAGTTACACAAAGCATACACATACACACTCACAAAAAGAGAAAAAGGAAAATTATATATATATATATAAAGGCAGAGAGCAACCAAATCAATAAACAAATCTACAAGTGATAATAAGCTCCAAATACTAAACTAAGATAAACATAAAACCAGAAAGGAATTAGATGCAGAAAGCAAACCCCAAGTCTACAGTTGCTCCCAAAGTCTACTGCCTCAATTATGGGATGATTCATCACAGATGCAGGGTACATCAATGTGATTGTGGAGATAATCCACTGCTCCTAAGGCTGCTGGGAGAAATTTCCCTTTCTCTCCTTTGTTCGCACAGCTCCTGGGGTTCAGCTTTGGATTTGGCCCTGCCTCTGCATGTAGGTCACTTGAGGGAGGCTGTTCTTTGCTCAGACAGGACAGGGTTAAAGTAGCAGCTGATTCGGGTGCTATGGCTCACTCAGGCTGGGGGGAGGGAGGGATACAGAATGCGGGACAAGTCTGCGGTGGCAGAGACTGACGTGATGTTGCACCAGCCTGAGGTGTGCCATGTGTTCTCCCAGGCAATTTGTCCCTGGATCACGGGACCCTGGCAGTGGCGGGCTGCACAGCCTCTTGGAGGGGGAAGTATGGATAGTGACCTTTGCTTGCACACAGGCTTCTTGGTGGCTGCAGCAACATCCTTAGAGTTTCATGCCCTTCTCTGGTGTCCACGTTGATAGCCACGGCTTGCATCTCTGGAGCTAATTTAAGCTGTGCTCTGAATCCCCTCTCCTCGTGCATCCTGAAACAATGGTCTCTTGACTCTTAGGCAGGTCCAGATTTTTTCCTGGACTCCCTCCCAGCTAGCTGTGGTGCATTAGCCCCCTTTAGACTGTGTTCACACAGCCAACCCCAGTCCTCTCCCTGGGATCTGACCTCTGAAGCCCGAACCTCAGCTCCCAGCCCTCACCCACATGGCAGGTGAGCAGACAAGCCTCTCAGGCTGGTGAGTGCTTGTCGGTACTGTTCCTCTCTGTGAGAATCTCTCTGCTTTGCCCTCTGCACCCCTATTGCTGCGCTCTCCTCCATGGCTCCAAAGCTTCCTCCCTGCCATCCCTTGTCTCTACCCGTGAAGGGGCTTCCTAGTGTGTGGAAAATTTTCCTCCTACACAGCTCCCTCCCAGAGGTGCAGGTCCTGTCCCTATTCTTTTGTCTCTGTTTTTTCCTTTTTTCTTTTGCCTTACCCAGGTACGTGGGGAGTCTCTTTCCTTTTGAGAAGTCTGAGGTCTTCTGCCAGCATTCAGTAAGTGTTTTGTAGAAGTTGTTCCACATGTAGATGTATTTCTGATGTATTTGTAGGGAAGAAGGTGATCTCCACATCTTACTCCTCTGCCATCTTGAAGGTCTATCTTTCTATTCTCTTTTATAACATTCCATCATAATCCCAATAACTCTTTCCAATACCACTGCTATCATGCCCATCCAAGAAAAAAATGAAATATGAAAAGATTTACTCCAAATCATCCTGGATAGTAAATGATTTTAAAATCAAGAAAGATGCTTGAAATATGTCCAGAATACAACTCAGGTAAGATAGAAATTTCTATCTCCTGAAATCCAATAGAAGCTTCCAAAGAATGAAAGTGAAGTGGTAGTTGGTCAATAATACTTCATCATATCCCCTCTTTAATGGTGATACCAACTTTATTTAATACTTCCTACTGCCAGTTAAAGATGCTTGATAAGCCTCTGGCATTGCATCAGGTTTTAACTGCCTAGTGTATTCTGCTGACATTAACCAATATCAAGTTTAAGACCCACAACTTAAGCTTCAGATCCTCTATTCTAGAGTTCACAGAGGAAATAGAAATTTAGGAATAAAATGCTTTAAGTTTTTACTATCACAAGCAGGACTGAAAGTGGCTCCAAATCTGGTAGTATAGTCACTCACTTGTTTTAACCCTTGCTCATCTTTAACATTCAAGCCTAAGATCTGCTACGTCAATTTGGGTATGAGTTTGGTTTATATTGTCCAGCTCCCCCCATAGAAGGAAGGGATGTAGCTACTTAGTAAATTGGGCATCATAATGTGCCATATGGTTTACATGGTGTATGGACTGAATATTTGCGTTAAGTGTTAAAAATCTTTGGCCTTTGGAAGGGAGCTAGGTCATGAGAGCTAGCCCACATGAATAGAATTAGTGCCCATATATGAAGAGACATAAGAACTCTCTCTCTCTCTGCCTCCCTCTCCCTTTCTCTCTCTTTTGCCTGGCATGTGAGGATACATTGAGAAGAGAGTCATCTGCAAACCAGGAAGTGTTTCCTCACCAGACACAGGATCTGCTGGTACCTAGATCTCGGACTTCCTAGATCTTAGAACTGTGAGTGGGTTGTTATTTAAGCCACTCAGTCTATGGTAATAAGTTATAGCAGTCTGAGCTAAGACACGTGGTCTCTGTGCAATGGATAGGTACACTTCAGCACCTCAGGAAACTGTAGAACCTTCTGAGTCATCCCAGCTGCAGCTTACTCATCACCACTCAAGGTGGGAAACACATCATGTTTCTCCCCATGTGAGGAATGGTAGCTCTAAGCCACCCAGTCAGTGGAACATAACACCAGTGTACTCCTTTAACTCCTTTAGGAATGCGGGCTCACTGAATTACCAGGGCCTGGCCCAGCAATAGAAACCATATCTTCATGATGAAAACAGGTACTAACAACACTCCTCAACAGTAACTTTGATGAGAACTTTTAGATGAGAGGCTTGGTTAGTGACAGGTTAGACCACTTGATTCCAACATGTAACACTACGTTAGGTGGCCAGGAGTGCAGGCTTTTTCCTTCAGGGAAGCCTCTTCTGTGCCTCTGCAGCTGCCACTGGATGAAATTACCCCATGGTATTTCACAGCATCCTCATTTCTTTATTCCAGTTCTCCTTTCCTAATAGATCCCTAATTACCATTACCTAGATCAACAACTATACTATGCAGAGTCTGCTGCTGAGATAGAAGGCCAGGCTAGATAAACAACAGCTGGTCCATTCTTTAGTGAATTCTAGATTATGAAATTAGTAAATAGTAGTATTTCTCTGACTCCAAAAGGGGAAATGGTTAAATTTGACTTGAATCAACATATGTATTTTAGATATGTATTTGCCCTAGGTCCTTGGTCAGCACCACTATCAAAAGTGCTATAGAAGATTTGGTTCACTGACATGAAACTGCATGTAACGTCACTGCATAAGAGGGGACCTACCTTATAGTAAAGAGATGTGGTAGTAGTCACAAAGTCAAGTGTGTACCACCTACAAGTCACCCATAGTAGAGAGAATGGAATGGTTTGTTAAAGAAGCGGCTGAGATGCCAGCCTGGAAATGGTTATCTGCAAAGGTGGGGTACCATGTCAAACAATCAGGAGTCAAGTGAGTCAGTTAGGAGAATAAACTAAACTGAAAGTAGCAATCAGGCCTTATTCACTTACTATGGCAATGCATGTAAGATAGAATGCTCCAGAATGGTGAAAGTCAATCATCATATGATGCAGCATGGACAGGGCATGAACAGGGCACCTGTCTCACTGCTGAGGAGCCCCAAACAAAAGACTCCTGTCTCATTATGTACACATGGGCTAGAGGGATGGGAGGATTGGAAAAGTACAGAGAAAAGTACTTATCCAAAGCCTCTGATAAGCCAAAGCCCTCTTGGTAGAGGTGGCTGGGAAGTATCTCAGCCAAGGTCCCTGATAAGAAGGACTTCAAGTGTAAGACCTGGGCTAGGAATGTAGACATGCCTGTGAGCATAACTGGCCTAGGGATGACACTGACTATAACTCTCTCAGAAAACTGAAAGAAACTGAAAGAGTATTAAAAGAAGCAAGGGAAAAACAACAAATAACATACAAGGGAATCCCCATAAGGTTAACAGCTGATCTTTCAGCAGAAACTCTGCAAGCCAGAAGGGAGTGGCAGGACATATTTAAAGTGATGAAGGAGAAAAACCTACAACCAAGATTACTCTACCGAGTAGGGATTTCATTCAGATTCGACAGAGAAATTAAAATCTTTACAGACAAGCAAAAGCTAAGAGAATTCAGCACCATCAAAGCAGCTGTACAACAAATGTTAAAGGAACTTCTCTAGGCAGGAAACACAAGAGAAGGAAAAGACCTACAATAACAAACCCAAAACAATTAAGAAAATGGTAATAGGAACATACATATCAATATTTACCTTAAGTGAAAATGGACTAAATACTCCAAACAAAAGACACAGACTCACTGAATGGATACAAAAACAAGACCCATATATATGCTATCAACAAGAGACACATTTCAGACCTAGGGACACATACAGACTGAAAGTGAGGAGATGGAGAAAGATATTCCATGCAAATGGCAATCAGAAGAAAGCTGGAGTAGCAATTCTCATATCAGAAAAAATAGTCTTTAAAATAAACCCTATTACAAGTGACAAAGAAGGACACTACATAATGATGAAGGGATCAATCCAAGAAGAAGATATAACAATTGTAAATATTTATGCACCTAACATAGGAGCACGTCAGTACATAAGGCAAATGCTAACAGCCATAAAATGGGAAATCGACAGGAACACAAACATAGAAGGGGATTTTAACACCCTACTTTCACAAAGAGATAGATCATCCAAACAGAATACATTTCCTTCTCAAGTGCTCATAGAACATTCTCCAGGATAGATCATATGTTGGGTCACAAATCAAGCCTTGGTAAATTTAAGAAAATTGAAATCATATCAAGTGTCTTTTCCAACCACAATGCTATGAGACCTGATATCAATTAATGTAAAAAATCTGTATAAAATACAAACACATGAAGGCTAAAAAATACACTCCTAAATAACCAAGATATCACTGAAGAAATCAAAGGGGAAATCAAAAACTATATAGAAACAACTGACAATGAAAACACAATGACCCAAAACCTATGGGATGCAAGAAAAGCAGTTCTAACAGGGAAGTTTATAGTAATACAATCCTACCTCAAGAAATATCTCAAATAAACAAAGTAACCATACACCTAAAGGAATTAGAGAAAGAAGAAGAAGAAGAACAACAACAACAAAAAAAAAACCAAAGCTAGCAGAAGGAAAAAAATCATAAAGATCAGATCAGAAATAAATGAAATGTGCTGTTGGATTCTGTCTGCTAGTATTTTGTTGAGAATTTTTGCAACTATGTTCATCAGTGATATTGGCCTGTAGTTTTCTTTTTTTGTGACATTTTTGTCTGGTTTTGGTATCAGGGTGATGGTGGCCCCGTAGAATGAGTTTAGGAGTGTTCCTCCCTCTGGTATATCTTGGAAGGGTTTGAGAAAGATAGGTGTTAGCTCTTCTATAAATGTTTGATAGAATTCACCTGTGGAGCCATCTGGTCCTGGGCTTTTGTTTGTTGGAAGATTTTTAATCACAGTCTCAACTTCAGTGATTGTGATTGGTCTGTTTATATTTTCTTTTCCTTCCTGGTTCAGTCTTAGAAGGTTGTGCTTTTCTAACAATTTGTTCTATTTCTTCCAGGTTGTCCCTTTTAGTGGCATATAGTTGCTTGTAATAATCTCTCATTATCCTTTGTATTTCTGCAGTGTCAGTTGTTACTTCCCCTTTCTCATTTCTAATTCTGCTGATTTGAATCTTCTCGCTTTTTATCTTGATTAGTCTGTCTAATGGTTTATCAATTCTCAAAGAACCAGCTTTTAGTTTTATTGATCTTCGCTATTTTTTCCTTCATTTCTTTTTCATTTATTTATGATCTGAACTTTATGAGAATCCAACAGCACACTAAAAATATAATGCACCATGATCAAGGGGGGTTTAACCCAGGAATGCAAGGATTCTTCAATATATGCAAAACAAACAATGTAGTACACCATATGAATAAACTGAGGGAGAAAAACCATATGATCACCTCAATAGATGCAGAGAAAGCTTTTGACAAAATTCAACACCCATTTATGATAAAAACCCTCCAGGAAGTAGACATAGGGGGAACTTACTACAACATAATAAAGACCATATTTGACAAACCCACAGCCAACATTGTCCTCAATGGTGAAAAACTGAAACCATTTCCACTAAGATCAGGAAAAAGACAAGGTTGCCCACTCTCAACACTATTGTTCAACATAGTTCTAGAAGTTTTGGTCACAGCAATCACAGAAGAAAAATAAATAAAAGGAATCCAAATCGGGAAAGAAGAAACAAAGCTGTCACTGTTTGCAGATGACATGATACTATAAATAATAGAGAATCCTAAAGATGTTACCAGTAAACTACTAGAGCTAATCAATTAATTTTGTAAAGTAGTGGGATACAAAATAATGCACAGAAATCTCTTGCATTCCTATACACTAATGATGAAAAATCTGAAAGTGAAATTAAGAAAACACTCCCATTGACCAATGCAAAAAAAAAAAAGAATAACATACCTAGGAATAAACTTACCTAAGGAGACAAAATACATGTTTGCAGAAAATTATAAGATACTGATGAAAGAAATTAAAGATGATAGAAATAGATGGAGAGATATACCATTTTCTTGGATTGGAAAATCAACATTGTGAAAGTCACTATACTACCCAAAGCAATCTACAGATTCAATGCAATCCCTATTAAACTATGAATGGCATCTTTCACAGAACTAGAACAATAAATTTCACAATTTGTGTGGAAACACAAAAGACCCTGAATAGCCAAAGAAATTTTGAGAAAGAAAAATGGAGCTAGAGGAATCAGGCTCCCACATTTCAGACTATATTACAAAGCTATAGTAATCAAGACATTGTGATAGTGGCACAAACACAGAAATATAGATCAATGGAACAGGATAGAAAGCCCAGAGATAAACCCATGTACATATGATCACTTTGTCTTTGATAAAGGAGGAAAGAATATATAATGGAGAAAGGACAGCCTCTTCAGTAAGTGGTGCTGGGAAAACAGGACAGTTACATGTTAAAGAATGAAATTAGAATACCCCCTAACACCATACACAAAAATAAGCTCAAAATGGATTAAAGACCTAAATGTAAGGCCAGACACTATCAAACTCTTAGAGGAAAACATAGACCGAACATTCTATGACATAAATCACAGCAAGATCCTTTTTGACCAACTTCCTAGAGAAATAGAAATACAAATAAACAAATGGGACCTAATGAGACTTAAAAGCTTTTGCACAGCAAAGGAAACCATAAATAAGTCAAAAAGACAACCCTCAGAATGGGAGAAAATATTTGCAAATGAAGCAACTGACAAAGGATTAATCACCAAGATTTACAAGTAGCTCATGCAGCTCAATATTAAAAAAATAAACAACCCACTCCAAAAATGGCAGAAGACCTAAATAGACATTTCTCCAAAGAAGATATACAGACTGCCAACAAACACATAAAATAATTGTCAACATCACTAATCATTAGAGAAGAGCAAATCAAACCTACAATGAGGTATTACCTCACACCAGCCAGAATGGCCATCATCAAAAAATCTACAAACAATAAATGCTGGAGAGGGTGTGGAGAAAAGGGAACCCTCTTGCCCTGTTCATGGGAACGTAGCCAGATACAGTCACTATGTAAAACTATCTGTAGGTTCCTTAGAAAACTAAAACGAGAACTACCACATGACCTAGAAATCCCACTACTGGGCTTATACCCTGAGAAAACCATAATTCAAAAATGTCATGTACCACAATGTTCATTGCAGCTCCATTTACAATAGCCAAGACTTGGAAGCAACCTAAGTGTCCATCAAAAATGCATGGATAAAGAGGATTTGGCACATATATACAATGGAATATTATTCAGGCATAAAAAATGAAATTGAGTTATTTGTAGTGAGGTGGGTGGAATTAGAGTCTGTCATACAGAGTGAAGTAAGTCAGAAAGAGAAAAACAAATACTGTATGCTAACACATATATATGGAATCTAAAAAAAAAAAAAATGATCATGAAGAACCTAGAGGCAAGGCAGGAATAAAGATGCAGACCTACTAGAGAATGGTCTTGAGGACACAGGGAGGGGGAACGGTAAGCTGGGACAAAGTGAGAGAGTGGTAGTGTATATATAAACATATATACACTACCAAATTTAAAATAGATAGCTAGTGGGAAGCAGTCGCATAGCACAGGGAGATAAGCTCAGTTCCTTGTGACCAGCTAGAAGGGTGGGATAGGGAGGGTGGGAAGGTGGGAGACACAAGAGGGAAGAGATATAGGAATATATGTATATGTAAAACTGATTCACTTTGTTATGAAGCAGAAACTAAGACACCATTGTAAAGCAATTATACTCCAATAAAAATGTTAAAATAACAACGCAGCTAAAATAAGTTTACTAAAAAAACACAATAAATGAAAAAGAAATGAAGGAAACCACAGCAAAGATCAGCAAAACTGAAAGCTGTTTCTTTGAGAAGATAAATAAAATTGATAAACCATCAGCTAGACTCAAGAAGAAAAGGGAGGAGACTCAAATCAATAGAATTAGAAATGAAAAAGGAGAAGTAACAAATGACACTGCAGAAATACAAAGGGTCATGAGAGATTACTACAAGCAACTATATGCCAATAAAATGGACAACCTGGAAGAAATGGACAAATTCTTAGAAAAGCACAACCTTCTGAGACTGAACCTGGAAGAAATAGAAAATATAAACAGACCAATCACAAGCACTGAAATTGAGACTGTAATTAAAAATCTTCCAAAAAACAAAAGCCCAGGACCAGATGGGTTCACAGACAAATTCTATCAAACACTGAGAAGAGCTAACACCTATCCTTTTCAAACTTTTCCAAAATATAGCAGAAGGAGGAACACTCCAAAACTCATTCTACAAGGCCACTGTCACCCTAATGCCAAAAACAGGCAAATATCTCACAAAGAAAGAAAACTACAGGCCAATATCACTGATGAGCAGAGATGCAAATATCCTCAACAAAATACTAGCAAACAGAATCCAGAGCATATTCAAAGGATCATACACCATGATCAAGTGAGTTTTATCCCAGGAATGCAAGGATTCTTAAATATACACAAAACAATCAATGTGATAAACCATATTAACAAATTGAAGGAGAAAAACCAAATATCATCTCAATAGATGCAGAAGAAGCATTTGACAAAATTTAGCACATATCTATGACAAAAACCCTGCAGAAAGTAGGCATAGAGGGAACTTACCTCAACATAATAAAGGTCCAATATGGCAAGCCCACAGCCAACATCAGTCTCAATGGTGAAAAACTGAAACCATTTCTTCTAAAATCAGGAACAAGACAAGGTTGCCCACTCTCACCACAATTATTCAATATAGTTTTGGAAATTATAACCACAGCTATCAGAAAAGAGAAAGAAATAAAATGAATCCAAACTGGAAAAGAAGAAGTAAAATTGTCACTATTTGCAGATGACATGATACTATACATAGAGAATCCTAAAGGTGCTACCAGAAAACATCTAGAGCTTATCAATGAATTTGGTAAAGTAGCAGGGTACAAAATTAAGGCACATAAATCTCTTGCATTCCTATACACTAATGATGAAAAATGTGAAAGAGAAATTAAGGAAACACTCCTTTTTACCATTGCAACAAAAAGAATAAAATACCTGGGAATAATCCTACCTTAGGAGACAAAAGACCTGTATACAGAAAACTATAAGACACTGAAAGAAATTAAAGTTGATCCAAAGACATGGAGAGATATACCACATTCTTGGATGGGAAGAATCAACATTGTGAAAATGATTATACTACCTAAAGCAATCTACTGATTCAATGCAATCCCTATCAAATTACCAATGGTATTTTTCACAGAACTAGAATAAAAATTTCACAATTTGTATGGAAACACAAAAGACCCCGAATAGCCAAAGCAATCTTGAGAAAGAAAAATGGAGCTAGAGGAATCAGGCTCCCACATTTCAGACTATACTGCAAAGCTATAGTAATCAAGACATTGTGATAGTGGCATAAACCCAGAAATATAGGTCAATGGAACAGGATAGAAAGCCCAGAGATAAACTGACGCACATATTGTCACCTTATTTTTGATAAAAGAGTCAAGAATATACAATGGAGAAAAGAGAGCCTCTTCAATAAGTGGTGCTGGGAAAACTGGACAGCTACATGTAAAAGAATGGAATTAGAACACTCCCTAACACCATACAGAAAAACAAACTCAACATGGATTAAAGACCTAAATGTAAGGCCAGACACTCTAATTAAAACTCTTAGAGGAAAACATAGGCAGAGCAGTCTATGACATAAATCACAGCAAGATCCTTTTTGACCCACCTCCTAGAGAACTGGAAATAAAACAAAAATAAACAAATGGGACCTAATAAAAATTAAAAGATTTTGCACAGCAAAGGAAAACATAAACAAGATGAAAAGACAACCCTCAGAATGGGAGAAAATATTTGCCAATGAAGCAACTGACAAAGGATTAATCTCCACACTTTACAAGCAGTTCATGCAGCTCACTATCAAAAAAATAAACAACCCACTCCAAAAATGGCGGAAGACCTAAATAGACATTTCTCCAAAGAAAGATTGCTAACAAACACATGAAAAGATGCTCAACATCACTGATCATTAAAGAAATGCAAATCAAAGCTACCATGAGGTATCATGTCACACTTGTCAGAGTGCCCATCATCAAAAAATCTACAAAAAATAAATGATGGAGACAGTGTGGAGGAAAGTGTGGAGAAAAGTGAACGCTCTTGTCCTGTTGGTGGGAATATAAATTGATATGGCCACTATGGAGAAAAGTATGGAGGTTACTTTAAAAACTAAAAATAGAACTATCATATGATTCAGCAATCCCAGTACTGGGCATATACCCTGAGAAAACCAGAATTCAAAAAGAGTCATGTACTGCAATGTTCAATGCAACTCTATTTACAATAGCCAGGACATGGAAACAACCTTAGTGTCCATCGACAGATGAATGGATAAAGAAGATATGGCACATATATACAATGGAATATTAGTCAGCCATAAAAAGAAACAAAATGTGTTATTTGTAGTGAGGTGGATGGACCTAGAGTCTTTCATACAGAGTGAAGTAAGTCAGAAAGAGAAAAGCAAATACACATATATAGGGACTCTAAAAAAAAAAAAAAAAAGAGGTTCTGAACAACCTAGGGGCAGGACAGGGATAAAGATGCAGATATAGAGAATGGACTTGAAGACACAGGGAGGTAGATTGTTAACCTGGGACGAAGTGAGAGAGTGGCATGGACATATATACTCTACCAAATGTAAAATAGATAGCTCGTGGGAAGCAGCCTCATAGCACAGGGAGATCAGCTCGGTGCTTTGTGACCATCTAGAGGGGTGGGATAGGGAGAGTGGGAGGGAGACGCAAGAGGGAGGAAATATGGGGATATATGTATATGTATAGCTGATTCACTTTGTTATAAAACAGACACTAACACACCATTGTAAAACAATTATACTCCAGTAAAGATGTTAAAAAAAAAAAGTGAATAGAATAGTTCAGTTCTTCATATCCTCTACTTCCAAGTTTAAAGAGGAAGAGTAGAGATCTTTTTTGAAATTACAGAAAGGCTGAGAAGTCATCTGGATAAGGTAACAGCATACCAATATACAAACTCTATTCCCAGTGGTTTTATGCAATAAAATTTAATTCTTGTTCACACTCAATTTTTAAGGGTGTGGACAACCATTTATGACAACTGAACTCTATACAACAGGTTGTGATTCAGGCTGCTTAAATTTATGCAATCTTTGGCTTTCATCTCCACTTGAGGAAGAGGAAAAAAAGCTAGAAGATAATGTGTCAGCCTTCAATGCTTTGACCTGAAAGTGACTTAGGTCACTTCACCCCATAGTCCCTTTGCCAGAGATGTCACATGGTCCAAACAACTTCAAAGAGCCTGAAAGTTCCCTTTTCAAGTGTATGGATTGTGAGAAGATTCAGATAGCGATGAAACATTGTTGTTCCACCTCATGACAAACTTGCTGCAAAGAAATAAAAATTCTTCAGGAACATCAATAGATATATCCTTAGAAGACAAGCAATTAAGAGAGAAGATTCACACTGGTCAATCTGGTGCTGAACCTATTGCCTGAGGGTGGTGTTCTTGATCATAGACTATCGTAGCCTTGATACTCACTATATCCTTTTCACTTGGGTGAAAGGATATCACCTTTCACTTGGGTGAAAGGATATCACCCCATTATCTCCTCCCTCTTGCATCTCCCTCCCACCCTACCTATCCATATGAATCATCATGTTTGTTGAACCTATTCAAAGGAAGTTTGACATTAAATCTGAAAGAAATCCTGGCAGGCCAACGTCACACAGTTTTAGCCTGAAAATTTATTAATGACCAGTTAAGCCCTCCAACTGCATCAAGAGCTGCAAAACTAAATTGGGTTTGCTGGGTTTTCCAACTGAGGTTGCCATGATAATTAATATTACCTGCTTTTATCTTGTAGTTTCTTTGGATATGCTGTTGCTATGTTAAAAAAAAAAGTGATATCTCTATGTATCAGTAAGAGTTAAAGTTTGGTGAGGAATGAAACATGAATACCCATGTCCCCATCCAAAGTAATGATTTTAGTGGGCCATGATCCAACACACTCTGGGCCTGAAGACAGAGAATGGAAATAGAATAATGTAACTGTAACACAGCAAGTGCTTGCCTTAGATGGTATTATGTAGACAATTAAGCACTAACATAGACCCTTCCTTAGTTTCATGACATAAAGCAGGTGTCAGCAATCTTTTCATTTAAAGGACGAGGTAATAAATAACTTAGGCTTTGTGGACCATGGAGTCACTGTCACAACTACTGAGTTGTGCTGTTGCAAAGTGAAAGCAGCCATAGACAATATGTAGATGAGTAGGCATGGCTGCATTCCAATAAAACTTTATTTACAAAAAGAGGTGGTGGGCCAGATTTGCTGACACCTAGTATAAAATGAAGAAAACCCATAGTTTCTTGGCAACTCAGACCTGTCTGTATCTCACTCTATGTGAGATATTGAAAAAGGCTTCAATATCTCAGCAGGCTTCCTTCAGGAATAAGGAAGGCATAGATGAGTAATGTCCACTCTTTTTGCCTGATTATTCATGAATCCTTTGCACTGCAGTCTGTTTGTCATAATTATCACTCTTTAGATCCAGGCTACTTCCTTATAGTAGTGTTTAGTTAGTGTTTGGTAAATATTTGATAAATGAATACAAAAAATGAGAATGTTAGTAACTCCTATCTTTATAAATGTTTTCAAAGTTAGTAAAATGGTAATATTAGTTTTCTTCTGACACAATGCTTAAAATGTGATAATAACATATATTCAATAATTAGTTTACTTTAATTTTAGGTAAGCTAGGAGTGATTCAATTATACAAACTATTAAAATACAAATATGTGATGGTTTGGGTATGATAAAGCATTCACTAGTATGTAGTTATAACAGTTTATCCATCTCACCTATAATTTGTTAATAAAACAGTTTACTTAGTAGATTATAAGAATGCAGTGAAAGAAAGATAGTAGTCTTGTTCCTAGGATTGGCACACATAAGGTACAATTTTCAGGTACAATATTATTACCATCATTTTTCAAAATTTTCTGATTTTCTTCTTTGCGCAGATGTTAAAACTGAAAGGCAATGGTAACACTGCCAGAACTGATACTATGACAAGTCATCCCAATTCTCCCTGCAATTTATTGGGTTTTGCTGTCATATCTGACTTAGACTTCATACTATGTCAGACAAAGAATATGGTTTCAAGAGATGAAGGAGGATAGCAACATTCAGATACATTTTTCTCTTCTCCCCTTGCAGAGTTCTAGGTTTGCTGTTCACCAGAAGACAGTTTATATAAAGTGCTTACATTTATAAAGTTGGAATATTTCAGTTTTCAAAGTAAATCTATTCCACAGAGGAAAATGTTTAAAAAAAGAAGAAGAAAGAAAAACTTATGACTTCCTGCTGGGGGATTTGAAAGTCATGAAGATTATTATTCAGGTAAACTGTCATTTAAAACAAACAATACAATTGATTCTGCTTCCTCCTCCAAAACGCAGCGCACTTGGGAGGGAGTGCAAGGCAATGTGAGCACTTTTCCTCTTGAGTCACAAGACCAGAGATTTTGGTCCTTCTAGAGTTACTTGTGCAAGTATTACCAGAGATGTTAAGGTTTTTAAGCATTGCCACAGCTGACCACCAAAGAGACTGTCTGAGGTATTAATTGAAAACTACTTGCCAGTTTCTGTCCCTTAAATGTGACATACATACTCTGCCCCCATTCACCTCTCACATACACATACTTTTTACATTCAAAGATGCAATAAAAGGTAACTATATTAGAAAGTAATATAAAGCATACACTTCCATATTGAAATAAATTAAACTTCACAATGGAATACCATGAATTTAAAAATAATTGGATGGTCTTATTACTTTTTTATTATTCAAGTAACACAAGTAAACTAAAAAAATTCTCAAACTTTGATATGGAGAAATCTGTGTTCTCTACAGAGATATGAATAATTTAGCTTTCACATTTATGTACACTAATAAATTCTTAACAGCAAGTATTAATGTTGATTTAAATGAATCCCACAAATATAGATCATTGAGCACTAAACTCAGCTTAATGATGCAAAATAGAGATTTTATTTAGTAAAAGGTGATAACAAATATAAAACATAACAAAATTATAAAATCAATTTTATCATTAAGCTTAGTTGTATTTTAAAATACAACTATTACTTTGGTATCTGTATTCTTAAAAACAAAAGAGAAATGTTACAAGGAAATATTAAAGAATTTACTGAAATTTAATTTAAAAATATGCAACAATTAAATTTGTATAAGGATAAATAACAGAAAGGCATAGGGCAAGGAAATCTTGGAATTTTTTAACAACAGCAGAAACTACAAAAGCAGTAGAAAAGATACCAGAAAGAAAGATAGATATTTTGTAAAGTTGCTTAAAGTATTATTTCAATAAAAGGCTGTGTGTACAAAATTTACATTTTATACATCAGCCCCTAAATAAAACCCAAAAGCTAGATTACCTATCACTTGCTCCAATAATAAACAAATAATCATCCAATACCTTTTTCATGGATGTTCTCTAAGGATAATAAAAAACTTAGAATACAGACATGTTAGCAGTATTCTTTTAAAAAAGTCAAAAGAAATGCAAAATATACACAAATTAGCTGATTAGGAAACTCAAGGCATATGTTGAACAAGAGAAGAAGAAAAGTTGAGTTTTAGTGAATGATCCCACTGACAGTTATTGAAGGCGGGGTGTATTTTGGGGTGACATTGACAAGCCTGTCAGAGAAACTCAATAAAGAAACTTTTGTGGGCTTAGACTGGAGTCCTAGGAAGAGATAGGTACAATCAGAACCCAAGACACCTGTTCACACACAGTTCCAAACAGACTTTGAAACTGTGTTCTCTTTCTGAAATCATCAGGTACTGCATGACACAAACTTAAGTGTCTTAAAGTCTAGAATAGAATTTCTTTCTCTTTTAGGAGATCATATCAGAACATGTCTTGCATTATTGTCTGTACATTAGAGAAAATGTATTATTCCATAAAGGCAGCTAACCCTTTTAGTAAAATTCTTCTTACCATAGTTTTGCATGCACAAAGCTACCTGATGTTGGTGGGTGTTTTGAGAGAATTTGAAGAAAGTGCCATAGGACTTAACTTATATGTCTATACAAAACAATTGTCTGTTTCAAACAGAAATGCATTGTGTGCTCTTTGGGAACTTAAATTTCATGTTTTTATTTAGTAACAAACTGAATCAATTTTATCCTTAGACAAAGGATCTCTATATTTAAAACTACAACTATAGAACTGATATGTGTATTATTAAAGATAAAATGTTTTAAACCCAAGGGAATTTTTGCTGAACATTTTTGAAGTGACAATTTTAATTTAAAAACTAGTGCATAGTGATTGAAACCTTACTAAGCAAAGTTTATAGGTATTAAATCAGAAGGATTTTTTCATTGTATGTGCATATGTATAAATCACCCATCTTTACACACTACAGAAGTAAATACCATAACATAAAGTTTTAGTTTAATGAATACTTTTATAAGGATTTAACTGCAGTACCAACTCCTACTTATGATTCTATTTGCTGTTCCTCAAGTATTTTCTGTCATAAACGTAAGGCTATTAGGTAGTATTGCAATGTAAACTTTGAGGAATATTCAATAAGTTCCTGTAGTTTGATATTTTCATTTATTTTAGTAAATGATTTTCATATTCAGATCATGGCATATTGTAAAGAAACTGTGGTATAATAACCAATATATATACTTTCAGAAATAGTGTGGAAATAAATTTTATATGTTATTTAGTTAAAGATCTCTGATAGGAATTTAATATAAAGACTGATTGGAGTTTAAGTGCTTACTATTTTTTAAAGCTGAGTTAGTATTGAATACACATATTCTAAGATTTATTCAACAGTATAATTATGACCAGACTGTCACTACTGCACCATTTTGTAAGAGTGAACAAAAATTCAACAAGGCAAGCACTCAACAATTTAGAACTACTTTACAAATGTATTCAAATGACAGGAAAAAAAATATGGCACAATCTGTCAGTTAAGTTAAACAAACAACAAAAAAACCTACAAAGTCAATTGAAAATGTTCTGGCATTTTATATATAAAATAAGTGTTGATGACCTAAAACCTTCACCTTTTAGCATAAAATCTAGTTATTAGAGATTGTCAGAGAACCACATTTTCTTATTCTCCTCCCATCCATTTTCTAAATTATTTTTCATTGTACGATTATTTTGTGTGATTTTTTTTTCTTTACCATTTGAGGACCATGGTAACTAGACAATGTCAGTTGGATAAACAGTTATTTGTTACCTCATTTGTCAATGAGCGGGAGGAAATTTTACTATGATGATGATGATAATGATGATTACAATGATGGTAGACAATGGTGATGGTAATACCTTTATTATTATGATTACTAACTATTATTATTCTTCATGATTTTATAATACACATCTGGCAATCAAGAAATAACCAATGTTCCAGTCATTCCCCATGGGTCATTTTGATATATTACACATTTCTGTAGTAGTAATTTGTATGTGATTCTCCCCCACATTAACTGAATGAGGAATTTTCAACTTAAGCTGTCTGTCTTTCCCATCTAACTAAGTTTAGGATCACATGTTTCCAGCAAGTAGCAGCATAGAGGGTATACACAGTCAGGTGTAAACAGGGTTTGTGTAGGGTGGAAACTTCACCTGATTGCATCACACACTGTATTTATATCCATCAATTTGTCCTTTCCCTTTCTATCTCCCATTACAAATTAAACATTAAAAGCAAAATAAAAGATAGAATTAACTGAAATATTACAAAATGAGAAAAGGAGAGATTAACTACCGTAGGTCAGATTTCTTTCTTTTCCATATGGCATTCACTCACGTTCAAAGAGTCTGATTTCATTTTATACTCTCAATTATTCTCCTGTTACTTCCATGCCAGATGGAAATCTTCATCCTCTCTAAATAGCCAGAGGTCAGAGAGTGATTCTTCATGCCAGTTAGGTTTCCCTATCATGCAAACACATTTACAACATTAATAATTAGCACTCACCTAAGAAAGGAAAACACAAAAGAGGTTTTAATTTTGTGCAGTTACAGTGTATAAAATATTTTTTATACACAATAATTATTTTGTCTTTTACTTAAAGCAGCAGTAACACCTAAATTAAAACAAGCAGGCTATATATGGTGACACTATAAACACCTTTACTGTGCTTCTCTAAGAATCACTTTAGATGGTCAAACCTAAAAACCACATATAATTTCTTACATTGCCGACTGGAAAGACTACAAGGAATAATCAGAGGTTAACTTTGACTAAATCAGTAACTACTATAAAAATCATTCTTCTCACATCAATATTTTAAAAGAAGAAAACGTCATCAAGGAATGTTTGTGTATAATTCTTACAGTTCTGCGTGTGATTAATAATTTTGACATTTAAGGTGAAAAAAGTTCAGAAAGATTCAAGCAAGTTTTCACTATTGATATTTTTTCTCCCCTTATGTAGTTTGATCTCACAACCACGGATCAAAAGATCAGAATGCTTCAGCAGCAGTACCAAGACAGAAGAAATTTTCAATTTTTAAAAAATCGTCTTCCCAAGTAAATCTGTTGAACCAATATTAGTTAGATCCCCTGTTCAGTCATTGATATTATGAGAAAAAAGAAAGCCAGTTGACTTAGAACTTGATTTCTGGTGTCTTGAAGAAGAAAGGTGGGTGTTAATATTATGTTCCTACAGAGAAAATTCAAGAGAGAACTAAATAATCTGAACCTTGTACATAGACTGGTGCTACTGTTGTTGACATGAAATTCATACCATCTTATTGATGTCTTGAGATACAGTTTCATCCTTCTTGCTTTCCTCAGCCTGGAAATAATGGGGAAAAATGAGGGCCCTTATGATGAGCCAAGTTCTCAAAAGGACTATTGCTCATGATTTAAAGCATACTCCTTGGTCTGAGTATGCTTACACCCAAGGTAAGCATACTCAGACCAAGGAACGTTTTATCCTGAAACCTAGAATGGAGAATTGGGCAGCTGGACAATTGTCACTATATCTGCCTTTGTTTTAAACATTACACTCCCAATTGAATGAGTTATGGCCAATTAAAGAGGATTTTATTTAGGTGAACCATTTTGATGGCTGAAAAAAATTTAAGTGGCTAATAATTATTAATTCAATCTTAAATTGTAATTCCATAAGAGAAGAGAAACAGAGAGGTTGTAAGTATGTTTTGTTAGACAACACATGAAACTTGATGTGCCATGCCATTCCCCACATCATGCTACAAAGGAAAACAGTCAATATTTTTTCATACATATTGTCATGCTATATGTTTCATGATTCCTTTACAGCTGCCTAAACAAGAATTTGGTTCCTTCCAAAGGCCACAGTATATATATTGGAACTTAAAAACTGGTTTATCTAGTAACCTGAGATAAGAAATCTGCCTGACAGGGGAAATGCATATTGAATAGATAAAAATGTGATTAACTAAACCAGTTATATATATATATATATATATATATATATATATATATATATATATATATATATATTTTAACTATGACAGAGAGTTAGGGAGCAATAGAAAGAGGCAGATAATCAATAGAGATGAGTAGATTCATCAGTGTGGGGGATTGGAAAAGTAAGCAAAGAATGTCTGCTTCTGCAGGTATGATAACCCACCATAGATTCTTAAAGCTACTGCATTTCCTAAAATATATCCCTTGATATACATAAAACCAAACTAGCAGAGAAAATGTAGTATGGTTCTCTTTTCTCCTAACATTTTTGGTTAAGCTTGCAATAAATATGAGACCTATAATATGAGAGCATTTGCTATCAATGTATGAATTGAAGAAACTGAGGTGGTAAATAATCTGTTCCAAGTATAGACAACAGAAGGAAATATGGGAGTTCCCTGTAGGGAGATTATATCTGTTGATAATTAGCTTAGCTTAAATAGAAGAAACACAATTTTATTTAAAAGTGATTACATGTGGGAATTTTATATTTGAAATATTTACATCTTTATGTTAAGTTTATACTAGTTGATATGACTTTACCTCCTTTGGTAATTATTTCAGCTGCAAAGCAAGCACTCTGGACTTTTTAAGTCTTATTTTATTTTATTTCATTTAAAAAATATACTGGTATTGGAAGCAGCTTTAATATATAGTTGTGAATTTGGATCAAAGTTTTCTTGCAACCATATTGAAGTCATTAAATGATAACTGTTACATTGGTAAAACAAATACCATAGGAGATGGAAAATCCCATTTCTAAAAGGAAATCCTTATTCCTTGATTACTCTTTGGGAAAATAGATAAAAATTACAGGATAAATGTGAATGAATGTTTGTAGAAGTTATGGATTTCAGAATGTTACATGTAAACATATATAAACACTTTTCAAGAGGACTTGAGGAAAAGGGTTAAGTTAATGAAGAAAATATATGGTTAATGCCAAGACTGAATCATTTTATTTCTGAAAATGATCAAGAGTTCTGTTGCAGTGTGACATTGGGTCCCAGGGGCTGGATTTAGGAGTGGTCTGACAAATGACATTAGAGTTTCTGGGCTAGTCAAGCTGATATAAAGGAATCTGAGCTGATTATATTCAACCCAGCAACTCAACGAGTAACAAATCTAGGCATAAAAGGTGACTGCATTCACTGATCAGGCAACAGGCTATTACTTTTTAGAGAAGAAGAGGAAACTAAGATACACGGAAGTTTGAAGGCAGAGGACAATGACAGGAAGACCCAAGACATGCCAGATAAATGTTTGATATTTAGTGCTGTTTTCTAAAAAATGCTGAAGAATTGAATTTACAAGGTTTTTTATTTTCTTTAAGTTTTCCTTACTAGATACCAGTAGGTGTATCAAAGTTTTAATAAAAATGATAATCCTTAGGAAAAAAAATTAATATGACTACATACGATAAACAAGTTCATATAATGAATTATAAAAAGCAATTAAAATCATAATTTGACAGAGAAAATGAGAAAAAATAAGGCATTAGTTGATTTGCAGTTAATCTCAAAATTATTTCCTGAAAAAGAAAGTATATGCAAGTTTAACCAGCATGACATATTTTGTGTATTCAGAGATCTGGGAAGGATGACTTCCCCAAGGACAATAGCTGTGTTAAGCCACCACTAGTATCCCCTAGGCTTCCTGTACAATTGCATGTGACCTTTAGTTTGATCTCATCTCTGCTAGGGAACCACTTTTTAAAAATTTTCTCTGGGGTTGTGTCTGAATAAAGACTTTGTTGTAATTAAACAGGAGTTACAGGGAAAGAAGATTGTAGGAATGCTATGCTAATGAGGTTTTTAAAGCAATGCTTTGGGTATTTATCAATTTAGTAGTTACATTATTGATGTGAAAGATTTCACTAATCGAAAATCAGATTTAAGTGTATTTTCAAAGTTCAGTCAATTTGCCTTTTAATTTAAAATAAATCAATGATCTAGGCTTCTTTGGTCTTATATGGAAACCAATTATTAATAAAATGTAATTCACTATGACTTTCCAAAGGTAGAAATCTTCTGTACTTGTCTTTCTTTATAAAAATAAACTAATAAACATGGCACTAAAAGGGGGCATGTCATTTTCACTCTGAAGTGATTTTCAGTAATGTATGTATACAGAAGTTATTAGTAGACATTTCAAAAAAATCTTTGAAAACAAATTTTATAACTATATCAAAAAATCAGAATAGATTATTTAATACTTTGTCTTTTATAATTATCTTTTCATCTTATTTTAGTTATATCCAGTCTCATTTAGTATGCATTATATTTATTTATTTAAAAATTTATTTATTTGTATACAATTTTTAAAGGTTATGTTCCATTTACAGTTATTACTAAATATTGGCTATATTCCCCATATTTTACAATACATCCTTGTAGACTATTATATTTATTTTTATAACTTAATACCATTCATTTAACATTTAGTGCTTTCTGGGTGATGCATTTTGTGTATTTCTACTTATTTAGAGTGGTTGAATCTAAAATTTATGTTGTTAATGACTTTAAAGCAAAAATGTCCACATATGGGGCATCATTTTTCCAATTATTTCCATTTTTTTTCTAGTGTTTTTTTACAATTTAATATGCTCTATAAACTTCTATTTCCTTAGATGAAAAATGGAGATAATGCTATTAGGCCACATGGCTATTGAGTCATTAGAATTAAATGAAACAATGCTTTAGTTAACATTATCATCCCTTTTTTTGTGAAACTTTCTTCTATTCAGTTTCTGGTTCTAACCAGTGTGTTTCATTTATTTTACTTAAATCACTGACCTCTTTGACCCTTCTACTAAAATTAGTCTTTTTCTTAACCCACCATCCTACTCACTCTTTCTTTTAAAAACCCTGTCTAATAACCTCAGTATAATAAAGTTTAGTTTGCCTTTCACTGATCAGGGACTTTTTAAATAGAGCATGTATCCCCAGTACATGTGTATTTATTTATTTATAAAATGAATGAGTGAATTACTTTAAATAGTAGGCTTCATTATTATTTTATTTATTTATTTTTTTTGCGGTATGCAGGCCTCTCATCACCGCGGCCTTTCCCGCCGCGGAGCACAGGCTCCGGACGCGCAGGCTCAGCGGCCATGGCTCACAGGCCCAGCCGCTCTGCGGCACGCGGGATCGTCCCGGACCGGGGCATGAACCCGTGTCCCCTGTATCGGCAGGCAGACTCCCAACCACTGCACCACCAGGGAAGCCCAGGCTTCATTATTTTAAAAAATCTTTGCTTAACCCTTGGTTAAATTGAAGTCTGATTCTCATTCCAGTTTCTTTAAATACTTAATTTGAATATTTCTCAATGCTGGAAAAGATAACTCAAATATATATGTATCTAAATGGAAGAATCCTATCAGCAACGGTTTATATTTTATCTTGATCGCCAGTGTCAGATCATATTCACCATTTAAGATTTATTATCTTTGAAATTGCACAAGAATCCATTTTTAATTTTAATTTCATCAAAAATTTACATATTTATTGCTACAAATCAGTTGTTCTTTCAAACTAATCACAATGCTTTCCATTTTTATATTTTTTACAGATGGTTTTGTAACTGACTGATAGGTTTTTGAAGATTTTTTAATCTTAGGAACTTCTGCCTCCAAGTTTTCATCTGTTTGTTTTTTAAGTGTGCAGATACAGGTTTCTTTAATGGGTGGTGCACATATGCCATTTCCAACAACTAAATAGTATACCAAAGGAAACATTTCCAAATATCTATTTTCTAAACAAATATTACCTAGCACACATTTCTTTCCAAGAGTATTTACCTTCTGATTCTAAATGTTAAAATGTTCCATTTTTCTTAGATGTACAAATTAAATGTGTTTTTTTTTTCTGTTTTACTGTTGAAAATATACTACCTTATTAGTGTCTATCAGACGGTAATGATAGGGCAACATTTTGTATAAAGAAAAAAGTGTAATCACCTTGAAATTCTATAACTTATTTACTCTTCCCTGTCGATAACTGCAAATGTCTATGTGGAAAAAAAAATGTTTCTTCGTCGATCCTTACCTTTTAGCAATTTACTGTAAGGATTTAACTGAATTTTAAAAGTGCTAACTTTATACAATTAGGAACATCAATGACACATGCAAATTCTTGCAAAAACTTCTTTGAGTATTAACTGATCTATGACTAATGAAATAAATGAATTTCAAATCTAATATTCTCATTAAATATAGGAGACATAAATACATATTTCAAATAGTGTTCTAGATAATAGTTTCCTGAATTTTTTGAGCAACTCCACTTTATATCTGATTAAGTTGTGATTATTTTCACCTGGAAATTTAAATGACTGTCAATGCTGTCATTTTCTTGTTGTTTGCCTATCTGAATTTTAGGAAGGGTGGTAGGAAGTTTTTAAACTGTTTATCAGTTTTGTGAGGGCTAGTTTGGTTAAAGCTAAATAGAATAATTTGCAAACTGCTTAACTGGGAACACAAAATCTACAATAAATTGTCATAAAATGAAACTAAATGGTGAGGTTCTAATTGCTTGTCTATCGTAAAACTAAACTTTTTCTCTGAGTACATAATCTGTCCTATAACATGTGGCCACCTGATGTATAAAACAAAAAAAAATTGTTTTTTATGGACCAATTATGGTCCATGTGCTGAATATTAACAAAAGTTTAATTTCCTTCCTTTGGCAAAAATGATTGTAAACAGCAGTTTTACTATTTTCCTGTTTCCCACTTGATTATATACAAATGTTCTCTTGTACGTTCACCCCTCTTTGGAGGTCACAAATCTAGAAGAGAGATTTAGGTGAATTTTGAGATTAAGGGTCATTCTCTCAAAATACTATAGTCTTTGCTAGAGAATATTCATGTACCTTTTTCGTTTTTTGTACATAGTTTGAAAAGTATTATTGATTTCTTTTTTAACTTGCCTATAGAAACACACACACACAGAACTCGTCAATACAAAGAAGAGCAATGCGAGAGGTAGTGGGTGTGTATTTATGTAGCACACATCATAATGTGGGTGCTTGATAAATGTTGGATGATGGTCACAAAAATTGTCAATTTAATCACATATTTCCTGAAATAATATCAACTTAACCCACCTTTTTTTTTTTTTTTTTTTCATTACCCGGGCCCCCTATTTTTGGGGCCCCTCCCTTTTCAAGGCACAGGCTCTGACGCACAGGCTCAGCGGACATGGCTCACGGGCCCAGCTGCTCCGTGGCATGTGGGATCTTCCTGGACTGGGGCACGAACTCGTGTCCCCTGCATCAGCAGGCAAACTCTCAACCACTGCGCTACCAGGGAAACCCTACCCAGCTTCTTTTTAAATACTGGTTTCGTCTTCTTTGGAAAGTAAAAATAATCTGTGGATGTTTTCTCTTAAAGTCTGTATGGAAATGCCAACCAAATGTTCAAGTTGTTTTTGATGATCTGTATTTATTATGGTTTAATAATAATTAATACTGTTTAATAACGTTGAGGAAAGAGTAAAATAAAAGACTGTCTTTTATAGCAGGCATGAACTTCTAGGAATCTTTGAAGATTTGTATTAGAAGAGGGAATCAAGTTTACCAAAAGAATGCTCTAGTAGAAATAATACTGAATATTTATGTTTTATGATTTTGTGTTTACATTAAAAAAAGTGTTGCATTTCTCTACTATATTCAGCTCTTGGGGTAGTGACAGCTTCCTGATCTCATCATTTTTCTACAAATCACTGCATTGCCCAGCCCATTTTCTACCTGGGTAACTAAACATAATATGGTAGAGTTATGTTACATTCCTATGAACACACATTGCTTTAACTTGACATTGTTACCCTTTATTACATTTTGTCTGTCTCCTCATATGGAACTGATAAGAAGAGCTAACGTTTTAGTATGTTCAGTATTGTATTTGATTGTGTCCTCATTGTCTTAGGTTTGCTACATTATTTTCTTTAGCTCTATACACTGTTTTCCCATAAGGAGTTATTGTTCATCTCTATACAACCGAGCACATGCCTAATCTCTGTGGGCATAGTTCCTCTCCACAGAATGTGGAGATAATTTTTATCTACTGTTGGGGCTATCTCAAATCTTGAAAATTACTTTGAGGCTCTATAGTCATATTATTGCCAGTGATGAAACAAGGGCATCTAGAAAAATTTTCTGGACAATGAAATATTGTTGATATCTTTTAGCAGGAAAAATTTGATTATCACCAATTTTTAAAATAATGTAAGTTATATATTCTTTCAACCAATTTATATATACACATGCATACATATATATTTGTTGGCCAGCTTGAATATAAATAATGATAATAATAAAGTTTAGGGAACTTTATAAGACTTAAATAAGATAATACACATAAAGGAAAGTAGAACGGTTTCTGGGACATGATAATATGCAATAAATGTTAGCTGTTATCATTTTAATGGTATGTTTGTATTCATACCTTTTCTTTATCTAAACAATAACATTATATATAGCACTTTGAAAATATAACTATTTTTTTAACAAATAAAATTGAATTTATGTACTAAATTGCCTCACTTTGTTCTAAGTGTCTTGCATATAAGTCCTGGACAGTGTTTTAATTTTCCAGTAAGATTCCAAAATGTAATATTATATTTATTTTACTTTGTCTTTTGGCAAACACAATTTCATTCTAAACTTAAGCATCAGAAGGAAAAATTGTATGCCTGAAAAATTGTGGTTTAACAAAGTGTGCTATTAGATATTAATCAGTGGGTTATTAGTTTTTTATTCTTTGAACTAATTGTATCATTCTTGTGTTACCTTCATTTAGTGCAAATTTGTTTTGAACTCATATAGATAAATTCCATGATTATGCTTTATAATGCTCCTTTGACTAGTTTTGGGCATAGAACTGATAGAAAAGATTTTATTTTGGCTTATACAGTGGAGTGTTTTATTTTATCCTCATTTTCTTGTCTCTTCTGTGGTATTTTTATGATGGGAAATATAGGCTGTGAATGAGTGAGTGTAAAAGAGAATGAATTCAATTGAACAATACTTTGAGGAATTTGGTTTGGACATTAAAAAAAAAGCAGTATCAGTTAATTCAAAAAAGGGACATAGCTACCTAGGAAAATTTAAGGGAAGATATATCATTGTGAGAGAACTGCAAAGATGATGACAGAAAGGAGAAAAATTGCCATGAGTTTTATTTGGAGTCAAGCTGAAGGCTGAGGTCGGTATGATTATATACCAGGAAGTGACATCTGGGGATGGTTTAACAAGGTGAGATAGAGGAAAGGTTGATTACATGAGAGATAGTGAGTTGATAGACTTTTAAAATTGTTTGTGTAGAAATAGTAAAATGCTACATTTGTACATTTCTTCACATTTCCACATAATTTAAAACTTGAATCCTGTATTTGGAATTAGTCAAGGAAAGATTAGGGATTATTCTCCTCAGTTTAAGTCTGGAAACAGTGAGGTTCATAGCGAGTGAGACTTCCAGAACCCACTGCTTGAATTGTCAGAACTGAAATTAAACCCCTAGACTTTCAGGACTAATGCAATATTCTTTCCACCACATCCAACTGCCTCCTTGAAAAACTAAATCTCTTGTCCTTGTCTTCAAATTGGCATGTCAGTGGGAGTCTGGACTCCTAGTCATTTTATAATCTCTGGTGTGTGGGATAAGGCAGGGGCTGATATGAAGAAAATAAAGGAAACTAATGGCCAATTTTCTCAGCATGGCATACTGTAAACAATTTCTTACAGTAGATAAATGCACATAATTTGTACTTATACTGAAAACTTTAAGAAAGAAGAAAAATAGCAAGCTTTTATAGCCTTAGCAATTTTTATTCCTTTCTACATCTCTGCCTCATATGTCATCTTACCTTGGAAATCAATAAAAAGGATTCTCTTTTAAATCCATTTATGTTCAGATTTAACTCTGAATTCAACAAGTGCTTCAAAAAGACAAACTAACCTAGTTTTCTGGACCCCATGAATTTGCTCTGCTGGATATAGATGCCATTTTAGATTCGTGTATGTCCCAAAGCTTATTTCTGAACATAGTTTCTCTTTTAATACAATCTCCATCTTTCTTCTCTTATCCTTGCTGACATTTCATTTCAATCAGGGTTGAGACCTCTTCTTCAATCTTTTTGAATCAACTTTTGATGGATCTAGGAGGTTTGTTAACAGCAGCGGCCCCTATTAGGAGCAGCGGTGTCTGTCAGTCTTTGATTTTCCCCTACAGGTCATTGTTTATCTTATTCCTGTCTATTTTAGAGACTTCAGTAACTTTTAAAAATATATTTAAAAGCCAATTTACCATTTTGAAAAATGATAGTTTTCTTTTGTTGTTGTTGTTTTCATTATATTCAAGGACACAGTGTTATATTTTGATGGAAGTTTTCCTGCTTTATTATCTACTAACATCATCAGAGAAATGAAGAAGAATGTTCGCAGTGTGTAAGCTATACACTGGAACTGTGTTAACATTTTTGGAAGTTGCATTATTCTTTAAGTCCAATAATGAAATTTCTGATAAATATGTACTTATTTAATAACTATTTTTTAAGAGAAGAATTATATTAAAAACGACAGGGTTCAATATATTGTATTGTCTCTGACATTGTGGAGTAGATGAATTAATAAATTGTGGGATTTTCTCAATTAAGAAATTTATTAGCTGAAGCTGTCATTTAATGACAGAACATTATTTTTTTGTGTTTTTACAAAAATAAGAAAATCATAAATCTCAAGAATTTAAGAACATATTCTGGGGCAATTTTGCTATGGAAGATTAGTGCACAAGAATAAGATATAACCTCACAGTAAGTGTTGGACTAGTTAAACATGGAGAATAAATCCCAGATTGAAAGACCACAAGAAATGAACATAGCCTGGGGCTCACAAGTTTTTGCTTGGAAATTATAATTAAAAAGAGGATAAGAACACTAAAGAGGCAAAAGCATAAAGAGCTTTTGTTGATGGTGGTTGAGGTGTATACTTTTGTGGGTGGTAAAATGACCAGATTGACTGGATTAGAGCAGATGGTATATCCTGAGTCATAATTTGAAAGAATACTCAGAGGTTGGTGGAATCTGATTAATGTGAAAGATGAGCGAGTATAGCTTGCTCATTAGCCAACATAGGACCTGAGTCTTTACTATTTTTAATATAATCACTGAGCATTGAAATCCAGGAAAATACTGCAGCATCCAGGATAGGAAACTGAAAAGTGTGAAATGGAAGAAAGTAAATAACCAGAATTAGAGTTTTATATTTTAGAATTTTTTCCATCTACCCTTTTAATTATATAATATAATTTGCTAAGAAATGTTCACAGTTCTGAAACAACATACCAAGACAATTTAAAAATATTAACAATAAGCAAGAAAGCAATGAAATTGCAGATAATATAATGAAAACTTTCTATCTTCACATATAAGCTTATTTCAAAGAAATTAAGAGAAGTCCACATTATTGTATATGTGATTTAAAAATGACTTTTTTTGTACTGAATTATGCTGATCCAAATACATGAAATAATAAATATGTAAGAACTAATATTTAAAGTAGTGAAGAGGAATTTGGAATGCACAAAGACATACAGATATAAACTTACTATAAAATGGTGTTATACGTGTATAAAAACAGATCAACAGAATGCAAGAATTGAAAACAGACCCAGAATGCATATATATATATATATATATATACACACATATATTTAGAAATATGCATAATCAGGTTCACAAATATAAAAATAAAAATTATATTATAGGTTAGTGGTTAAAGATGAATTATTGAATAATAATTCTGAATAAAAATTTTTCTATAGAAATATAACTGAGTAATAACATTATTTAATAATATCAACCAAAATTAAATTTTGATGGATTAAAAAGAAACAATGTAACATAAGAACTCATAATTAAAAAAAATTAGGTCAACCAGATATTTGTCTTTTTTAAATGTAACAACAAGGAAAAAAAACACAAAAGAAGACATGAGGAAATTTGACTTCATAAATCATGCAATTTCGTATACCAGAAAGTATATTTTTTGATGTATGAAAAAGTCAGGAATACTAGTAATACATAAAACTTTTAAATATACATAGAAAGACTCTTTTTTTGTACATTAGTAAGTAAAGGAAACTAAATTAAACTAGTAGCAAATGCCAAATTTTTCTATCAATATGAGAGAGAATAAAATCAATCCCATCTTTTGTAGATATCAGTTCAGTGAAACTGTTTCAGATTTTGTTAATGATGATATAAGTTGATTCACAATCCTGGAGACAAGTTGGCAGCATGTAACAACAACTTTTCAAGTATTCATACAATCTGAATAGCAATCTCATTTATAAATTTTACCTTAAGAAAATAATATTAGGTTTATATATACTCTTTATGAACAAGATATTCACTAGAGCATTATTTATTATGATAAAAAAATTGGAAAGAACCTATCTGTTCAATAATTGAAGACCATTTAAATTATTATAAACACAGTTTGAATATACTTCAGCTATGCAAAATGATGTATATGATTATTTAATTACTCAGAAAACATTTACAGCACATTTGTCTTTTGGTATAACAAAATACCACAGATTGGGTGGTATTTTGACAAAAAATTATTTCTCACAGTTCTAGAGGGTGTCAGAATGGTCTGGTAAGGTCCTGCTCCCAGTCACAGACTCTTTCTTTTATTTTTTAATATATTTTTTGGAGTATAATTGCTTTATAATGTTGTGTTCGTTTCTGTTGTACAACAAAGTGAATCATCTATATGTATACATATATCCCCATATCCTCTCCCTCTTGAGCCTCCCTCCCACCTTCCCTACCCCACGCCTCTAGGTGGTAACAAAGCATCAAGCTGATTTCCCTGCGCTATGCAGCAGTTTCCTACTAGCCATCCATTTTACATTTGGTAGTATATATATGTCAGTGTTACTGTCTCACTTCATCCCAGTTTCTCCTTCCCCCTCTGTGTCCTAGAGTCCGTTCTCTACATCGGCATCTTTATTCCTGCCCTGTCACTAGCTTCATCAGTACCGTTTTTTTATTTTTTTTAGACTTCATATATGTGCATTAGCATACAGTATTTTTTTTTCTCTTTCTGACTTACTCACTCTGCATGACAGACTCTAGGTTTTAGCCTCACATGGTGAAAGGAGCTAATAAACTCTCTGAGATCTTTTTTATAGTACCACTAATCACATTCATGAGGGCCTCATCTCCTAATACATCTCAATCCTCATTAAGATTTGAATATATTAATTTTTGGGGCACACAAATATTCAGACCATATAACAACATTGTTAAGTTAAAAACAGTTTACCACATATAATGTACATTAGGATATCAAAATGTATGTTTTAAGAAAAAAGAGTAGAAGAGATATCCTAAAATGTTAGCAGTTGTTATTGAAAAATGAACAGAATACTCCAAGTGACTACCTACTCAAGACTAGGAGCTATTGATCAACATGTTTTTAAAATTTTGGTTCAATTTTTTCACCAAATACTGCTAAATATAATTTTCCTACATACTCTTTCAAAACTTACAATTCTATCTTTCTAAGAATTATTCACTCTAATTAATTTAGTTATTCTTTTACTCAATTTGCCATATTTTACTGACCATTTCTTTTTTTTTTTAACATCTTTAATGGAGTATAATTGCTTTACAATGGTGTGTTAGTTTCTGCTTTATAACAAAGTGAATCAGCTATGCATATACATATATCCCCATATCTCCTCCCTCTTGCGTTTCCCTCCCACACTCCCTATCTAACACCTCTAGGTGGTCACAAAGCACCGAGCTGATCTACCTGTGCTATGTGGCTGCATCCCACTAGCTATCTATTTTACATTTGGTAGCGTATATATGTCCATGCCCCTCTCTTACTTTGGCCCAGCTTACCCTTCACACTCTATGTGTCCTCAAGTACATTCTCTATGACTGCATCTTTATTCCTGTCTTCCCCTAGGTTTATCAGAACCATTTTTTTTAATTCCATATATATGTGATAACATACAGTATTTGTTTTTCTCTTTCTAACTTACTTTACTCTGTTTGACAGATTCTACGCCCATCCACCTCATTACAAATAACTCAATTTCGTTTCTTTTTATGGCTGAATAATATTCCATTGTGTATATGTGTCACATCTTCTTTACCTATTCATCGGCCAATGGACATTTAGGTTGGTTCCATGTCCTAGCTATTGTAAATAGTGCTGCAATGAACATTGTGGTACATGACTCTTTTTGAATTATGGTTTTCTCAGGGTATATATATCCCAGTAGTGGGATAGCTGGGTCATATGGTATATCTGTTTTTAGTTTTTTAAGGAACCTACCGACTGTTTTCCATAGTGACTGTATTAGGTTACATTCCCACCAATAGGGCAAGAGGGTTCCCTTTTCTCCACACCCTCTCCAGCATTTATTGTTTGTAGATTTTTTGATGTTGGCCATTCTGACGGAAGTGAGGTAATACGTCATTGTAGGTTTTATTTGCATTTCTCTAACGATCAGTGATGTTGAGCATCCTTTCATGTGTTTGTTGGCAATCTGTATATATTCTTTGGAAAAATGTCTATTTAAGCCTTCTGCCCATTTTTGGATTGGGTTGTTTGTTTTTTTGATATTGAGCTGCATGAGCTACTTGTAAATGAGATTAATGCTTTGTCAGTTGCTTCATTTGCAAATATTCTCTCCCACTCTAAGGGTTGTCTTTTCGTCTTGTTTATGGTTTCCTTTGTTGTGCAAAAGCTTTTAAGTTTTATTAGGTACCATTTGTTTATTTTTGTCTTTATTTCCATTTCTCTAGGAGGTGGGTCAAAAAGCATCTTGCTGTGATTTATGTCATAGAGTGTTCTGCCTATGTTTTCCTCTAAGATTTTTATAGTGTCTGGCCTTACATTTAGGTTTTTAATGTATTTTGAGTTTATTTTCTGTATGGTGTTAGGGAGTGTTCTAATTTCATTCTTTTACATGTAGCTGCCCAGTTTTCCCAGTACCACTTATTTAAGAGGCTGTCTTCTCTACATCATATATTCCAGTCTCCTTTATCAAAAATAAGGTGACCATATGTGTGTGGGATTATCTCTTGGCTTTCTATCCAGTTGTATTGGTCTATATTTCTGTATTTGGGCCAGTACCATACTGTCTTGATTACTGTAGCTTTGTAGTATAGTCTGAAGTCAGGGAGTCTGATTCCTCCAGCTCCGTTTTTCTTTCTCAAGATTCCTTTGGCTATTTGGGGTCTTTTGTGCTTCCATACAAATTGTGAAATATTTTGTTCTAGATCTGTGAAAAATGCCTGTGATATTTTGACAAGGATTGTATTGAATCTGTAGATTGCTTTTGGTAGTATAGTCATTTTGACAATGTTGATTCTTCCAGTCCAAGAACATGGTATATCTCTCCGTCTGTTGGTATCATCTTTAATTTCTTCCATCAGTGTCTTATAGTTTTCTGCATACAGGTCTTTTGTCTCCGAAGGTAGGTTTATTCCTAGGTATTTTATTCTTTTTGTTGCAATGGTAAATGGGAGTGTTTTCTTACTTTCTCATTCAGATTTTTCATCTTTAGCATATAGGAATGCAAGAGATTTCTGTGCCTTAAATTTGTATCCTACTGCTTCACCAAATTCATTGATTAGCTCTAGTAGTTTTCTGGTAACATCTTTAGTATTCTCTATGTATAGTATCATGTCACCTGCAAACAGTGAGAGCTTTACTTCTTTTCCAATTTAGATTCTTTTACTTCTGTTTCTTGTCTGATTGCTGTGGCTAAAATTTCCAAAATTATGTTGAATAATAATGATGAGAGGGGACAGTCTTGTCTTGTTCCTGATCTTAGAGGAAATGTTTTCAGTTTTTCACCATTGAGAATGATTTTAGCTGTGGGTTTGTCATATATGGCCTTCATTATGTTGAGGTAAGTTCCCTCTATGCCTACGTTCTGAAGAGTTTTTATCATAAATAGGTGTGAATTTTGTCAAAAGCTTTTTCTGCATATATTGAGATCATCCTATGGCTTTGTCCTTCAATTTGTTAATATGATTTATCACATTGATTTATTTGCATATATTGAAGAATCCACGCATTCCTGGGGTAAACCCCATTTGATAATGGTGTATGATCCTTTGGATATGTTACTGGATTCTGTTTGCTAGTATTTTGTTGAGGATATCTGCATCTATGCTCATCAGTGATATTGGCCTGTAGTTTTCTTTCTTTGTGAGATCTTTGCCTGTTTCTGGCATTAGGGTGATGGTGGCCTTGTAGAATGAGTTTTGGAGTGTTCCTCCTTCTGCTATATTTTGGAGAAGTTTGAGAAGGATAGGTGTTAGCTCTTCTCTAAATGTTTGATAGAAGTCACCTGTGAAGCCATTTGATCCTGGGCTTTTGTTTGTTGGAAGATTTTTAATCACAGTTTCAATTTCAGTGCTTGTGATTTGTCTGTTTATATTTTGTATTTCTTACAGGTTCAGTCTCAGATAGTTATGCTTTCCTAGAATTTGTCCATTTCTTCCAGTTGTCCATTTTATTGGCATATAGTTGCTTGTAGTAATCTCTTATGAGCCTTTCTATTTCTGCAGTGTCAGTTGTTACTTCTCATTTTTCATTTCTAATTCTATTGATTTGAGTCTTCTCCCTTTTTTACTTGATGAATCTGGCTATGATTTATCAATTTTGTTTATCTTCTCAAAGAGTCACATTTTAGTTTTATTGATCTTTGCTATTTTTTCCTTCATTTCTTTTTCATTTATTTCTGATCTGATCTTTATCATTTCTTTCCTTCTGCTAACTTTGAGTTTTTTTATTTTTTTGCTTCTTCTTTCTCTAATTCCCATAGGTATAAGGTTAGATTGTTTATTTGAGGTTTTTCTTGTTTCTTTAGGTAGGATTGTTTTGCTATTAACTTCCTTCTTTAGAACTGCTTTTGCTGCATCCTATAGATTTTGTATCATCGTGTTTTCATTGTCCTTTGTTTCTAGGTGTTTCTAGATTTCCTCTTTGATTTCTTCAGTGATCTCTTGGTTATTTAGTAGCATATTGTTTAGCCTGTATATGTTTGTTTTTTAACAGATTTTTTCCTTTAATTGATATCAGGTCTCTTAGCGCTGTAGTTGGAAAAGACACTTGATATGATTTCAATTTTCTTAAACTTACCAAGGCTTGATTTGTGACCCAACATATGATCTATCCTGGAGAATGTTCCATGAGCACTTGAGAAGAAAGTGTATTCTGCTCTGTTTGGATGGAATGTCCTATAATTTTCAATTAAGTCCATCTTGTTTAATGTATCAGTTAAAGCTTGTGTTTCCTTATTTATTTTCATTTTGGATGATCCATCCATTGGTGAAGGTGGGGTGTTAAAGTCCCCTAATCTGATCGTGTTACAGTCTATTTCCCATTTTATGGCTGTTAGCATTTTCCTCATGTATTGAGGTGCTGCTATATTAGGTGCATAAATATTTACAATTGTTATATCTTCTTCTTGAATTGATCCCTTGATCATTATGTAGTGTCCTTCTTTGTCTCTTATAATAGTCTTTATTTTAAAGTCTATTTTGTCTGATATGAGAATTGCTACCTCAACTTTCTTTCGATTGCCATTTGCATGGAATATCTTTTTCCATCTCCTCACTTTCAGTCTGTATGTGTCCCTAGGTCTGAAGTGGGTCTCTTGTTGATAGCAGATATACAGGTCTTGTTTTTGTAACCATTCAGACAGTCTATGTCTTTTGGTGGGAGCATTTAATGAATTTACATTTAAGGTAGTTATCAATATGTACGTTCCCATTACCATTTTGTTAATTGTTTTGGGTTGTTATTGTAGGTCTTTTCCTTCTCTTGTGTTTCCTGCCTAGAGAAGTTCCTTTAGCATTTGTTGTAAAGCTGGTTTGGTGGTGCTGAATTCTCTTAGCTTTTGCTTGTCTGTAAATGTTTTAATTTCTCTGTCAAATCTGAATGAGATCCTTGCTGGACAGAGTAATCTTGGTTGTAGGTATTTCCCTTTCATCACTTTAAGTATATCCTGTCCCTCCCTTCTGGCTTGTAGAGTTTCTGCTGAAATATCAGCTGTTAACCTTATGGGGATTCCCTTGTGTGTTATTTGCTGCTTTTCCCCTTGCTGCTTTTAATATTTTTTCTTTGTTTAATTTTTGATAGTTTGATTAATATATGTCTTGGCATGTTTCTCCTTGTATTTTTCCTGTATGGCACTCTCTGCCCTTCCTGGACTTGACTGACTATCTACTTTCCCATATTAGGGAAATTTTCAACACTAACCTCTTCAAATATTTTCTCAATTCCTTGTTTTTTCTCTTCTTCTCCTGGGACCCCTATAATTCAAATGTTGGTGCATTTAATGTTGTCCCAGTGGTCTCTGAGACTGTCCTAAATTCTTTTCATTCTTTTTTCTTTATAGTGCTCTGCAATAGTTATTTCCACTATTTTATCTTCTAGGTCACTTATCCGTTCTTCTGCCTCAGTTACTGTGGTGTTGATTCTTTCTACAGAATTTTTAATTTCATTTATTTTGTTGTTCATCATTGTTTGCTCTTTAGTTCTTGTAGGTCCTTGTTAAACTTTCTTGTATTTTCTCCACTCTATTTCCAAGATTTTGGATCATCTTTACTATCATTACTGTGAACTATTTTTCAGGTAGACTGCCTATTTCCTCTTCATTTGTTTGGTCTGGTGGGTTTTTACCTTGCTCTTTCACCTGCTGTGTGTTTCTTTGTCTTCTCATTTTGCTTAACTTACAGTATTTGGGGTGTCTTTTTCTCAGGCGGCAGGTTTGTACTTCCCATTGTTTTTGTTGTCTGTCCCCTGTGGCTAAGGTTGGCTCAGTGGGTTGTGTAGGCTTGCTAGTGGAAGAAACTGGTGCCTGTGTTCTTGTGGATGAGGCTGGATCTTGTCCTTCTGGTGGGCAGTACCACGTCTGCTGCTGTGTTTTTTGGAGTCTGTGACCTTATCATGATTTTAGGCAGCCTCTCTGCTAATGGGTGGGGTTGTGTTCCTGTCTTGCTAGTTTTTTGGCATAGGGTGTCCAGCAGTGTAGCTTACTGGTCCTTGAGTGGAGCTAGGTCTTTGTGTTGAGTTGGAGTTCTCTGGAAGACCTTTCACCGTTTGACATTACATTGAGCCAGGAGGTCCTGGTGGACCAATGTCCTGAACTCAGCTCTCCCACCTCAGAGACACAGGCCTGACACCCAGCAGGTGCACCAAAACTGTGTCAGCCACACTTCTCAGAAGAAAAGGCAGATAAAAGGAAAGAAAGAAAGAAAGAAAGAAAGAAAGAAAGAAAGAAAGAAAGAAAGAAAGAAAGAAAGAGAGAAAGAGAGAAAGAAACAAGGAAAAGAAAAGAAAGTTACTAAAATTAAAAATTCTTTAAAAAAAGTAATAAAAAAAGGAAGTAAGAAAGAAAGTAAGAAGAGAGCAACCAAACCAAAACATAAATCCACCAATGATAACAAATGTTAAAAATTATACTAAACCCCCCCCAAAAAACAAGAAAACCTGACAGGTAGAGCCCTAGGACAAATGGTAAAAGCAATGGTATACAGACAAAATCACACAAAGAAGAATAAACATACACACTCACAAAAAGAGAAAAAGGAAAAAAAAATATATATATATATATATAATTTTTTTGAAAAAGGAAGAGAGCAACCAAATCAATGAACAAATCTACCAATGATAATAAGCTCTAAATACTAAACTAAGATAAACATAAAACCAGAAACAAATTAGATGCAGAGAGCAAACTCCAAATCTACTGTTGCTCCCAAAGTCCACTGCTTCAATTTTGGGATGATTCGTTGTGTACTCAGGTATACCAGAGATTCAGGGTACATCAATTTGATTGTGGAGATTTAATCCACTGTTCCTGAGGCTGCTGGGAGAAATTTCCCGTTCTTTTCTTTTTCTCTCAGGCCCTGGGGTTCAGCTTTGGATTTGGCCCTGCCTCTGCATGTAGGTTGCCTGAGGGAATCTCTTCTTTGCTCAGATAGGACAGGGTTAAAGGAACAGCTGATCAGGGTGTTCTGGCTCACTCAGGCTGGGAGGCGGGAGGGATATGGATTGCAGGGCTAGTCTGCAGTGGCAGAGGCTGGTGTGACGTTGCAACAGCCTGAGGTGCTCTGTGTGTTCTCCCCGGGAAGTTGTCCCTGGATCACAGGACTCTGGCTTTTGGGCTGCACAGGCTCCCAGGCGGGGAGGCATGGACAGTGACCTGTGCTTGCACACAGAGTTCTTGGTAGCTGTAGCAGCAGTCTGTCTCTGGTGCCCACACTGAGAGCCATGGCTCACACCCTTCTCTGAAGCTCGTTTAGGCAGTGCTCTGAATCTCCCCTCCTCGTGCACCCAAAAACAATGTTGTCTTGCCTCTCAGGCAGTCCCAGACTTTTTCCTGGACTCCCTTTTGCTAGCGGTGGCACACTAGCCCATTTCAGTCTGTGTGTACACAGCCAACCCAAGTCCTTTCCCTGGGATCTGACCTTCAAAGCTTGAGCCTCAGTTCTCAGCCCCCACCCACACCGGCAGGTGAGCACACAAGCCTCTCAGGCTGGTGAGTGCTGGTTGGCACCAATCCTTTGTGTGGGAAGCTCTCCGATTTGCCCTCTGCACCCCTATTGCTGTGCTCTCCTCTGTAGCTCTGAAGCTTCCCTCCGCCACCCTGTCTCTGCCAGTGAAGGGGCTTCCTAGTGTGTGTATACTTTTCCTCCTTCACACCTCCCTTCTAGAGATGCCAGTCCAGTCCCTATTCTTTTGCCTCTGTTTTTTCTTTTTTTTTTTTTTTTTTTGCCCTACCCCAGTACATGGGGAGTTTCTTTCTTTCCTTTTGGGAAGTCTGAGGTCTTCTGCCAACATTCAGTAGGTGTTCTATAGTAGTTGTTCCATATGTAGATGTATTTCTGATGTATTTGTGGTGAGGAAGGTGATCTCCAGGTCTTACTCCTCTGTCATCTTGAAGGTCTCCTCCTCACCGTTTCTTAAATGTTAAGGCTTGTATTGTGTTTGGGATTAAGTGAAGAGCAAAACAGGAAATGTTCTCTGAGAAGTTGATTTTTGTGCAGTGATTTTATAAATAATGGTAATGCAATGATAATTAATACAATGTAGTTATTCTGAAGAGATGGTAATATAATATTTTTTTCATGTAGGTAATCAAAGAGTTAGAGAACATTAACTTTTGCTTGAGCTTCAGAAACTATTTCCTAAAGAACATTTATTGTGATTCTAGTTCAAAAAGATCCTAATAAGAAAGAGAAAGAAAGAAGAAAGAAAGAAAGAAAGAAAGAAAGAAAGAAAGAAAGAAAGAAAGAAAGAAAGAAAGAAAGAAAGAAAGAAAGAAAGAAAGAAAGAAAGGAGGGAGGGAGGGAGGGAGGAAGGAAGGAAGGAAGAAAGAGAAAAGAGAAAAGAAAAAGAAAGAAAAGAAAAGAAGAAATATCAGTGCTTACATAAGTTTGGTAAGTGAAAAAGAGATATTTGTTTTCTTGCAGGTAAAAGCAAAGTTTTAATATGTTAATTTATGTTTCCAGTCTTAGAAGGAATGTATTTTGCAGGATTTCCCAAATCCATGACCGTGGAAGTCATTTTGACAAAACTTCTCATATCTTGTGTCCTTTTAAAAAACTGTAGGGAACTAGTTTAGGAATTGCTTGTTTAAATGGAAAGCCTGCTATTTACTATGAAAGAATCTTGTTTACTACTTTGAAATTAAGTAAATACAGAAATACCATTCAAAAAGAGATTAATGCTCGAGTCCTATACTAATATAGAAACTGGGAAAAAGAAACAATCCTTCTTTGAAGTAGAAAATGCAAACACCAAAAATATTCTCACTTACCTAACTAGAAATATACTATTATGTTTAAACACTTGGTCACTTATAATTGAATTCTAAAGACAGTGTAAATAAAAATTTTTAGAGTATTTAAACATTGAATTTGAAATATCATGTGGCTTCCTGTATTTCTGCAATAAACTAGTAAAAATTAGAAAATAATTAATAACCTATTTATAATAGGGATCTATTGGAAGAACAATGAAGGGAGAATTCAACACCATGTCTCATTATACACATACGCATACAAATACAGTACTATCGAAAGTGGAAGTAGGAAATGAATTAATGGAGGAAACAGAATTCAAATATTCCTCTATGCATTAATGGAAATCTTTATATATTAAAATTGTGTCATTTCAAGTCAGAGGGAAAAATAATTGACTATTAACTATTATACTGTTATAATTGTTTAGCTATTTAAAGTTTATACTAAAAATATCAATAATTCTCATACTATGTGAATAAACAAATTCCAGATAATTTAAAATTCTAAATTTTAAACCTGGAACTATTAATTACCAAACAAAATATCAAAGAATATCTGTATACTCTTGGGGTGAAGAAGACTTTCTTTACCAAATTAGATCTAGAAAGAAATATACTAATATTATTTGATTCTTTTGTATGTTATATATCTATGATTTGAAACTTTTAACATTAACAATGTTAGAAAATAATAGACATCAGTTTTGTAATAAATATATATTTTTGACATACATAGAAATATGAATACATAATAATAAAATACTTCTACAAACCAGTATAATGATAATAGTTCTAATAATAATGATGATGATAATAATAATAATAAGCAAAAGTCTGAGCAGGAAATTCACAGAGAAATAAAAATAGTTCAGAGAATTATGATACCTTAAAACAATCTATGAGAAGATGTAATTACAACAAAGAAATATTAAAACATTTTAAATACATGAAAATGTTTGGCAAAAAACACTCTCAAAGAGTGCAGGTAGTTGTATAAATTATAACAGATATCCAAAGAGCAATTTACTAATATCTTTTAATATTTAAATTGACACACCAATTGATTTCCACTTTCACTTTTAATATCCTATTATACAAAATAATCAACATATGATCAAAGTTATGCACACATGTATATTATGATTGTATACATAGTTGTAAATATTATTTATGTTATTGAATATTTTGCATTACTCTGGAAGTAACTTAGTAACATAGTAACTACTATGGAAGTAGTTAAATACATAAATATATAATGAAACACAGTAGTGGTAAGTAGAATTAGATATGTATATTTATCTATTGAAAACCACCACACAATGTTCTGTTACATATAAAAACAAGTCACAAAACAAATTTACAGTATTAGCCCTTGATTATACATAGGTTCTTAATGATGCAGATAAAAAGTATGAGAAGATACTTTCACTGCTGTACTGTTTGCCTCTAGTGATAAAATTGGGTATATATATATTTATATATATACCCAATGATATACATATATATCATTTGTATATAATATATATCCTTTCTATATAAAGTAATCTTATATATATACCCACATATATATGTGGGTGTATACATATGATTATATTATATATTGGATTAAGATTGTACTAGAAATCCATATATATATAGATATATATACAAGCTGAAGTGAGATTTCAATTACTATTCTTTACACTTGGATATTACTTAAAGTTTACATAGTGAGTTTTCATTATTTTGGTACATTTTAATTAAAAAAAGTCTTTTTGATAATTTAAAATTAAAGAAGTATTTGTTTCATATACCTCAGATTGTTGACATTAGCATATTTTATATAACTTCAATCTTATAGGAGAATAGAGAGACATTTTTCAATCAAATTCTCAATTTCGGCATTATATCTTTCATTTGCAGGAAATCCATATCTATTTCACTTCCCCAGATGTCTAAATCGGATTTTTCGTTGTTGATAGATGTTTCCAGAAAGAATTGTAAGATAGAATAAAATAAATTTCTTAAACACTGCCAAAGAGGAACAAAGAAATAAAATATCATTTTACTACATCACTCTGATCTATCAGGTAATTTCAGGAAGTGGATATCAAGTGAATCAAATTGAACTCTCTTGTTCTAGTCACACTCTGTCCCAGAACATTCCTTAGATTTCCTATCGGATTGTGGCAAATCAAAAATGAACATAGTGCTTCTTCAGTGAAGGACTTTATGTTCTTTCTCCTACTCTTAACAACAAAATGCTGGTTTATTAAAAGGCAGGCTGGAAGGACTACTGTGGAGAGGAAAGGTAGAGAGCTTCCAGAGAAAAAAAAATCACTTGTGTCCCAATCACATTTTTTCCTAGAGAAAAATTATGTCTTTACTTGTTTTTAGCAGATAGTCAACATTATCCTATAACTATTGTGACTGTCAGTGCAGCAAGTGGGCAGGTGGATTCGATGCCAGGAATCGTTTGATAGACAGGAGTTCAGGAAGAACAGGCAGCTGCTCTGAGCCATACTCACACCAGGTGAGGACTTCAGGGGAGAGAACAGTGACTTCATGGGGCTTCCTTTCTTGGCAAAAACTGTTATTCGGCATGGAAGGAGCAATTTCAATATGCTGGTTGATGACTCTACAATGGAGACACATACTTATTACAGAGGTGAGCTTTATCAATAGATTTCCAAAGGATTGATATAGATTTCTCAATGGACACATTTGTTTAAGAAGTTTCTCACCTCTTAGTTTTGTACTAGAAACACTCAGTTATCTTCATTGGAATCAGTGTGACAATGCGAGGGTACAAATGATTTTTTAAAAAATAACCTTTTAGTCACTTTTAATTTTCTAATTATGTTGCAGTTTGAAAATATTAGTATGAAAGTTTTTATCATTGCTTTCCTTTTATCAATTTTTAATTGAAATTGTTCTTTACACTATTTTTATTATACACTGTAAACAGCTTTAGGAAAAGCATACTTTTTAAAAAATATATAAAATGTCCTTATTCTGTGGAACATTTTTAAATGGTAGAGGTACATGAAAATATATATATACTAAAAGCTTTTGTCACAGTTAAGGCTTTCCAAAGGAAGTGTCTTAGGTCACAGGCTCAGAATCTCAAAAGGTCACCCAGCAATAAAAGTAAGGAATTTGTGAATAAGCATTATGATGAATTTGAATTTTTAAAGAAAATGAAAATTTAACAATGCACTATATATTGAAATGATATGAGGAAAATCAAATTGTCCTATTTTAAAATATTATATTTTATATAAAAAAAAATTGAACTGAACTGACAATTTTTCATCTCCACCATTCCAGTAAGATCATTCTTGTTGGGATCACCAAACCTTCAGCTTTACAATTCCACTAGTCTATTCTCTGTCTTTTTATTAATTTCTTACCCAAAGTAATTGACAGAATTCATTTCTCCTTTCTGAAAGGTTAACAAAATCAGGAGGTATGTGCAGATGGAGAGAATGTCAAAATTTGGAGAAATGATATGATACAAGAGGACAAATATCTTTTTTTTTTTTTTTCTCATTTCTTTCACAGATTTGGCCTGAGCACACAGTCATGGGGCTACATGACAGAACAATGGTATGGACAGCTAAAATTTTAAAAGAATCTGATCTTTCTGGCCAGAGTACAAGTAAATGTAGGCCTGGTGGAACAGAGAACATGGGGGAAATCTCCAAGAAGAGACAGGAAGAAGAAGGAGATTTCCCGGTTTCATGTATGTTCTCAAACAAATCTCAGACTGGCCTCTGAGCTGTGTATGTGAGGGACAGACCCAGAGACATAGAGAGAAAGCCTTTAGAACTGAACTAAGACTTAACCACTATCCATGTCTTCCATACATTTCTGTTTTTTTTTTTTAATTTGTATTTTGCATTGGAGCATAGTTGATTAACAATATTGTGTTATTTTCAATTGTACAGCAAAGTGATTCAGTTATACATGTAAGTATTCTTTTTCAAATTCTTTTCCCATTTAAGTTATTACAGAATATTGAGCAGTGCTCCCTATGCTATACAGTAGGTCTTTGTTGGTTATCTATTTTAAATACAGCAGTGTGTACATGTCAATCCCAAACTCCCAGTCTATCCCTCCCTCCCACCCTTCTCCCCTGGTAACCATAAGTTGGTTCTCTGAGTCTGTGAGTCTGTTTCTGTTTTGTAAATAAGTTCATTTGTATCATTATTTTTTAGATTCCACATGTAAGCAATAACATATATTTGTCTTTCTCGGTCTGACTTACTTCACTTAGTATGATAATCTCCAGGTCTATCCATGTTGCTGCAAATGGCATTATTTCATTCTTTTTAATGGCTGAGTAATATTCCATTGTATATATGTACCACATCTTCTTTATCCATTCATCTCTCGATGGACATTTAGGTTGCTTCCTCATCTTGGCTATTGTAAACAGTGTTGCAGTGAACATCTGGGTGTATGCATCCTTTCAAACCATTTTTCTCCGAAGGTATGCCAGGAGTGGGATTGCTGGATCATATGTTAACTCTATTTTTAGCTTCTTAAGAAACCTCCGTACTGTCCTCAATAGTGGCCGCACCAATTTACATTCCCACCAACAGTGTAGAAGGGTTCCATTTTCTCCACACCCTCTCCAGTATTTATTGTTTCTAGATTTTTTGATGATGGCCATTCTGACTGGTGTGAGGTAATATCTCATTGCAGTTTTGATTTGCATTTCTCTAATAATTAGCGATGTTGAGCATCTTTTCATGTGCCTCTTGCCATCTGTGTGTCTTCTTTGGAGAAATGTCTATTTAGGTCTTCTGCCCATATTTTGATTGTTTTTTGTGGGTTTTTGATACTGAGCTGTATGAGCTGTTTGTATATTTTAGAGATTAATCCCTTGTCAGTTGCTTCATCTGCAAATATTTTCTCCCATTCTGAGGGTTGTCTTTTCACTTGTTTATGGTTTCCTTTGCTGTACAAAAGCTTCTATATATTTCTGAGTGGAGCATGCATTGGACAGAACCAAAGCAGCATAAGAAAGTCTTTGTGATCTGAAGGTAAATAAATTGATTGATTATTAAAACAGGTGAAGAATCAAAAATAAAGAGAAATCAACATTTTTAATAAAATTATGGCAGATCCTTCACAACTTAATATTTGAAATTTAAGGGTGTAATTCAAAATTTCTTGACACATATAAAAACAGGAAAATGTGACCAGTTCTGAAAGGAAAATACAATCAACAAATGCAAATTCTCAGGTGATCCCAAAGTTGGAATTATCACAAAAAGATTTAAAGCAGATATTATACCTGTGCCACATGAAATAAAGATAGATACAAATTAAGTTTATAAAAAAATATATTCTCACTAGAGATATAGGAAGTATAAGAAAAACTGTATGAAATTTCCTCAAGAAGCTAAAAACAGAACTATCATATGATCCAGCAGTCCCACTTCTTGGTATATATCCAAAAGAATTAAAGTCAGGATCTGAAGATATCTGCATTCCATGTTTACTGCAGCATTATTCACAATAGCTAAGATACAAAAACAACTCAAAAGTCCATGAACAGACGAATGGATAAAGAAAATACGTTATATACACATAATTGAATATTATTCAGCTTTAAAAAAGGAAATTCTGCCATATGCAACAACATGGATGAACCTGGAGGACATTATACTAAATGAAATAAGCCAGTAGAGAAGGACAAATATGACATGATTTCACTTATATGAGGTCTCTAAAATAATCAAACTCATAGACACAGACAGTAAAATGATAGTTGCCAGGTTCTGGGAGAAGAGAAAATCAGAAGTTGCTGATTTTCTTTGAGGTAGAAAATGCAAACACCAAAAATATTCTCACTTACCTAATAAGTTCTAGAGATCTGCTATACAGCATAGTGTTTTTAATATTTAATAATATTGTGTTGTGCATATATTTATTAAGAGTTAGGTCTCATGTTAAGTGCTCTTACCATAATTAAAAAATATAACTTATTGGAAGAATTATTAAAATAAAATAACTCAAATACAAATTTCACTAGATTATGAATGGAGACCACAAAGAAAGAAACAGTGAAATTTCAGATAGATCAAAAGAAAATATCTAACTGAATAAAGAGAACAAAAAAGATTAAAAAACTGTGAATAGAGCCTTGGGTACATATAAGAAAATTTTACAATGTTTAAAGTTTGTGTCATTGGAGTTCTAGAAAGAGAGGAGAAAGAGACTGGAACAAAAAGATATATTTGTAGAAATAATGATGAAAAACTTCCCAAATGTGGCAAAAGACATCAATTTAAAGATTTAAGGATTTCAATTCAAGAAGGAAACTCAAACAAGATAAATTCAAAGAAAATCATGTCTGGACACATCATAATAAAATTTCTGAAAAACAAAAATAAAGAAAAATATTTGAAAGCAGCTAGAGAGAAATAGACTACATATCAGAGACTAGGAAACAGTTGAATGAAATACTTAAACTACTTAAAAAATAAAATATGTGCCAAGCTAGAGTTCTGTACCCGTATCTATCTCTATCATCTGTATCTATATCCATATCTATTTTTATCTATCTATGTAAATATATCTATATTATCTTTATCTATATCTATTTTTATCTATATCTCTATATACATATATCTGTATCATCTATATCTGTATCACTCTTTTAAGAATTAAGGGAAATAAATTCATTATTAATAAAATTAAATTAAATAATTTGTTGTTAGAAAACCTGCTCCAAAAGAATTCTAATAGCCATTTCATTGTTCTATTAGGTCAGCTGTAGGATAACAGATTTATAACAACAAGAGTGAGTTTGATGGACACAAGAACATTGCCAAAATTCACTCACTTTCAGTGAATTCCCTGATCAGAGAAAATGTTGCATGTGTTCTTTGAAGTTAAAGATGTCACAGGAAGGAAGTTCTTCAAGTTGGAGGGAAATGACAACAGAGGGAAACAAGGTTCTTCAGGAACAAAAGAGGAGCAACAAAAATGGTAAATAGGTGAGTTTATATAAAAGAGTAATTTTCCTTTTATGTTCTATAAAATAAGTAAGCTATTTAAGAGGAAAATTATTATCTACATAGAAAATCTCAAAAAGTCTACCAACAATCTACTAAAATTAATGACTGAGTTTAATAAGATTGCAGAACACAAGGTCAAGTGCAGAACCTTAGGATCTGGGTCAAATTCATGATATTTTCTAGAGACATTTTTTATCATTTTGTAAAATAGTTCCTGGTACTACTGAGCCCTGGTAGAGATTTAATATTTAATCAGGAACACTACATTACCATGCAAACTGAGTTACTCACAATGAACTTAGTGTTATGTCACCCTTCAAGCCATGGCATTGGAAGTGCAGAGAAATTATCATCAAGTGGAAGTGATATATAAGATCAGTGCTGAAAGCACATCTAAATTGTAAGAGCAAGTGACTTAGACTCCCATGACTTGTAGCTCCCCTACATTGCCCACTCTCTCAACCCTCAGCTACAATCTCAAAGAGATCTCCCTGTAAACTGTTGATGGGGGAGTGGAGAGGAAAAAACAAAAGAAAAATGAAACCTGGATAACAAATATTTCTTCACAATTCACTGGCACTTTCTGAAAATGGCAGTACAATATCACAGCACCTCTCAGGGGGAACCTGAAGAATAGTGGTTAATAACTTGAAAAAAACAAGATTTAAATTGAATGATAAGAGAATCTGATGAAAAATTAAGTAGATACACCTCTCAGAATTGTAACAGGGTATCAAAATATTCGTTTTCACTAAGAATGCTCACCAAATGGCACCCACTATAGAGAAAGTTCTATAGAGAAAGTTCTATAGAGAAAGTTCTCAATAATTTGTTGGACAAAATGGCTATTCTTTGGATGTCAGCTAGATTGTTTGCCCAGAAACTCCATGGGAATGAACTATCCAGCTTGGGGTTCACTCACTAGGGCTGAACTACAAAATTGCTGAGTGAAGGAATTACACACTCTCCTGGAGGATATGCCAGCCACAAGAGAGGATGTTTACAGTGGACTGAATCTTTCATGGCAGGAGTAATGGTTTCCCTTTCCTGGGAGACATTTATTTTCTCTTCACAATCTTCAGTGCTTCTTCCAATAGACCATCAGTGGATTTATAGAGTGACATCTTTAACATCACAGAACACATGCAACGTATTCTCTGATCAGGGAATTCACTGAAAGTGAGTGAATTTTGGCAATGTGCTTGTGTCCATCAAACTCACTCTTGTTGTTATAAATCTGTTATCCTACAGCTGACTTAATAGAACAATGAAATGGCTATTAGAAATGCAATTATAGTGCTGGCTTTGTGACAACATCTGTTAAGTTGAGTGTTCAAGCTGCAATATGTTCTGAATTAGCGATCAGTATATGGTATTCTTTCTCCTGTAGCCAGAATACATAAGTCTAGGAGCCAAGGTGTGGAAATGAGAGTGACTTTGGTCACTATTACTAAAATAATTCAGTGCAAAATGCTTGCTTCCCATACCTGCAAATATATGCCTTTCTGATTCCCAGGGGAGGAATGTTCCATCAAGAGAACCCAAAAAAACTTCCATTGAATTGAAAGGAGGTTGCCCATTGGCTACTTTATAAACAATAGACACATAAAGGGTTTATGTACTGGTTGATATGATAGGTCCTGATGATCCAGGAGATAGGCCTGCCAATATAAAATGAGGTCAAAGATGAATATGTCTGGAACCAGTGGTGTTTCCTAGTACTCCCAAATCCGCTGGTAAATGTAAATATGAAACTGCAGCAGCAATCACATACAAGCAAGATTGTTAATGGCACAGACTCTTCAGAAATAATGATCTGGGCCACCTCCCCTCTCACTTCAGATAAATAACCATGGCCAGTTGAAGTTCTGGATGAGAACAAAGAGTATATAGAAAGATAGGGAGAAAGGAAGTTATAAATAACAACTCTGGTCACATAATAAAGAAATGAAGACTGTAGAAATAATGCACTTTTTCTTCTTTGCTTTGATATGTATATATTTGTATATATATTTTGATATGTATATATATATATATATATATATATATATATATATAATGTTTTAAACAATTATTTTTATTTTCTTCCAGTCCCCAATAACCTAGCATAAGGTATGCTAATAATGGGTAACTCAGTATTTAATTCTAATTTCAGTATTTAAATTAGAAGATATCAAAAGGATGTTGTGACTGAGCTATAACAGATTTGAAAAATCAAAGGAGAGAGACACAATGGCTTAAGTGGTTTTGTGTCTCCTCATTTGGATTACCTGTTGGCAACTTGCCATCACCACTGCTTCCTTCTAAGCCTGGCTTTGCACATTGCTGAGGAGAAGCTGGAGACTACATTTCCCAGAATGCATTTTTCTGTATAGTTCTAGAATAGACTTTGAGGTACTTGTTTAAAATAGTGAAGGTTGAAGGGGAGAAATCATTTTCTTCTAAAGTCATTTGCAAAAAGATTCCTGGAGAGATGTCAGATTCATTATGGTTTCCCAGTAAGCACCCAAGAACCATCTACCACGTGACTTTTGGAATAAAACAAATGATGAGAATGAAACAGATGAAATTCTGAGATTTCACCTCTTTCCTGCATGTCTGTGAGGAGAATCCACCTGAATGCTGTGCAGGCTGAGTTCTGCTGTGTACACTTCCTTGACCTTCTGTGGCAGTTTTTTTGACTCTTGGCAATGACTTAATGTTGTCCATGACTTTTGCAATCCCAACTCTTCCTGTTAGCCTTTAGTTTCTATACTAAACAATTCATTCCCATACTACATAAGGTAGTTTATAGGTTTGTTGTTCATGGAGTTTTTTGTTGTTTTTGTTTCTTCTGTTATTTCCCCAACCAAAATCCAATTCAAAATTCTGTGGCCAAGGATGCCAGAGCACTTCAGTTAACACCAAGTCAATTGATATTAAGGTGAAGTGCACATGCAGATCCCTACCAGCTCAGTCAATGAATGTTAATGTGTGCAAGGTGACGGTTGAAAGCAATAAAATAAAATAAAAGATCATTCTGATTCTGATAGTTACAATATCTTATAAATCTCTGGAGATTCTGCTTTCCAAAATGCTTTTTGGAAATATATGTGTTTGTGGTTGGGTCAAAGCAACTTATTTGTTTAGACAAGGTGGAATGAGATATTTGCTTATGTAAGTATCTTGTTTGAATGGGCAACTCATGATTGATTGTGATAAATCATAGGGCCTACCAGCTAAGAACCTTTCCGCTTTGTTAAGAAGCAATTTTGGAGGTAAAAAGAAAAATAAATGGGTGACCAAGGCAAACATAAAACTCTTTTCCTCTCACTTTATGTGTTTGTAAACACATAAAGGGTATAAATGGTACCTGATGTTGTGAGAATTGAATGAAAAAATAGTTAAAAGTTAGATTACACAATGCTTATTGTAAATATGTAATACATTTTAGCTTACTAGGAGCAGCGGGATTACAGGGACTTAGTTTATGCTTCCTAGTGTTTTATGGGAAATTTAATATTTACATGCTTTAGTGATGTTGTTAAGCTATCTAGAAAGAAAATAACATACCTTGTGTTTGTATTGAATTCACTTATTTCAGAGAGTTAAGAATGTCTCCAAATTCAGCTAATAATTGAATTATTGAAATAAAGACCCCTTCATGGGCCTCCTAATGCTATTCTTTACCTCATACTCCTCCCTGCCCGGGCCAAAATTCCTGGAATGTTACAATTGTCAATGATTCTCCCCTAATATAATTGGTTTCTATCTCAATTTGAATTAAGCATTTGTGTTGGCTGGCATAAATTCAAAGGACCAAATGATTTCTTTTCTGAGAAAGAGCAGAAGATGTGACATAATCCTCAAAATAAACAAAATGATACTTTCTTGGCAATGTACAGCTAGTTGCCTGGTAGAATAGTGATAATTAAGAAAAATATTTTCAAAGATCCACTTATTTCTTAGAATCTTATAAGATCAAATTATATCTACTTTATTCAGAAATAAAAATTCACACTGAATTAACTAAAAGTACATTTCAGCATATGTTAATACCAAAACTAACTCCATACAAGTATGGGGAACTCAAAAATACATTTGGATAACTATAGTATAGACTACATTAGGAATGCATTGACTGCTGACCTCTATCTTATGTATGTTTGCTCATATCAAAAGCTCACCCAGCCTTGTCCAATTTTAAACACACATGGCATATATTTTTTCCACTAAATTTTCAAGACTGCAATAAGGTCTAATAAGGCTATACATGTAAAAATAATGAAATATGTTGACCTTAGACAATATTGGTATTAAAACAGGTCAAGGAATATTTCTGACTTTGAAAATATATAACATATGCCAAAATAGTACTTTTCATATATCAATCATCATTAACTTTCTCTTATCTTTTGTTCCTCACATCTAATCAGTTATTTATTCTGTTAATTATTGTTACAAATTTGTCCCTTTTTTGCCATTGCCAGCTTAATTCAGATTTTCATTATGTCACACTTGAAATCTTGTAGTTATTTTATAGTTGCTCTTCTTCGCTCTAATCTGTCACTCCATTTTAATCTGTTTGACTGGCTCTTATCAGATTAATTTTCCTAAAATAATAATTTTATTATCATAATTCTCTGATGAAGGCCTTTAAGTAGTTTCATTGTTTTGGCTTCACTCAAACTTCACCTGTGTCCTAATTTCTTTTGTGGATCAAGCAGACATGCCTGTGGTGGATTTTGGAGCCAGACAGACTTGAATTGACAGCTTGGTTTTGACTCTGTGAGATGTGGTTGAGTTCTTCAGGGTCTCTAAACATTACCTGCCTGTCTGTTAATTAACATGGGGAGAAAAATGTGTGGCTGCTTCAAAGTATGACTATGAGAATTAAAATGAAATAAGGTGAGTTTTCATGGCTCCCAAACACCAGTCTTCACTTCCACCTCAAGTGAAGAAACCAAAGAAAGTGAGACTGACTCCCACCTCCAGGGCAGAGAAAACATCTGCTTCTCCAAACTTGCAGAAGGAAGAAAAAGAATAGCAAGAAGAAATTGAACATATTGATGAAGTACAAAATGAAATAGACAGAACAGATGTAATGAACAAGCCAGCGAGAAGAGTTTGAAAGTAGAACAGAAAAATAACAAACTCCGCCAACCATTTTTTCAGAAGAGGTCAGAATTGACTGCCAAAATCTGAAATTTTGGTGTAACATTTGTCAACCATCCACAATTGTCTGTACTGCTTGTGCAGGAGGGTGAAGAGACACTGCATTATTTGATAAGAGTTGAAGTAACAGAATTTGAAAATATTAAATCAGGTTATAGAATAGATTTTTGTTTTAATGAAAACCCTTACTTTGAAAATAAAGTTCTTTCCAAAGAACTTCATCTGAATGAGAGTGGTGATTCATCTTCAAAGTACACTGAAATCAAATGGAAATCCAGAAAGGATCTGATGAAAAGTTCAAGCCAAACGCAGAATAAAGCCAGCAGGAAGACACAGCATGAGGAACCAGAGAGCTTCTTCACCTGGTTTCCTGATCATTCTGATGCAGCTTCAGATGAGTTAGGAGAGGTCATCAAAGATGACATTTGTCCAAATCCATTACAGTACTACTTGGTTCCTGACGTGGATGATGAGGAAGGGGAAGAAGAAGATGATGATGATGTTAAGAAGAAGAAGGACTGGAAGATATTGATGAAGAAAGGGATGAGGATAAAGGTGAAGAAGATGAAGATTATGAGGAGGAGAAAGGAGAGGAAGATGAAGGAGAAGATGACTAATGGAACACTGATGGATTCCAACCTTCCTTTTTAAATTTTCTCCAGTCCCTGGGAGCAAATTGCAATCTTTTTTTTTCTTTTGTCTTCTTGTTTTTAGTCATCCTGTTTTGAGGTCTCTTTTCTCCTTTATACCATGGTTCTCAACTTATTTTGGGGGGAAATACCTTGAGCAGAACTCAGTAGAGAAGAATCTCTACACTTTTCTGTTCCAAATTCATTTTTATCCCTTCCTGTCTCAGCAAAACTTTATGGAATCAACACCACCATGCTCCGTGTGAAAAAACCTTCTACACCCTTAGCTCTGCTGGAAGCTGGAGGGTGCTAGGCCCCTGTGAAGTAGTGCATAGAAGTCTAGCTTTTTTCCTCCATTCTCTGTATATTGGGCTCAGAGATTACACTGTGTCTCTATGTGAATATGGACAGTTAGCATTTACCAACATGTATCTGTTTACTTTCTCTTGTTTAAAAAAAGGAAAAAAAAAAAACTTAAAAAAATGGGGTTATAGAAGGTCAGCAAAGGGTGGGTTTGAGATGCTTGGGTGGGTTAAGTGGGCATTTTGACAATATGGCTTATCCTTTGGCATGTTTTAATTGTGATATTTAACAGACATCCTTGCAGTTTAATATGACACATTTAAAATCAAATTATCTCCTAATGGTGACTTGAGCCCTGCCACTCGATGAGAGAATCAGTAGAACCCATAGGATCTCAGTTGCAATTGACATTCTTTATTGTAATTTTGTTCCTGTTTATTTTAAATTTTTCTTTTCATTTCACTGGAAAGAAAGACGATGCTCAGTTTTAGATGTTAAAATTGTACACATTGCTTTGTTACAGTCAAACTAAATGTGTACACAAAGGATTTGATGTTTTTCTCTCAGAATGGATATTCTTAACATGACTTTCCAAATTTGACTTGTATAAAATTATTGTAAAACTTTGTCATCCTAACTTAGTATTTTTTGATACACAATTGCAGGATGACCCCAGGCTATGTTGATTGAGTAAAGGAATTTGAATCAATGTATTAATGTTTCCATAGCTGGGAACCCATCATGGGTACAATTTGCCATCAGTTTCTGAAATTTTTCACATCATTCAGGATTCCAGATTGCTGAAAACTCCGTTCTGAATATGTTGTACCTTTGATTTGTATCTCAAATTGGCATTTCAAAATATGGGCTTTTATTTATCTGGATATAATAATAGTGCCTGTCACCACCATCAGACAGACATGGTGCTCCACTGTTGAGTCAACACACAACAGGGCAATTGTTAGATGTGGTCGAGGTGGCCAAGAAGACAGGCTTTCAGAGTAAGAAGTCCGTATTGGCGGTTAAGAAACTCAGGTTAGGTGTACTTTTGTCTCAAAATACCAGATCTTTAGCATATAGCTCTCAAATGAGACCTGTCTGTGTGGATCTGGATGAGATGATGGACTCTGCTCTATTTGCTAAATGCCATTGTGCATAAGTAACATTTTGAGAAGCTACCTAATGTGTACAATTTTTAATGTTGTAAAAATATAGTAGCGAAAATTAAATGCCACTTAACTTTTTCAGAGATTAATTAATGGACAACCTGGTTAAATTCAAAGATTTTTGATGTATAAAAACTTTATAAATGAAACTATTCCATCAATAAGCAAAGTGTAATGAAAACCTGTCAAGATGGATAGTATGTAATTTCTGCACAGGTCTCTGTAGTAAATACACCACTGTATACTGGTCAGGAATCTTGCTCCTATAAAAGAACATAAAGATTTAAAAAATACAAAGTAAAAAAAACTAATAATGCATAGGCTGGGTTCAGTGCCTGGTGAATAAATACATATTAACTATCCAAAGTATAATTTGACCTAAAATAGAAAAGATTTATGTAACTCAATAATGTTTAAGAAGGTGGCCCATGTTGGCAAGTGATCAAATATACCTGACTGGGGCTTTTGCCCCAGTTTTTGCCTCTAGATTTTCTAGTCAAATCACTTGACTCTAACCCTTCCCTCTCAGGGACCACCACTGATCCTACTAGAAAAATCTAAAGCTTATGGATACTCTCCCATGTAAGAGGTAGCCCACTCAGACCTTGAGAACCACGTGGGGACTTTTCACTCTTTGGTTTCATAGCCCCTCCATAATCTGGCCTGACCGGACTGTATCTTGTTTTCATTTCTTCCCAATGTCCAGAGCTCCACTAAATAGATCTTTTCATTCTAACAACTTTGACCATTTTCCCATCTGTTGTGGACTGAATGTTTGTGTCCTACCAAAATTCAGAATTCATATATTGAAACCCTAATACCAATTTTTCATTTTATAACACATAGGTAATGAAGTACATTTCTGTGAAGAAAACTTTGTTCAATTATTCTTTTCCTTTTTTTAATATTAAATAGAGAATTATGAGAGTGTTGTGTGTGAAGTATGTTACATATTACTAAATTTGTATTTAGAAAATTTTCTGCAATTTGTACTTGTCAAACTTTAACATTTTAAAAATCATTGGTAATGTGCTATTTGAAACAATGCTTTCTCTACTATTTTATTTTAATTTTCTGTAATTACAAATAATAAAACTAATAAACATTTTTGGCATATTTTCTATACAGACTTTAGACTGTTCTTTCCAGATCTTCTCACACAAAACTTTTATTAAAAATTTAATTGCAATTACATTGAGCTTAAAAATGAGTTTAGAAATAATAGATATATTTATTATGATACCCACTTATTCAAGTTATCATTCATCAAAGATTATATTTGCATGCCTAGAAGTGTCTACATATTTGTGGTTGCTTGCTCCTAGTGTGTATATTGCATATTTTATCCATGCATGACATCCATTCCAGTTCTTGAAATTATCTGAAATATCTTACATAAATACTTTCAACAAGGATGAAATAAAATACATTAAAAGTAGGAATTAAAAAGTTATGTTTCAGTCTAAGAAACCAAATGTACAATGCTTCACATGTCTTTATGAACATTTTTAACAAGGCCATAGAGTAGGGTCATTAAAGAATCAGGCCCTAGGTTATTCAGGTGAATTTAAACCCACCCCTACTACTCACTGTTCATAATTTTTAGCAAAATATTTAAATTCCATCAGGCTTTTTCTAATTTGTTACATGGGAATAATAAAGGTCATTAGCCTGTTATTAAGGCATCTTAAGTCTTATAATGAAGACTAAATGAAATCAATAATGTAAAATGATAGAGAAGGAACAATCAATAGGGTTTGGCTATTAATATTATTATTGGTTTATTTGTCTATTTCCCTTGATCTCTGAATTTTCTACAGGAATAGGAGCCCCTATCTCTTCCATCCTTAATGCCATTTGATAATTATAAAGCTCTTTACCCCCGGAGTGAAGTGAAGCTAACTTCAGAATAGGCTTTTATGTCCTGACTCAGTCAAGGGACTATCCTTTGGATAAAACTAGTACAGTAAAGTCTCATACATTTTCTGGAGAAGGATTATAATTTACACTTTTTACTTGAAAATGCATAGAGAAAACTATAAGGAACTTGATTTAAAATGTTCAGAAGATTGAAATATATCAGGTTTCAGAGAAAACCTAAGTATTGCTATGGCTGAGGCCAGAGTATTTTTTATTTCCAAAGCACAGCAACAGGTTTCTTAAAACTACTTCCTAGATAGGATGACAATGGAAAAATCAATAAAAGTAATTCTAAAAGAACCACACAACATGTGGTTCAAGTATTTAGTTCCTGGCTGATATAACTTAATTCAGAGTACTTTTGTCCTCTTTTCCACGCTGTTTCCAACATTTTTGGTTGAAGTTACTTCTAGATATTTTATGTGTATTTTTTAAGTGCCAGTGAAACTAGAATGCATAAAGGGATGTTCTTGCCCTTGAGAAACTCACAATCTAGTAGAGAAGTCGGATCAGTGAAGAGGTCATCCCAACACAATATCTTAAAAGCTGTCAGAGTTAATAACACTGTATGTGGCTCACAAAGTATGGAGCAGCTTCTCTCCTGTGGTGCAAATGATAAGATTTCACAGAGGAGGTGACAACTGAGCTAGGTCTTCAAAGATGAGTAAGACCTTTTTAGGCAGAGGAAAAAGTTAGTCCTCTTGGCATATAGTGGCATTTTACTTAATCTTCTTGAAAAAAATACACATATGGCTTTCTTGGAACCTATAAGAATTACATGAAATCAGTGATATGACACAGATAATAGTTATAAAGTTTGGCATGAGTTGAAAATAGAGAAACAAGCTTAAGATGTTGTATAGTTTAATTACATGTAATCAAAACAAGCCCACATGAAGATTTCATTTGGATATAATCTTTAGATACTCAATATTAGCTAATATTTAAAAAAACTTTTTATTGAAATAAAATATCCATATACAAATATGCATATGTCATCATTCTACAGCTTGATAAATTTTCACTACCTGAGCACACTGTGTAACAAGCAAATGTGCTTGTTACAGATCAAGAAACAGAAAATCATCAGCATTTCTGAAACACATCAGAAGTCCTTCCCATTATACCTTCAAGTCATCACGCAGTTCCCCAAGGGTATTGTTATCCAGAATTCTAGCATAGGTTGGTTTCATATTTATTTTTTCACTTGATATAAAGGAAATCAGACAAGATATATATATTCTTGTGTGTGGCTTCTTTCACTCAGCACTTGATTTGAAATTGATACATATTATTAAGTATAGAAAGTGATTGGTTTATTCTCATTGTTGTATAGTATTTCACTCTATAATTTATTCATCATTTTTACTTTCAATTGATATTTATGTAGTTTTAAGGTTAAGGCTACTCTGAATAGTGCTCCTATGAACATTTAGTACTTTTTTTTTAGTTGCCATATGAATGTGTTTCTGTTGAAAGTATACTTAGGTGTGAATTGCCACATCATGAGGTATACTTATGGTCACATTAATTTGACCTTTTGCTTCAGGTTTAAGCTTAATTTGTGGAAATGGATATAGTTAGAGTTTGGACAGAAAATGGCCAGGAGATCAATACTGGCAAACACATAACTCTCTACCTCTCCTTTCCTTGTTAAATGAAGTAACAATTTCTGTATGTTGAATTATCTCCCAAGGGACTACTTAGCCTACACAAAACTAATCTTCTGACTGGTCCATTTTATAAAATGCAGTTTACAATGTTAAATGGACCCCAAATGGGATAAATTAAATCTCTCCCTGCCTAATCTGCCACTACACCAAAAACATGCTATTTATACAGATATAATAAATATGAAACCAGATGTTTAATAATATTCCAATGTATATTAGGAAATAAATTGTGCAGAGAAACAAACATGAAATATTGTTGAACTTAAAACGACTGAGAAAATGGAGACCATATTGCTTTCTTGTAAATTATAATGAAGTGTTCTTTTAAAAATGAGATTATTTACTTGTACCCAGGACATATTTCTATAACTGAGCCCCAGAAGAGATTCAGCTTGTGCTTGTTTTTTAAAAAGAGAAATATGAGTTACTATAGAGTAACTTCTATAGGCATATAATGTTTTATATAGCTACATTGGTAAGTAGCTAGCAAGGTGATGTAAAAGCAGATGAGAGGGAGAGGAAGGATAAGACCAGATAAAATGAAAGGTAGAAAGATGGAGTAAACTGGAAAAGTGGCAGAGCCTTAGGAAAAAAAAAAAAAGTACTGTTAGAATAATTATTACTCACCTACTACTTTAAAGATTGTGTAATGGTAGATTTTATTAACAAATTAAAGCAACATCTGCTGGCCAAAATCACAAAATCATTTGGGGAAAAAGACATTGCAGTAAATGGCTTGGACACAAAACAGCAAGGGATGCACTTTAAAAAAGAAGGATAAGGTGCAACGGGTGCAGAAGGATAGGAGGTAACAAGTAACACCTAGAGGTAGGAGGACGCCACTCAACAGTTTTTAAACATGTTTACAGAAACTTTGCAAGAAAGTGTGTGAAATGCTGATAGAAACCATGTCATGGACAGTGGAAAGTGACAATCTAAAGGAGAGAATTTCATCAATAGTCTACGGGGGAAGAAATCTTGGGTTTGAGTAAGAAGAATGTTGTGAGCTTTAAAAATATTTCTAAGAGTAAATTTGGAAATCTGTTTCAAAATGTAACCCTCTTCTTGGTGGGTAGGTTACATCTAAAACATGAAGCTAGAGGAGGAAACACTGAGGTGTCATGTTGACCATAACACAATCATCTAAAATGGAACAAATTGATAACATCTGTGGCTTTTTAAAAGTATATGAAGTCAGTACTTCTAGGCCACCTATTTTCAAGGTAAATTGATTAGAGGTTGAACACGAAGATGATAATGGTATGGAAGCAGCAGGAATTACATGTCACAGTAACAAGGGAAGAAAATGAATTTTTATAATCACCAATTATTACATTAATGAGGAAATTAATCAAATATGGGAAACATAATTGGAAAACTAATGAGTGAGTATGATTGACTATATTACATGGGGAATAAGTTAAGGCACAGAATAGGAGGTTTTAATATGTTTAGTATTAGAATCTTATCCTGAATGGCAGCCTTCAAGAAGGTAAGACAGAAAAATGACAATAGCTAAGAACTAAATGTTGATTTTTTTCGATAATTTCAGGGTTTATTACTGGTGGCCTAACATATACTGATACATGCCACAACTGCTTCGGAACATAAGTTCTTCAAAGAAAGGGATGGTGGACCATTATGTCTAGGGTCTGTCACAATATTTGATACAAACCTGACCATCTTGCAAGAAATATAAGTCCACTGAGGCTAACTTAAGTAAAAATTTGTCATAAGGCCATGAGGGCACCTCAACGAACCTAAGGGGACGGAAAATATTTAGTATTACTTTGCATTTAATAATATACTAGAACCAGGGCCTGACAAAATTTCAATGTTCTCTCTGTATCTGTTAACACTGTTTATCTACATTTATAACTAATTATTTTCTCTTTGCAGAACAGCTTTCTTTATCTCTGTAGTTTTTGTGATGAAACATACTGCTGCTGAGTCGTCTTGATTATCCATGTAACAGGAGCATTCAGCCCAGGAGAGATGAAGTACGTCTTTTGCAATACCGACTTGAATTCCCAGGAAGGGGAATGAATAAATGTGATACAGCTGCCCAGTTCTGGACAAACCAACTGCAGCCAGGGGTGCAGCATCAGATGGGTGCAGCATGGCGCCTGCCCAAAGGGCAGGGAAGGGACGGCTGTTCGGAAATACCGACAGTGACCTACATTTCTCTGTGTGTATATGTTGAATGTATAAAAAGAAGGTCATATTTGGTTCTCCTTTAGTGACTCATGTATTTCTCCTGGCGGGACATTTTTAGTACTTGAGATATTTTAAGAAAAAAAAAATAATATAAGAGACAAATTTATTTAGGATTAAAGGAGACCATTATTAATTTTCTTTTATTCTCAAACTATACTATTTGACAGAGAAGAATTAGATGATTATGTGTTCAAACCCCACCTGTTCCACTTTTTAGTTTTGCAGGCTTTAGATACGCCTTTTCCCTCATAAGACACATTTCCTCATCTGTAAAATGGAAATAATAATTAGTAAGAATAAGTATCTCATAGCATTGTTGTGTAGATGAAGTAAGATATTTCCTGGAAATCTCCTAATATAGTGCCTACCATATGGCAAGCATGCAGCTTGTATTGTTATTACTTTTATTCTATTAGACAATTTTATTAGTTTTCTATTGGTGCTGTAACAAATTACCACAAACTTAGTGGCTTAAAAACAACACAAATTTGTTATCTTACAGGAGGTTAGAAGTCTAAAATAGATTTCACTGAGTTCAAATCAAACTGTCAGTAGGGCTGCATTCTTTCTGAGGGAATTGGGAAGAATCTTGTTTCCTTGAATTTTCCAGCTTCTAGAGGTCAGCCACCTGTATTCCTTGATTCATGACCCCTTCCTCCATCATTAAAACCAGCAGTGTAACACCTTCACATTTCTTTCTCAGACTCTGACACTCCTGCCCTACCATGACAAGGACTCTTGTGATTTAATCGGGCCCAACTGGATAACCCAGAATGCTCTCCCCACCTAAGATTCTTAATCACTTTTACTGAGTAAATCAGCATATTCACAAGGTTTAAGATGAGGACATCTTTGGGGAGCCATTATTCTGTCTGCTAATGTCCTTCTTGACAGTAAGTCCCTTTCTACAAAACTTACTCTATGAAGGTGTCATTTAGTTCTAAATCAGCTTTTGGTCTACAAGTTTATTTCCTAATTGAAGAGAATAACTGAAGAAAAATATGAATAAAGTCAGTTTTATGAAGAGAAAAGTAATAGAATTATAGATGCTGGCATTTGACTATTATGAAAATATTTCTCATACATATATTCATGAGTATCTTTTGATATTATGTTAATATATACAAAACAAGTTGTAGGGTGGTATACCATGTTGCAGAAAATATTGTTTTACCAAACAAAGTACTTCTCAATTACAATATGTTCTTTATAATATATTGTTGTGTGGAATTAAATTACCAATGCCCTATATTGCTTAAAGCAGATCAAATTAGTTGACCAGATATGAACAATAAAAACTATTCTAGGCATATTGCCAACACACATTTTTTTTTAATTTCACTTAATTCTGTTAAAATACTTTTAGTTTGAAAAAGAGAGGGTATTTAGAAACTCCAGCTTATCAGTTCCAGAATTGTCTAGACCATATGAACAAGTCCGCAATCTCCAGTAATGTTTTTCATTTCTGTCCTTTTACATGCCATGTAAAACAATTCTGCTCTTGAGTGAAGAAAACAGAGACTCTCTGGCTGGCCCTTTACAATTAAGGCAATTGCTGTTAGATGTGAAGCAAAATTTAAAAGCAAAGTTTTTATTTAAATTGATTAGTAAAAATTCATAGTTCTAAGATGAATTGTTAGTTTGGTATGACTTTTTTTTCATTATTTATGTTTTATGAGCTGATTCTAAATTTTCATTCAGATGCTGGATAAATCAATTATTACCCAGAGGATGGCTCCTACTGCAACACAAGTGGCTAGAATGTAATGTTTACTGGCCCTCTCAGGTGAGCCAAATTTTGACTGGCTTTAAAGTTTAAGCTTAAAGCTAGTTTGATTTGATTTAATCTTAGATTATTTGAAAGATCATTGATTTTTCTGACTGTGACTTTTGTTTCCAATTTTGACAGTGTTTTGTGATGTCTTTTCCACAAAAGGCACTCCACAAAATAAAGTTGTGGTAAAAAAGCCTTGCTTGAAGGTTACCTGACAATATCCACACATGACATTTACTTTAAAAGAATTCTGTGAGAAATAAACAGCCTTGCCAAAAGGAAAATAGCTCTTGAAAAAGGAAAAAAAAAAACTGCTATTGAAGATAAGCAAAAAGTATAATGAATGTTACAATGTCTGAAAATTACTGTTCCATTTATCAAAGTTTATATGGCAGATGAAGAGATAGTAGATTAAAAGAAACTACTTGTTTATATGCACAAAGATGCCAAATTTAGTCTCCATTTTCTTGTGCTAAAACTTGATTAAGCTGTCCTAGATATACTCCTTTCTGAAGGTTAGAAAGGCAAATAAATAGTGGGGTAAAGGGCTATGTTTGATGACCTGGACAGTTATAATGTATGAATATACAATAAAATATCATTTATTAAATTAACTCATAAAACACAGGAGCCCATTTTGATTAAGAAGCCAAAGAATAATATTTAACTAAGAATTTAATTTCTGAGTAGACAATTTAATCACCTAGTTGACAAATGATTCTAAATTAAGCTTTATTAATAATTCAATTCCAGTCACAATTTTTTGGCAGACATGGTGCTAGGCCCTGGGAATAAATTTGGAAAGGAGATTGAGCTTTTCCCCTTCTACACGAACTAAAGTCCACTGAAGAAAATGAACAACAAACAATTAATTTCAAATATAATGATTGTTAATGAAAGCAATAAAAAAGGGGTGCTATGGGACCATATGGCAAAACAATCCAACTTATTATTTTTAATGCATGCCCACTTAAATTCTTCAGCATGATCTCCCACCATTCCTGAAAGCAGTAAGATGGTAAATGCTTCCTTTTATTATTCATTCCTTTCTTCCTCTTCTCCTTTTTTCTCCATCATTTTTTTTTATGTATCCTCCTCCCCTTACATAAATATCTAAGTAAGTGCTCACCTTTCTCTGCTAGAAATGGGCATGTAGCAGTGAACACAGAGACACAACTCTGCCCTTATAAGGTTTAAAATAAACTGGATTACACAAATATTGAATAAAAAAAAAACTAAGCAACTAATTAGTTAATTGCTACTAATAACTTATTTGAACGAGAAGTGCAAATTGTTTTAAGAGAAGAACCTAATTAGTCTGCGGGTGGTATCTGAGAGATTGTTTTGAGATGACACTTAAATTGAGATTTTTAAAGAATAGAAAAATATGTTCTCCAGACAGATGGAATGACAGCATATGTGAAGTCATGCACACGTTAAAGTTGGAAGAACTGACAAAGCCTATTGCATATGGAGCTAAAAATCATTTGGATCAAGAAGAGTAAAGAAAGAAGATTCAGAGATACACAACCTTTTTAGGGATAAGAACACTAAACATTAAAGAACCAATTTAATAGAGTATTCTATCATGTGGTAATAAATGATATGTCTGGAAATGGAGCCATAAGTTTGATCACAGAGAATGTGGTGGATGGGATATTAACATTACACCTCTCTCACATGCTGAAGCAACCCGGCATCTGGGATCATGGCTCTTCTCCAGACAGAAATCTTTTTAAATACAAATTTCATCACCCTTGCCAGTGAATGAATCAGGATCGCTGACCAAAGCCAATCACTGCATAGCTTTTTCCTGATAATAAAGAATGCACATAGGACCCACAGACATGGAGGGGAGGTTTCAAGGCTTTCTCTTCCTCCGGACTTTTCATGTGCAGCAATGGAGCCTAGAACTGATGAAGCCATCACACAGAGAATGCCAAACCAAGAAAACTGCAAGGCAATGGAATTGGAGAAATATAATTATATTTTTAATCAGTTTAATCAATTTTGATGATTTTTAATCATCAAAATTTTTAATCAGTTTAATCAATTATGATGCCCACAATACCTTTGGACTTCCAGATATGTGGTTCAATACTTTCTTTTCCCCATTCATAGTAAAGAAACTGGAGCTAGCATGAATAATTATGCTTTATGAGGCTTATCTGGTGATAGTAAGCAAGAAAATGCTGGGGTTCTTTTTGCCTGTGGATATAGCTTTGGTAGGCTTTTTTGATCTGTAAAACAATATAAAAATGTTATTTAATCACTTTAAACATATTTTAGTAGTGTTTAGTTTATTTAGGCAATTTCTTATAAGGGAGTATCGTTTTGGTGAAAATATCAAAGATAAATATCTGTTAATCCTTGATTAAAAGACACAATAATTCAATTGTGCTAGTTTATCATAGGCTGATAGTTAAACAGAATATAATCATGTGTTACTAAATCACATGAAATTGTGTGTGTGTGTGTGTGTGTGTGTGTGTGTGTGTGTGTTTCATACCCACTAGGGCACCTCAAGGTAAGAACCTCTGCTCATTTATTTTTGTGACTGCTTAAAAATAACAGACATAGAAATCAATGGAATAGGAAAGAGAGCCCAGAAATAAATGCACACAATATACAGTCAATCTATGACAAGGGCACCAAGAATACAGTGAGGAAAGAATAGTCTCTTCAATAAATGGTATTGGAAAAAGTAGATATCCACATGTAAAATAATGAAATTGGACTTTTGTCTCACACCATACACAAAAATCAAATTAAAATGGATTAAAGACCTAAATTTAAGACTTAAAACTATAAAACTCCTAGGAGAAATATAGGGAAAACACCCTTCACATTGGTTTTGGCAATAATTTATTGGATATGATATAAAAAGTACAAGCAACGAAAGCAGAAATAGGAAGCGGCATTATATCAAACTAAAAACTTCTACACAGCAAAGGAGACAATCAAAAAAATGAAAAGATAAGCTATGGAATGAAATGATATATTTGCAATCTCATATCTGATAATGGATTAATATACAAAATATTTAAGGAACTTCTACAACTTAGTAACAAAAATATTAATAACCAAATAAAAAACAGACAAAGGAACTGAATAAACATTTCTCCAAAGAAGACATACAAATGGACAATAGGTACATATGAAGTTGCTCATCACCACTAATCATTAAAGAAATACAAATCAAAACCACAATCAGACATCACCTCAAAACTGTTAGGTTGGGTATTACAAAGAAAAATAGATAACAAGTGTTGGCAAGGATATGGAGAAAAGGGAATCCTAGTACACAGGTGGTGGGAATGTAAATTGATGCAGCCCCTATGGAAAACAGTATGAAGCTTTCTCAGAAAACTAAAAAGAGAACTACCATATGATTCAGCAATCTTACTTCTAGGTATATATGCAAAGGAATTGAAATTAGGTTTTCCAAGAGATATCTGACCTCCTATGTTCATTGCAGGATTATTCACAATAACCAAAATATGGAAGCAAACTAAATGTCCATCAATGAATGAGTGGATGAGGAAAATATGGTATACACATACAATGGAATATTATTCAGCCTTTAAAATGAAGGAAGTCTTGTCATTTGTGATATGGATGAACCTGGAAATCATTGTGCTAAGTGAAATAAGCCAGATACAGGAGACAAATACTACATGATACCAATTATATGATGAATCTAAAATAGTAAAACTCATAGAAGCAGAGAGTGGAGTGGCAGATACCAGGGACTGAGGAGAGGGGGAAATAAAGAGATATTAGTCAAAGGGAATAAAGTTTCCATTATATGAGACAAATAAGTCCTAGAGATTTATGGTATAATATTTGCCTATAGCTAACAATACTGTATTGTTTACTTAAAAACATGCTAATAGGGTAGATATTATGCTAAGGGTACATGTCGTAATCATCATCATCGTATAAGAGGACGAGAAGAAACATTTTTAGGTGATGGGTAGATTTATGGCATAGATTGTAGGGCTTATTTCATGGGTGTATACTTATCTTCAAACACATTAAGTTGTATACAGTAAATATATACAGCATTTTGTGTGTCAAAATTTGTTTTTTCTCCTATTTATTCTTCAGCTTCCCTAACTAATGCCTCACAACCTCGTTGTTAACCTATGCTCCTTGAATCAAACTAATATTTTTAGTTCCTTTTACTCATTTCTGGTAATCTTTTCTATTTCTACTCTCTTCCCAGGAAACTTGATTTAAATTGTAATCAGCATTAAATTTAATCATTAAAATTCAACATATTCCCAGACATTATGAATCTATTATGATCACTATCTATATTTAATAGGTATCTCAGTTTTCACAAACCCCAAACAATTTTGATATTTGAACCTAAACATCATCCAGGCTTCTCTATTTCAGTTATACTGCTGGCTTTAATGACAACTAAAGACACATGCACACGCATGCATTCATTCTCCTTACTGCATGATTCTGAAATGTATGAATTTCAGTTATCATGTTATACTAACTCTGAGTAAGTTTGTAAAGTACAAATTTTGCTGCTAGTTTAGTCCACAAATTGTTATAATAGTTTTTTTTTTTTTTTTTTTTTTGGCTGCATTGGGTATTCGTTGATGTGCACGGGCTTTCTCTAGTTCTGGCTAGTGGGGGCTACTCTTCTTGGTGGTGCGTGGGCTTCTCATTGCAGTGGCTTCTCTTGCTGTGGAGCACGGGCTCTAGGTGCACGGGCTTCAGTAGTTGTGACTCATGGGCTCTAGATTGCAGGCTCAGTAGTTGTGGTGCACGAGCTTAGTTGCTCTGCTGCATGTGGGATCTTCCCAGACCAGGAATTGAACCTGTGTCCCCTGCATTGGCAGGCAGATTCTTATCCACTGCACCAGCAGGGGAACCCAACACAAATTGCTATATAAATAACAGAAAGGCGTCATGACCAGTGACAAATCATGTAATCCTTGTCAAAGTCTGACAGCGGGTGGTCACTTCACATTTGTTATTCAGTTCACACACAGGCAGCAAAGCAGGTAATTGTGTACCCTCCTTGTCTCCTACTGATAAACCCATTTGTTATTATTTTAAAAATCAGATGATGGAAAGAGGATATTGCTAAATGAAAAATGCCCACACTGAAAGCGATATTTGAATATAATGTAATTGAAATTACGGAAGAGTTAGCTGACCGTAGAGATGTTGGCATTACCACTGTTTGAGAGACTCCAGATGTGCAGTCAGAGGAAGTTAGTGAAGGTGAGATTACTGACAGAAATGAGGAAAGAAATTGTGATGAAACAGATGAAAATGTCCCAGAAGAACTTAGATGCTATCAAACAAACATGATATTAGAGACATTCTTGGAGATAATTCATGACAATGTAAGTGGAAAAGGATAAAATGGTAGATGTCCATCCAAACGTTGAAGGGAGTATGATAATTTAACAATACATAAAAAAGATGCTTATTAAGTGTCATAAGTTATACAATGAGAAGAAAGAAAGCACTAATCAAACTATTATTCAGTTTCCTTTAACAAATTTTTTAAATCAAATAATATTTGAGATTCCATAGGATTGTTTCATTTCTCTCTGCTCTGTTTTTTATTTTTTATACAATTTTAAAACTTACTTTCCATTTACAGTTATTGCAAAATGTTGGCTATATTTCCTGTGTTGTACAATACATCCTTGAGCCTATCTTACACCCAGTAGTTTTTGTCTTCCACTTCTCCACCCCTATATTGTCCCTCACACCCTCTCCCCACTGCTAATCACTAGTTTGTTGTCTATATCTGTGAGTCTGCTTCTTGTTCTTATATTCACTAGTTTGTTGTATTTTTTTAGACATCACATGCAAGTGATATCATACATTACTTTTCATTCTCTGTCTTATTTCACTTAGCATAATACCTTCTAAGCCCATACATATTGATGCAAATGGCAAAATTTCATTCTTTTCTATGGCTGAATAGTATTCCATTGTGTGTGTGTGTGTGTGTGTGTGTGTGTGTGTGCAGAGTGTGAGAGAGAGTGGTGTGTGTGTGTGTGTGTGTCACATCTTCTTTATCCATTCATCTGTTGATGGACACTTAGGTTGCTTCCATATCATGGCAATTATAAATAATGTTGCTATGAACACTGGGGTGCATGTATCATTTCAAATTAGTGTTTTTGTTTTTTTCAGATATATACCCAGGAGTGGAATTGCTGGGTCATATGGCAGTTCTATTTTCAGTTTTTTGAGAAACATCTATACTGTTTTCCACAGTGGCTGCACCACTTTACATTCCCGACAACAGTGTATAAGGTTCCCCTTTTCTCCACATCCTTGCCAACATTTGTTATTTGTGTTCTTTTTGATGATAGCCATTCTGGCAGGTGTGAGGTGATATCTCATGGTGAGTTTGGTACGCATTTTCCTGGCAATTAGCAATATTGAGCATCTTTTCATGTGCCTATTGGCCATCTGCATTTCCTCTTTGGAAAAATCTCTATTCAATTCTTCTACCCATTTTTTAATTGGGATGTTTTGTTTTTTGATATTGAGTTGTACGACATTAATTTTCAATGTTTCTCAGGCCCTTTCTGTCTCTCTTCTCCTTCTGGGACCCCTATAATGTGAATGTTGGTGTGTTTAATGTTGTCCCAGAGGTCTAATGTTTTAAATTGCTAGGCATACATTAATTTTGCTATTTTGAAATTTCCGAATACATTTGTAACTGACAGCATGAGAGGGTTTTTTCTGACGTTTGTAAATGTCATGAGAGAATAATATTTTTTCCCATTGATTATTATTATTATTTGCGGTACACGGGCCTCTCACTGTTGTGGCCTCTCCCGTTGTGGAGCAGAGGCTCTGGACACACAGGCTCAGCGGCCATGGCTCACAGGCCTAGCCGCTCCGTAGCACGTGGGATCCTCCCGGACCGGGGCACGAACCCGTGTCCCCTGCATTGGCAGGCAGGCTCTCAACCACTGTGCCACCAGGGAAGCCCTCTCATTGATTATTAAGATTACTTAGTACAGTTTCAACTTGCATGACCACTTTTGGGGTCCTGCACTTCTATGCAAAGCAAGGAATGCAACATATATTATTTTCCATTTTTGTTTTATCACCCTAATCTAAGCCATCATCAACTCTCAATTTGATAATTCTAAAGATCTCCACACACTCCTTCCTTTCTCAGTTCCAACCCCTCCTCCACAGGGTATCCAGATTGAGCTTTGACCAAAATAAATCAGTTGATACCACATTTATAACACTGAGACTAAAACCATGCCCCTCTTCATAATTCCCTTCACTTCCCATGTCCTTATGATGTCCCACAAAATTGGCATAGCACAAAACTTCTTCCCACATTCCTCATTTCCACCAAGAGGGGTCAAAAGTTCATACACATTAGGGTAAGACCACCCCTCCTCCCATGAGTGTCCAAAGAGAACCCCAAGCACTGAGACTAAAACCATGCATCTTCAGGATTCTCACCTCCACTGACATAAATCAGGAGAGAACCTCAGACTTTTCATATTTTCTGACACTTAGTCTTGCCACCTTTATCTGCCTTGAGTTCACTAAGACTTATTTTTTAATTTGTCCACAAATGAAACTGCTGGCTTGGGAGTCATCCTACATCTCCTAGAATCTCATCCCTTCTCTACTTCGTATTGCCCCTCTTCTATCACTCTTGAGACACTTCCCCTATGTTCTCTGGAGAAAAATCTCCTAGATCCTGAGTCTTTTCCCTAAAGCCTTCTTGCTCTTACAGAAGACACTACTTTACCTGAAACTTTCTCAATTGATTTTTTTTTCTCTTCCGCACAGACTTAATCCACTAGGTTGGCGTCCTCCTTATTCCTCAATTCCATTTCCAGACAGCTCTCCCTCCTTTCTCCCTACAAATTAGCTTTAAATCCATGTCATCTGAGTCTCTCCGTGACTACTCTCATTCTAGTCTACTACCAATCCTTCAATAGACTCTCCCATCTTTTAAACTTTTAAACTTTTGACTCATGGGCTCTTCAACACTACTCTGGTGATTTTCTCAATGATTTAACTGTAGTTTCTCTTTCTGACACCTGGGCATTCAGTTTCTTGAATTATTCTCCTCTATTCAACTCTTCCTTCTCTTTACCTCACTCACTTCCAGAAGTATATTGTAGAATTTGTCATTACCTATAATATCAGACCCTTCATAATCTTAATTTGATTTGTCCTGTTCTCTGATCACTATACTCTATCTTTCTAGCTCATTGCACCAAATATTTCAATAATTTCAATCCTATAGAAACTTTTTTATTTTCCCTCATTCCCTCCAGATTCTTTCTTTCCTGCTTAACAACATCATGTTCCACAATCAATCATTAGAATCACTCTCTTTTATATATGCTCTACTTTTTTACTCCTCCCTTGCTTTTTTTGTACTCTCTTGGCACAGTCACTAACCAATTAAATCCATCTTTCCACTTATTCCATGTTTGTCCCAAGGAAACTGAATGTATATGGAGAAAAACGCACAACAATTCTGACTGGTCTTATTTCGTAGTCATGATTATAGATATCAAGCTGAGTCTGAAGACTGCTGTTCAGAGTCATACCTTAATTCCTATGCCTTTCACTCTCCCAATGTCCTAAGTGTTAATTTCACATCTTCTCATTTCCCTGTAAGCCTCAAATCACTTTTCCATAAACTCGTTATTAAAGACCTTTCTTCTCTGTGAAAACTGCAGGTAGCTGGAAGAATTTCCCCAACTCTCACTATCAGATCTACCCAGCTACCAGAACGTGTACCCATATCATCTGCCCCAAATCCAGTCAGGCTCACAACATTGTCACTGAATCCCACCTCCTTTCCCTACTCTAAAACTTTGTTCCAAAAATGTGCCTCTCTTTCCTAATATCAAATTTTTCTGTTAGAGCTTTTAATTATTATCATACAAACTTGTTATTATCTCCCCGTCTTTACAAAAGAAAACAAAACAAACATTTTTATCGATTCATCTTTTCCCATCTGCTACCTTCCCATTTATTTTCTGTATCTCTTTGAAGGAAACTCTTTGAAGATAGTATACTTATTCACAGTGCTATTTTAAATTTTTCTCCTTCCATTATTTAAAAAGCATTCCAATCAGACTTTCACTCCAACTACTTCATCAGGCTGGCTCTTGTAACCACCAAGATACTCCATGCTACTAAATCTGATGGTCTATTCCCAATCTTCAATTTGTTTGATCTTTGAATCTGCTTTTTACATCATAGGAGATACATTTTCTTCACACTTCTTTTTTACATTTTGTTTTTTAATTTGGCCATGCTGCAGGGCTTGTGGGATCTTTATTCCCTGACGAGGAATCAAACCCAGGCCCCAGCAGTGAAAGTGTCAGGTCCTAACCACTGGACTGCCAGGGAATTCCCCATGTTTCTTCTATAATTCTACTTACCTTTGGTTTCCTTCTCAAGTCATTGGTCACCCCTTCCAATTTCCTTTGCTGCTCTCTTCTTCATTCTGGAGGGCCCAGGATCTTCCTTTATTTTATATCTAAAATAACTCTGTTAGAGATATATTTCATTTGTTGTATAGCTTTCAATACCATCAACTCAGATTTTCATACCTATCACAAGCAAGCACTTGAATTTATATATCCACCTGCCTGAGATATTAGTAGATAACTCATAATTAACATTTCCTGGGATATCTCAAAATTAACATGCTCAGACCTGAATTCCTGATCTCATACATACTGCCAAACCTTCTTCACACAGTCTAATGCACATACATTAATGGAAACACTGTTCTTTCCATTTTCAACTTAAAAACCGAGACTTGTTTCTTTCATACTCTACACCTAATTTATACAAAATACTGTTGAGTCAATTTTCAAGTCCCATTAAAAATTGGACAGCTCCTAACCTCTTTCATTGAAATCAAATTCTCAAGTGGTTTGCTACAATAGTTTCCTAACTGGTCTGCCTGCTCTACCTGCTCCCTTTCCCAGCAGTCAGTGTAACCTTTTAAAAATGTAAATCAAATCATTTTACTTCCCTCTTTTAACCTTGCTAATAGATCTCCATGTCAATCAAAGTAAAAACCTAAGCCTTTCTAAGTCCTTACAAATACATGGTCTGCTCTTCCTCTTCCTTCCTTGTCTCATTAACTTCTGAGCTCATATTATGTTACTACCCCATCCTATTCTGCTCGAGAATTACAGGCTCCTTTGCTTTTTCCAGAGCACAACTTATATCCCACATCTGAAAGCTTTTGCACTGGCTTTTCCTACTGTCTGGAATGCTCTCTCCATGCCAACTCAATATTCTTTTGACTTTCTCCCAACCCAGCTTCAAGTCTTTATTCAAATCTCATCATCCCAATGAGGGCTATCCTGACCGCTATTTAAAAATCTTACTCTCTCCCCTTACCAGCGTTTTTAACCCTTCACATAATTTAAGCACAGTACCTGAGCCATAGCAAATTGTTCAACACATATTTCTAATGAAAGGATTAAAACCATTAAAAAATTTTCCAAAATTCAAGCTGTTAAATCAGATCACTTGTCATGTTCTTAAAGTATTTGCCTTGGTTCCCAAACTCAACTCACACTCTATCTTCCTAACTTACTTGGTTTCAGTCACTCTATCTTTCAGGTTCTTGAGCACACCAACTTCTTTTTCATCTCAGGATCTTTGCACCTGCTATTCCTTTGCCCAGATCATTATTTTATTGATATATTTCATTGTGTAATCCCCATTTTTCTACCCTCAGCTTTAATGTCACATTTTGAGTTGTTTTCCCTGGTTCTTATATCTTAAAATTAAACACCTATGTTATTCTACATCATAATATCATATTCTCTGTTTCTTTGGGGCTCATTTTTGAAAGTTACTCATTGTATTTCCTCTCTAAAACAATGCAAATTCAATTATTTGAAGACATAGTTTGCTTGTTCAAAGATGCAGACCCTGCATTGAGCACAGTTTCTGGCAAATCATAAACCCTCAAAAAGTGCTAGTCTTTAGGTTAAAAAAGAAACACAAACAGAACAGAACATTTGGGGAGATGAACTATGGTGTGACCTGTTGCCCTTCCTCAGTCTTGCCCAATCAGAGCCTTGGGCCTGGAACACTTCTTTATTTAGAGATAAAAAGCCCTCACCACCTGCGAAGTGCATATGTCTATGTGTGGGAAAATCCTTCCCTGTTTCAGGCTGAATGCATACTCTTTTGTTCTGCTTATGTGTAGGCATCATATGGCACCTGGTCATGAAGAGTATATAATTTGTGTGTGTATTTCCTGTACACACACACACACACATACACACATACACACTATATGAAGGTCAAAGAACTTAGACCAATAGTTGCCATATATTATTGACAAATTATACTTTTTAAAAAATTCTCTTCATGAGTCCATTTAATACAAAGTTTGTGGAAATACATAAATATACATGTTAAAAAACAAAACTTCATCTAACAAGACAGATGATTAGTTGCTAATCATTTCCTTTACAAAAGGATGAAGCACATTGTTCATTTACACTGGTGTTTCAGTAATATGCATCTCAATGATTACCTACTTGTTTAGGGGTAGAAACACCAGGAGATAAACTACTAAAGTATTCCCAATAATATTGTCAATCAGAATAGGCAAATGTTTTTCTCTGGGTATATAGTATATATCAATAGAAAAAAATTTGTTCAGATGTACAGAAACTAATTTAAATTTCCATTGTATGTTTGTTGTATAACTCTAGTTTATTTTATTGTCTTTTTGTTTCTCAAAAATGTGTTCCTTATAGGAACTTGTTTTGCAAATTTTTCTATTCTTATTATTTAATTTTTATTTTTTATTTTCTACTAAGAATTACAAGATCTGTTTACTTAGTATATTTATTTAAATCACATAACTGGAATTATTATTATACTACAACAAAAGAAAAAAAAATACTGTTCATTTGACAAAGAAGGTTAGAAAGTAAAAATTCTTAACATCCAAAAGAGAACACAATTAATTTTAATAAGCTAAAGTGCAACAGTAAGGTGAAAAGATATGTGATAAGCAGCTGTGGGACCTAAAGGTCATCACTAAACATGATTCTCATTTACCCTTTTACTTTTAGTGTCAGGATCTTGTTCTGGTAACATAAGCCCTTGAGATTTCTCAAGCCATCCTTCTGTATTGAGCTACCTTGCTAATTTAAAAGCCTTAGTGATTATGTTCTGTTATGATATTAATGGAAAGGTCAATGAATTCATGAAAATACTTTTTCTTTTTGATTTTATGACACTTGGAACCTTTTCTCCTTCTACAATTTTCAACAAGAAACTGATCATATGGGTCATTTTGCATAATAAATGAACATAAGCAGTCACTATTTGTGATAATATCACTTTCTTTGTCACATACTGAATGGGCAGAATGGGGATATCTGGATTGTTTGCTATATTTTCTTATTTTTAATATAAACAAAAATGTTAATGGAGGAAGAAGAGAGAAAGTATTTTTAATAACACAAGTTACAACTTAAAAGATGAAAAGGTTAATAATTACCTTCAAAATCTTATATTAAGTGCTGACATAGTGACTGCTAATATATTTCCTGAATTCTTTTAAAGAGTGTTTTACATTGAAATTGTCTCTGTGTATGGTGTCTGAAGAAAAATAGCAGAAACAAAAACTAGAGAAACTTGAGGTCATATAGTAAAGGAATGGCAATAATGCAGAATATAAAACAGAAAAAAATAACACGCAATGCCATTTCTGGCATAGATCCAATTCTGTAAGCCATAATAATGTTTATATTTTCTCATCTACCACACTAAGACATTAAAAGATGGATTTCAGGGCTTCCATTGTGGCGCAGTGGTTGAGAGTCCACCTGCCGATGCAGGGGACACGGGTTCGTGCTCCGGTCTGGGAAGATCCCACATGCTGCGGAGCGGCTGAGCCCGTGAGCCATGGCCCCTGAGCTTGCGCGTCTGGAGCGTGTGCTGCGCAACGGGAGAGGCCACAGCAGTGAGAGGCCCACGTACTGCAAAAAAAATAATAATAAGTAAATAAAAGATGGATTTCAATATTTTTCTCATTATGTGACAAGAGAAATGTCATTCACATGGAACCAGGACAAACTTTCTTAAGGTTTGATCACATAAAGCAGTGGAACCCCTCCCTCTATTCGTGCCTATATAATAATAAAAGGTCATTTGTAGAAGCTATCAGTGTAGATATTTTGTGATTTTTGTGTGCATATTAATTATTACTTAAAACAGAGTTTGTGCGCCAAAGCAATTTTGAGGACTTAGTCTGCACTTTGATAATAGACAGGTTCTTCATTTCACTTTGTGTAGATCCAAAAGCAAATTAAATTTTATTCAAACAAGTGTCAGTATATCTAAGGATAAGTTTTGGCTAAACACCTTTGATGGCCAAAATTTATAAAGTCCAAGACTCTCGAGATACATTTTATCATTTAATCAGCAGATGATTACATGGTATAGTTTACCACTTTTCCTAATATGTTAACTTCACAGCTAATCAAATCAGTGTTTCTAGCCTGAATTCACACTATTTGAGTACCCTGAAATCACTCAAGCAGGCTGGTGGTTCCCAAAAGAGCAAATCCAAATAAACTGAAAATCGACCCTGGAACCCAGCTCCACCCAGCAGTGAGCTGGAACCAGTCCTGGGAACCCCTGGGCCTCAGACCTGCATACCAACAGGTCAGTAAGAGATATGGGCCCCCATGCAGCCCTCAGCTAGCCACCTTGGGATCCAGCCCCACCCATCAGCATGCTAACAATAGCTTCAGGACACTCTGAACTCTGCAGCCACCCATGTTAGGAATTGGCTTCAGCCACCAGTGGCCAGTGGCCTCCACACAAGACAGGACTTGACAACCAGGGGCTAGCTATATGGACACCAATGGACACCAGCTCTGGGGCCCTAGCCCTACCCACCAGCTGGCCAATATCAGCTACAAGACCCCAGGCCCTATGACCAGAGATTCTAGGACCTGGCTTCACCCACCAGTGGGCCAGTACTATCCGCTGGGCCTAGCCTCATGCACCAGTGGGTAGACACCAGCACCTGCTCACATTGGGTCATAGCCCTGCCCAACAGTAAACCAAAACCAACCATAGGACACCTGTGACCCCTCAGCCAGGAATCTGGGATTCAGCACCACCAACCAGCAGGTCATTACCAACTCTGAGACATCCTGAACATCATGGCCAGCTGAGTCAGGAACAAATCACACCCATCAATAAGTTGATACTAACTCCAGGGCCCCAGCCCACCAGCCAGGCACTCCAAGACCAAATCCCACCTACCAGTGGGCTAGCACCAGTCCCAAGACCTCCCAGGTCTCATGACCCAGCCCCAGCAACCAGTTGGCTGACATAAGGACAGGTACTCCTCCAGTCATGAAGTAAGCCATGCTATGACCCAACCCCATCCACCAGGGTCTGGCAGCCTCCACATAACACAGGGCATAGCAATCAACCAGACCACGGATAGACACTCCTACCTGTACATCCACGGTAGTCAGTCCACCGTGACAGAAGGATCCATGCAGCCCATATAGAAGGCATTCTTAGAGCATACAGCTCTGGTGATCAGAGGTAAGTATGCTGCTTGTTCCCATAAGATGTTTCCTACCTAAGGCCACTTCTCCAAATGTATACTAACATTTGCCCTATAGTGGTTCCAGAAGGAGAAGAGAGAGAGAACATTTTTGAAGACCCAATGGCTGAAAAGTTCCCTAACACCTAAGTCCAGGAAGCACAGAGAGCCCCAAATAGGATCAACCAAAGAGGACCTACCAAAACACACTGTAATTAGAATTGCAAAAATTTTGATAAAGATAGAATGTTCAAAGCGACCAGGGAAAAGCAATAGTTATATACAAGGGAGCTCCCATAATGTTATCAGCTGACTTTTTAGAAGAAATTCTGCAGGTCAGAAGGGAGTTAAACAATATATTTAAAGTGATGGAAATGAAAAACCTACAACAAAGCTTTCATTCAGATTGGAAAGAAATATCAAAAGTTTTGCAGACAGGCAAAAGCTAAAAGAGCTCAACACCATCAAACCAGCTTTGTAAGAAATGTTAAAGGGACTTCTCTCAGTGAAACAAAAAAAGCCACAACTAGAAATATGAAAATTACAAAAGGAGAAATCTCATTGGTAAAGGTAATTATATAGTAAAAACAGTAAATCAACCAGGTACAAAGCTAGTAGGAATGTTAAAAGACAAAGTAGTAAAATTATCTGTATCCACAATAAGTAGTTAAGGGATACACAAAACAAAAAGTTGTCAATATGATGTCAAAACAGTAAATATTTGTAGGAAAATTAAAAAAGGCAGAGTTGTTAAAATGCCTTTGAACTTAAAAGATCAGCAACTTGGACTTCCCTGGTGGTGCAGTGGTTGAGAGTCCGCCTGCCGATGCAGGGGACATGGGTTCGTGCCCCGGTCCGGGAAGATCCCACATGCCGTGGAGCGGCTAGGCCGGTGAGCCATGGCTGCTGAGCCTGCGTGTCCAGAGCCTGTGCTCCACAACGGGAGAGGCCACAACAGTGAGAGGCCTGCATACCACAAATAAAAAAGATCAGCAACTTAAAATAATCAAGTATATATTGAGATTGCCATACATAATCCTCATGATAGCCACAAATCAAAAATTTACAATAGATACACACACACAAAAGACAAATAATCCAAACATAATGCTAAAGAGAGTCAGCAAATCACAGGGAATAAATTAGATGAAGGAAAGAGGAACAAAATGGTAAGTAGTACATAAATATCAATAATTACTTTAAATGTAAATCTACTAAATTCTCCAATCAAAAGTCATAGAGTGACTGAATAGATATAAAAACAAGACCCATATATATGCTGCCTACAAGAGAGTCAATTCAGCTCTAAAGATACAGACTGAAAGTGAGGGGATGAAAAAAAAATATTTCATGTAACTGGAAATGAAAAAAAAAACAGGGTAGAAATACTATCAGTAAAGCTGAAGGAGACAAAATTAATAGTTAGAAATCTGTTGCATTTCTATACAATTACAATGAACTGTCATAAAGAGAAATTAAGAAAACAATCCTATTTACAATTGCATCAAAAAGAATCAAAAACTAAATAACTCCAACTAAGAAAGTAAAAGACCTGTACTCAGAAAATTATAAGACACTGATGAAAGAAATTGAAGACGACACAGATGAAAAGTTATACTAAGTTCACAGAATGGAAGAATAGATATTGTTAAAATGACCATAGTATCCACAGATTCAGTGCAATCCCTATCAAAATACCAATGGAATTTTTCACAGCACTAGAACAAATAATTCTAAAATTTATATGGAAACACAAAAGACCCCAAATAGCCAAGACAATCTTGAGAAAGAACAAAGCTGGAGGCATCACACTCCTTAATTTCAAACTGTACTACAAAGCTACAGTAATCAAAAGAATATGGTAGTTGCACAAAAACAAACACATAGATTAATGGAACAGGATAGAGAGCCCAGAAATGAACACATACATGTGTGGGCAATTAATCTATGACAAAGAAGGCAAGAAAACACAACAGGGAGAAGACAACCTCTCCAATAAATAGTGCTGGGAAAACTGGACAGCTACATGCAAAAGAATCAAACTCTACTACTTTCTCATACCATATACAAAAATAAGCTCAAAATGGATTAAAGACTTAAATGTAAGACCTAAAACCATAAAACTTCTAGAAGAAAACATAGGCAGTAAACTCTTTGATATCAGTCTTAGTAATTTTTTGGGGGAAATGTCATATCAGGCAAGGAAAACTAGAGCAAAAATAAATAAATGGGACTACATAAAACTAAAATGATTTTGCACATAGAAGGAACCTATGTACAAAAGAAAAATGCTGCCTATTGAAATGGAGAAGATTTTTGCAAGGGATATATCTGATAAGGGGTTAATATCTAAATATAGAATGAACTCATGCAACTCAACATCAAAAAAACAAACAACCCAATTAAAAATGGATAGAGGATCTGAATAGACATTTTCCAAAGAAGCTGTATAAATGGCCAACAGGGACATGAAAAGATGCTCAACATCATTAACTGTCAGGGAAATACAAAGTCAAAGCTATCACCACACATCTATCAGAATAGCTTTTATCAAAATGATTGCAAGTGTTGGTGAGGGTATGGAGAAAAGGGAACCATCTGCACTGTTGGTGGGAATGTAAATTGGTTCAGCCACTATTGAAAACAGTATGGAGATTTCTTTAAAAAATAATAATACAACTACGTATGATCCAGCAATTCCACTTCTGAGTATTTATTCAAATAAAAAAAATTAGAAAATGTAGGGGACCCTATGTTCATTGCAACATCATTTACAATAGCCAAGATACAGAAATAATGTAAGTGTCCATGTAAAGATGAATGGATGAAGAAGATGTGATACACACACACACACACACACACACACACACACACACAATATTACTCAGACATAAAAAAGAATGAAATTCTATCATTTGCTAAGTGGAATAAGTCAGACAGAGAAAGAAAAATACTGTATGATTTCACTTGTATGTAGAATATTAAAAAAATGAAAAAACATAACAAACAGAAACAGAGTTATACATATAGAGAACAAACAGATCGTTGCCACAGTGGAAGGGGGTAGGGGTAAAAAAGAAATAGGTGAAGGAGATTAAGAGTACAAACTTCCAGCTGTGGAATAAATGCGTTATGAGTATGAAATGTATAGTGTGAATTATATAGTCAATAACTATAAAATATCTTTATATGGTGATGTATCATATCTAGACTTATCATGGTGATTATGTTGAAATGTATAAAAATCACTATGTTGTGTAACAGAAACTAACATAGTGTTGCAGGTCAATTATACTTCAAAAAACACAAACTCATAAGAAAAGAGATAAGATCTGTGGTTACCAGAGGTTGGTGGTGGGGCAAGGGAGAATTGAATGAAGGCAATAAAAAGGTACAAGCTTCCAGTTATATGATAAATAAGTACTAGGGATGCAATGCACATGGTAAACATAATTAACACTGCTGCATGTTACATGTGAAAGTTGTTAAGAGAGTAAATCCTAACAGCTCTCATTACAAGGAAAAGTTATTTTTTCTATTTCTTTACTTTTGTATTTACAGAGATATGGATGTGCACTAAACTTATTGTGATAATATTTTATGATGTTTATAAGTCAAATTATTATGCTGCACAACTTAAACAATGATGTGTGTCAATTATATCTCAATAAAACTGGAAGGATAAAGTCATTAAAAAGAAGAAAGAAAAAAGCAAGGGGATGCTATATGAACTGTTTGAAAAGAAGGTTTCCTGTGAGAAGAAACAGAATAGGATGAGCTAAAGGTAATTTCAAGATAATAATATTTGTGTTTTTGTTTTTTAATAAGGTCAATGCATTTTTACTGTCTTTCAATTATGCAACTAAAATATTTTTGAAATGCTTTCTATCTACTGAAAACAGTGAAATATTATTTCTTTTTAGTTCAGAATTAAAAATTTGTTCTAAAACACATGATCTTCTAGTGCAAGTCCACAGGTCTACTAATATTGTTAGACACACATAGCCATGTATCTAAGTCAATGTTACTTCATAGAATGTAAACTTGAAAAGTAATATTTTCTAGATTTGATTCAATTATGATGACATGTAAATCCCTTTCATACCAGTATGCACTTTCATAATTAATTAATTAATTTTTTAAAAAAATCAGTACAATCATTTTAAAGAACACTGAATGCTTTCTTCAATTTCCATAGACCTTTGAATTACATTTTTGATACAAAAAATGATAATCTTTAATAATAAGTTGAATACTATCTCTTTCCTTTGTGGATACTAAAATAAAGATATTTAAAATTTCATCAGGACTAGACTAACATATTCATTAAAAATATGTAAAAGAACTCAGGAAAGTCTTCCCATTATCTACTTTTCCCATTATTTCATTTCTAAGAAATGACAAGATTTGAACTACCTATGACCACTATACCACAAAAAAATGATTTTGCAATAAGAGTTGATTATCAACTGTTTTTTAAATTAGATGGGTTTTCTACAAAGCTTCTAACTAAAAAGATACAGAAATGGTGCAAATGTAATGGGATGTAGGGGTACACAGAAAATGTTTGATTTCTTCCAGATCGACTTAAATTTCAAAGAAAGACTATTTTTAACTTCCAATTACATCACAGTTATACTGTGAAAGAAAGAAAATGAAGTGCAATATCATAATTTTGTTACAAGTTAATAAAACACTCAAAGTCACCAACATGCTATTCAAGATCTTCCTGAATTTAGGATAAATACTAAATTTTATATCTGATACCTTCCCTATTCATTTTATTTCATCTGCCAAATCTTTAAACACAAAAATCAATATAAGTTACAATCTACTACTTTTGCAAAAATTTGTAACAAATAAACAGAATATTAGTACTGGCAGTTTACCTAATGAGATGCTGCTTCAAATGTGCAAGCTCAGCAAATGACTTGTAACATGTCACTGGAAATTAAAAGTAACAACATTTCATGAAAAATTGCAGTAACCAGAGACTGAAAATGTCTTTACTCAATTCAAATTCCTAAACCTTTGCCTATTTGATAAGATGGTATAAGTACAGTCAAAAATAGGCACAAATTATGCTATAACATCTGATATTTTTCAAGAGAAAAGTTGGGAGACCGAAAAAGTGGAATACTGTTTATGATGTGATTCTGAGGCTGCTGTGGAAACTGCTTGATATATTTTTACAAAACCTCCATTTCATTATTTATTTTATACCTTTCTAAGTCTGCATGGATAGTGAAACAAAAGTGATGGCCTTAGTTTTATTCCACAGCGGAAGTATATGACTATTATAAAAAGTATAGAGTAGATTAGCCTGTGTTACTCCCTTCAGTTTGAGCTGCAAATCATTATAATTATTTCACTTACATCAATTTATTCTTCTGTAACTAAAAGAGAATTTTTGCTTAATCTCATCTTGACAATTACATTTTGAAATGATTTAGGGACTATCAGCGATGAAAAATTATACATTGATAAGTATGAAGAAAGTATGACTGTCAATAATATTTTAAAAGTCTAAAAGTAACTCCTTTGGGTAGTTAAATCAATACCTGTACTATTTAATATATTAATGTAAATTGTTTAATATAAATTGTAACACTCCCATCCTCACCTCCATTTTGATAACTATATTTGCTTGGTTTTTAGAGCAAAGAAGACTTGTAATAGTTATTACAAAAGATGACAACTTACTAGGTTATCTTATGACCAGAGGTTCTGTGGATAGTCTACAGACTACAATAATGGAAATAATTTCTATTCACTTAATGCATTAGCTAAATTATAAGAGGTACCTTAAAATGAATAGTAGGGGATATGTGAGAATATATATCTGAGTCTAGAATGCAGACACCAATAAAAGAAAAGCTTCATTAAATACATATATGTAAATAGTAAATTTTAGACATCATAAGCCACATGACATTTAACCAATTATATAAATAAGATAGTGGTTCAAACTTTGAAGGGTAAGACAAGAGTGTTTATTTACACTAAATTTGTATACAACGCTGTTTTCACTTATCTCAGCTCCTATTTCATTAGGTACAAAGAAAAAAGTGTCTTTATTTTTGACAAGTCATAACTATGGGGGCTTTTTTCAAAGTACAGTTAATTTACAATGTTGTGTTAGTTTCAAGTGTACAGCAAAGTGATTCAGTTATACATATATATAGAATATATATATATTCTTTTTTTACATTCTCTTCCATTATAGGTTATTACATGTTATTGATTATAGTTTCCTGTGCTATACAGTAGGTCCTTGTTATTTATCTATTTTATATATAGTTAGTAGTGTGTATATTTTAATTGCAGACTTCTAATTTATCCCCTGCCCTTTGGTAACCGTAAATTTGTTTTCTATGTCTGTGATATTCTATTTCTGTTTTGTAAATACGTTCATTTGTATCATTTTTTTAGATTCCAAATATAAAGTTTAGTCCACATGCTTCATTCATTTTGAGGCACTAAATCATACAACCAAATTACAATAAAGGCATCATAGCCAAATTTAAGTGATTAAAATCAGAAAAGGAATGTTTTGTCTTTTATTTCCAGGTGCCCATGATTAAATTGCTTAAATATTTGTAGTTGTCAAAAATTTAGCTAAAAACTGAATAATCCCTTATTTCTCAGAGGTAAGAAAAATCAAATAGGTCTACATTATTAGGCATTATTAGGCCCCAATAACTTTTGCAAGACTCATTCCTAATGTCCTTTCATTTTCATAAATAATGTCAATATTTGATAGTTTCATTAATCAAAGACAAAATCTTGACCACACATTTTATAAACGTCATACTGCAAGTGGCATGTAGTTTTGGTGATGAATAGAATAATTTCCTCATGAGTACAAATTGAAATGAAAGCTGATAGAATATTAAAGCATTAGACTTTAAGTATATTTGGGAGATTAGTTTAGAGTTAATAAATCTGAAATTCAAATAACTTAAACTACATAATTCAATCACATAGACTGTGATTGTCAGGGTAAGGACTATAACACCAGTCTCTATATCAGGTATTAAGGCATCTTTCTAATATTGATGAAGCACAGGTTAAGTGTGAGGTTTGTACCTGAAAGTGGGAGTAGGAAATGATGAGAAAATCTATCTCCCTTTGCACTACACAATGTTTTGTTGTTGTTGTTTTTTGGGTTTTTTTTTGCGGTACGCGGGCCTCTCACTGTTGTGGCCTCTCCCACTGTGGAGCACAGGCTCCGGACGCGCAGGCTCAGCGGCCATGGCTCACGGGCCTAGCTGTTCCATGGCATGTGGGATCTTCCCGGACCGGGGCACGAACCCGTGTCCCCTGCACCGGCAGGTGGGCTCTCAACCACTGCGCCACCAGGGAAGCCTTACACAATGTTTTTGAAAGATTCAGATGATTGACTGAAGAAATAATTATCAGTTGGATTGTCTGTTAATCCTATAAAGAAAAAGTTACAAAATGACCAATTAAAAAAAAATCAGCTAGTATGGCAATCTACAGACCCAGATTCTATCTCTATTTTTTTGTAAAAAGTTGATCCTCTACTGATTTTTGTTGATGGTCCTTTGGTATCACTTGAAAGATTATAACTAGGGATATGCTAAGTAAGCACAGTTAAAGAAGACTAAATAAGTGAGGTTGCATTCAACATTATCATTTCAAATTCTGTGCATTTTTTTTTTCCTCAACCATTGCCCAACTAGTTTGGACAGTCTCAGTAGGTCAGATTGTTTAAGCTATTTTAAGGGTAATAAGCAACAACCTTTTATTTGTCTTACCTTAAAAATTTTGAAATTTCAGTCAACCACTTGACACTGTGCATAACTGTGCATATGTAATTTTTATTGTAACTACTCATTCATTAAAAAAATGCTTAATATCAAAGGAAAAATCAAAAGGCATTAATAATCTTTTATTATTTGTAGAAGAGAAATGAAAAAAAAATGACCTCCAGAATAATTCTCTAGATTTGCATTTGGAAACAATATAAATTTTAAACAGTTGACAATTTTTAATTTATTCTGATTTCAAGGTAGATTTGACTTAAAATGTAGCTTAATATGAGGAGGTGATGAGATATAGTGGGAAAAATATATAAGGATTCAGGACACCTTGGTATCAGATTCTGCTTATATCTAATTGAATGAATCTGGGACAGTCATTATTAATCTCTATTGCTCTGTTCTCTCTTCTGTAACAATGAGGCATTTGGACACATAATATTTCAAGCCCTTTCTTTCAGTATTTTGTCAGAAAATAATACTAGTCTTCTTTATCCAGAACATTCATTTATTGTTTGCATTTAAATTCTAAATTATGCAACGCAAACTTTTCAATATTAAAATGCAAATTGATTTTTCATGGTTTCTAATGAAAGAAGCAGGATTTCTACCCTTCCTATTAGTTGCAGCAGCGCAAGCAGGTAAAACTATAAATAAACAGCCATTTGGTGCTTAACTGCAAGTTGGATTTAACTTTCTTGACATGATTGCGCTGCCAATAACCTAGCACTAGGGTGACTTACTGGGTTCCAGAGCTCAAAATGTTTCCATAGGCTGCCCATCTGTTGCTTAATTTTAATGATGCCTATGTACTTAAATAGATAATACTCTTTTACTGAAAGTGAAAGCAGGTCTTGTGCTTTTGATTTTACCAAAGTAAGTTTAAAGTTAGTAGAATATGGGCTATTTAAGAAACTGTATTGATACCTACTTGTGCTTAGTCATTTGTTGTCATATAACGGCTTTTATGAAAGTAAATCAATACATTAAAAATAGCGGTATAAATTTATTTTAAAATTTGAAATTCAAATAGCGATTTGAGGACAAATTTTTTTTAGTTATTTTTAAATTGGAGGTAGAAAAATAATGCTCCCTCTGTACAACTGAGAGGCCACACATTTTAAAACCAGTGTATATCATCAGTGAAACACATCAACTGCATACATCTGAAAAACTGAAATAGTATAAAATAAAATGTAAATTTTCCTCAATGATTAAAAGAAAGAAATAATTGTGCTCTAATTTTTCTCATGAAGAGCTTTAATTCTGATGAGCTCATTAATTTGCATTCCAGATAGATTTGTTGAACTTTGACTGAGAGCAAGGCGAGTCAGTTGGGCAGCTGCTTGAGATGTCCAAACTAAGAAGGAATTAGAATAAATATGTCAGTGAAGTCAGCTCTCTACACAGGGTGTTTTACATAAACTGTGAAATTGAAATTGTGACTTACTCCCACATAGTATACAACCATATTTAGTGAGAGGAGGGGTAGGAAGCATCTCTCACTGGCACAGAAGTCGCCAACATTAACGATATGTAGGAAGTTATTTGAAGAATGTAGAATACGAAGATGCAGCAAATTATTAGCCATTGTGCTTATATCTGTTCATGGATTAAGGTCAGCAAAATTCATCCTAAACGATTTTATATAAAAAATTAAGTAGGTAACAAACAATGCCTTTTAGATACTATAAGACTACAAGATATTTCTTAAATTATAGGTAGGGAATTGACGTAAATAGTCATATTAATCTTCAAGACACTGAAAGAGAAAATATTTCCCCTTCTCTTTTAGCTAATGTATGCAAATTCATAATAAATTTCTGTTTATATTTTCTAGAGTATAGAGACTAGAATTTGTGTAACCAAAAATAAAATTTGAATACTTATATTCACTATATTGCTTGAAAGTCATATCTATGTGTACATATATAAACAAATACATGTGTATTTATGATTGTAAACTTATTGAACCAATTGAGTTTAGCTTTAATAAATGATAACTTGATAAAAATTAGGTATTTGCTTAAGTTAGTGGTAAGATTACATTTCTACACAGTGAGATATGAAGTAGAAAAAAATAAGAAATTTCAACAGAAATTTGGGAATAAGGTCAGATTTCTCAGCATATCTTGGTTAAAATAAAAGGAAATTGGATACTAAGCTCTGGAGAGTGCACGTTTTGGAAATAGATATGGAATTTTGAGAGAAATATTATAGAGAAAGTAAAAGCACTGAACAGAAAATGTATATGAAAATATGAAGCCTACAGCTGGATGAAACTCTAAATGACAGTGTTAAGGGGAGCAACCTCAGGAAACTGCTGAATTAAACTGAGGGCAAGTAAAAACTGAACAAACTGGATTACTAGTTTCAGCTCCAACATGTCAAGAGTCTAGAATGTGTTACTCCTGTAATTACAACAAGAAAACTCTGGACAAACTGAAAAAAAAATGACTTATTTTAGACTCATCAGAGAACTGAGGTCATAGGACAAATGTCTACTCTGAAATCTGGAGAGATGCAGCCAAGATCTGTTTACCTGGAGCAGAAGCCACTGGGGACATCAACTGGTAGAAACACATAAAAGGTAATTTTTATGAGGCTAGAGGCTAAGTTTAGGCAGCATAAGATTTAGAAATCCATTGGGTAATGTAATCTTAGTAGGAACCCCAAACTTTCATGGATTCCTCCTGGAGTCCCATCAGGTTTTAGTAGAGAAAAATTGATATAAATTTCCCCTCATTGCTCTGGCAGGAGAAGGGGAAGTGTAATCATGGTGAAATATACTCAGAGCCTTCTCTATAAAGATCTGTACTCTTCAGTGGAAAATATTTTGTGACACCCTTACCCTAACTGGGGATATGTAAGTGCATTTCCTCTCCCATCCAGCCCCCTCTATCCTAGCTGTCCCATTTAAGGGCAAAAAAATAAAATAAAAATAAAAAAAACTCAGCTGAGGACATGGCTTTAAGGAAATAGATTGGGAAGGCCACAGACAAGGAAAGAAGTGGGAGTTCAGGGCAGGGTGTGGGAGAAACAGTTGTAAAGAATACAGCCAAGAAAAATTCAGTGAGCTGAAAAATAGACCAGGAAAAACTTCCTAACCTGAAACTCAAAGAGAAAAAATATTTAAAACTGAAAACAAAAATAGAACATACAAGAACTATAGGACAAATTCAAAAAGTGTAACATGAATAATTGGAATGCCAGAAGTAGAAGAAATAGAAAAAAAGCAGAAGAAATGATTTAAGTAACAATATCAGAGAACTTTCCAAAATTAATAACAGACAAAGAACCACAGACACTGGAAGCTCAGGAAACACAAAGCAGGGTAAATATCTATACAAAATACCCCAGAAAAAAACAGCAATAAGAAAAAGAACAGCTATATTATATTAAAACTGCAGAAAAGCAAATATACACAAAGAAATCTTGAAAAAGCCAGAAGTGAAAATACCTATAAAGGAAAAAGGTTAAGAATTACAGTGAACATTTAATAGAAACCATGCATGCAAGAAGAGTAAAGTAGAACAACTGGACATCTATATGCAAAAAAATGAATCTGGACACAAACTTTATACCCTTCATAAAAAGTAACTCAAAACAGATCATGACCTAAATGTAAAGTACAAAATTTTAAAACTTGTAGAAGGTAACACAGGGAAATACCCAGATGACCTTGTGTATTGCAATCATTTTTTAGATAAACAGCAAGGACACAGTCTATGAAAGAAATGATGGATAAGTTGGACTTTGTTAAAATTAAAAACTTCTGCTCTGTAAAAGACAATATAAAGAGAAAGAAAACACAGAGCACAGGCTAGGAGAGCATATTTGCAGAAGACATATTTGATAAAGGACTGTTATCCAAAATATGCCAAGAACACTTACAATTCAACAATAAGCAAACAAAATATTGGATTAAAAAATGGGCCAAAGATATTAACAGAAACCTCACCAAGGAAGATACATAGATGACTAATAAACATATGAAAAGATGCTTCACATCATATGTCAACAGGGAAATGCAAGTTAAAACAACAGTGAGATACCAGTACACAAAGGAAATTGATAAACCTTTGTCCTGTGGGGATACAGCTTAACAGTTCTGAAAATACTATACAAGTACAGTTGACTCCTGAACAAAATTGGGATTTGAACTGCGCAAGTGCACTTATATGTAGATTTTTAAAATAAATATATAGTACAGTACTACACAATCTGTGGATGAAGAACCATGGATAAAGAGGACCGACTATATAATTATACTCAAATTTTCAACTGCATGGAGGGAGTGCCCCCACCATCCATGTTGTTCAAGGGTCGACTGTGCACTGGAGTTGAAAAAATAAGTAAATGAATGGCAGATGGTGGGAGTGGATTTATCACTGTAAGAGTGGGAAATAAGTAAAGAGAACAGGCTGGAATTATCCATGAGTTGGAATAGAGTTAGACGCATGAATATGAACTCATGTTTATCCTAACATACCCACAAATTTTTATTCCATGTAGAAATATTTATAAATATGTGTATATACACTGGTCAGTACACACATATATATTCTCTTGCTCTGTCGGCTTAGAGGGCCTAGTGGTAGTAATAAGCGCACCTAGAACCTAGATGTGTCTTTTTAAACAGCATTCTCCAATGACAGGAGAATGACAGAAGCCACAGCTCCTCAGAGAAATGGGTGATTCTAGGTGTGGGGCAAGAAATATACAAGAAGAACTTGGAGTGGCTTATTGCACCAGTAAGTAAGGAAGTCCTAAACACACACACACACACAAACAAACGCACACACACAAACACACTATAATGTGAGTCTGTCAAAGGAACACTGGAATCAACTAAAAGAGCTCCCAGTGGTCAAAACTGGAAGAATTTGAGCAAAAAACTAAAGTAGTAATGGATTATAAGCCAAACTATGAATTAACATCCATGAGACTATACTCATGATAATTAAATGATTGAGTAGATAAAGGGAATAGAGAAATCTCCCATGAAGAACAAGGTCACATAATTTGTGGAGTTACTCCACCTTAAGGAGGTAGAGCTCCAACTACTGAATTGTGGCCTGTGCATAGTGACTTCCTTTCAAAGATTACAATATGGAAAGGACAAGAAAAGCAACTTTACAGTGGAGAAATCTCACCAACCCTACCTAAGCCAAGTGATTATGCTCAACATTGATAGTGATGTCATGTTGATAGTGTGCATACTTGATATGTTGTGATGAAAATGACATTTTACAAAAACACATAACCCTGATCTAATCATGAGGAACACATCAGAGAAACCTAAATTTAGGGATATTTTATAAAGAGCCTGATCAGTATTTCTTAAAACTGTCAAGGTCATCAAAAACTAGGAAAGCCTGAGAAACTGTTAGCCAAGAGCAGGCTAAGGAAACATGATAATAAGACACTCTCCTTGATCTAACTCTAGTCAGGCTTCTCCAAGCCCTGTAAGCCTCAACCTTGGTGTCCATCCTTGTTGGACCTCCATCTCTCAGTTAGAAAAATAATCTTGAGTCAGCTAGAAGGAATCCCCACCTTCAATAGCTGATCAAATTCCTCATCTTCTACCAACCATCACGGTGATATCTGATTACCCTGGCCTTCCCTTAGCAAAAATTTTGTAAGGTCTGTTTAACCAGAATCCGTCTTCTCCTTGATGTTTCCTCTTAAGAATCTTTCATCCACTAACTCCTACTTAGCTCCTTGGCTATAAATACCCACTTGACATGCTGCATTTAGAACCGAGTCTAATTCTATACTGGGGTCTCTTTTCTCCTATGACAATAGTTCCTGAATAAAACCTGTTTTGGTCATTTAACTACTGCCCAGCTCTGGTTTTTCTTTAACAATGATTAAATATAATACGATAACCTGGATGGAATCCTGAAACGGATAATGGGCATTAGGTAAAAACTAAGAAAATCTTAATAAACTATGGACTTTAGTTAATAATAATGTATCAATATTGGTTCATTAATTGTGACAAATATACTGTACTAATATAAAATAGTATGTATACTAATGTGTATGGAAATGCGTTATCTTTGAAAATTTTCTTCAAATCTAAAACTATTCTAAAATAAAAAGCTTATTGGGGAAACCCAACCAACCAAACAAGAAAAAAAAAAAAAAAAAAAAAAAAAAACCCTAAATGAACTTTGATGTCATGTAGACCTGGGTTCTATCTCTTAAGCTAAGCCTCACTTTCTTTAGCTGGAAATGGGAGTCATAATATATACATTTGTTGCAAGGATTTACTATTATAAACTTTTTAAGTGTCTGCATATACAATCATCAGTGAACATTAATTACCTTTGCTTTTTTTATTTTATTGATTAAAAGTGATTGCAACTAATGAAATCTAAAGCCCTCATAAAAGTTGATTCATGAACTTCTTAAGATACTTTTATCTTCCTACAAATTAAGATGACTGATTTGGTAGTATGTTTATTTTGTTAAGTCTATCCTAAAAAGTAGGTGGATTCTCATAAATTATTCATGAAAGATACAACATATCTATAACAGCACTACGATTCTTTAATCTTCTAAATTCCCTTGAGTATTTAGAATCACAAACTATTATTCTAATGAAATAAAACTGGAAAAAAACTGAAAGAAAATATTCTAGAATGAGGAGTAGAAAGAATGATTAGGCAGTTGGGAAGCCAACAAAAGGAAAAATCACCAATTTCACATTTTTAAATATAGTACTGCATGGAAGTTGTTAGTCTTAGAATGGAGCAATGCAGTGGCAACTATATTATTTTATTTGTTAAACAACATTTTATTGATTCCAAATTTTCAGACATGTGCTAGAAAATTTGGGTGCACTCTACTATTAATTTGAGATGAAATTAAAATATTTACTATGTTAACCTATATGAGAAAATAATCTGAAAAAGAATGAATATATGTATATGTATAACTGAATCATTTTGCTGTATACCTGAAATGAACACAAAATTGTAAATCAATTATACTGATAAAAATTTTTTTTAAAAACTTACATACTGAAAAACCTGGTTCACAATTGATGTTTAATATTTGATTTAATAGAATTCTGGTCTCACTTGACCTCACCCAAATGCTCCTCAGGCTGCATTCCCTTCTTTACTGAAAGATTCTACCATCCTAAAGTGCCCTATCTAGAACACACTTCCCCATGCTATTTCCCTTTCTATGAAATACAATTCTACACCAAGTGTTCCCAGTTTTTCTTTCTATATATCTTCTAAATTTTCAATATACTATATGAGAGCCAAAAGTTGCTTGTGTCTATTGACACCTGAAATGAGGCCAAAGCAAACTAAAGAACTGAATTTTAAATTTTATATATTTTTTCTTCATTTAAATTTAAATGTTTAAATGGATGCTTAAAAGTTCTGGTCACTCAATTTCATCGTGTCAGGAGGATTTTCCCCATACCACTAGCAATTTTCCCTACAGCAGTTAGGTGTTGTTAAAAACAAGACAAAGACCCAAAATGCAGTTGCTTATGCTAAGCCCCACATCATCAAACCAAAACAATGTAGTTTCAGCTCTCCCAGTAATAGAATCATAAACCAATCAATCAGGAATTTCCTGATCACCACTAGTTCAGTAACCTGACTGATAGATCCCTCCTATGCCCTAAAGCAAAGAACCTTGCAATAACAAACTTGCTTTCTTGTTTTTCATATACTCCCTTGTTCCCACTCCCTTCTGCTTATAAAAGTCTTTCACTTTGTACAGCTCCTCAGAGTACCTTTGTATCTGCTACATTTGATGTTTCTTGATTCATGGATCATTGAATAAAACCAAAAAGATCTTTAAAATTTACTCAATTTTGTTTTTTAACTCTGTCCAACAATTCAACTCAATTCTGACACTATCTGGAGACTACATCAGATCCCACAGGTCAAGGGCTCATTCTTACAAGACTTACCTTCACCACCCCCCAACTTCCCCTACCCCAATTCAGATGCCAGTAACAAGTCCAGATTGTCACTTGTGCTTCTGACCTATGAGCTATAGAATGAAGGTTCCCTGGACCTCCTCCTGGGATTTGAGTAATTTGCTAGAACAGCTTACAGAGATCAGAAAAACATTTACTTACTAGATTACCAGTTTATTATAAAAGGATATAACTCATTTACAGCCAGATGAAAAGAGCACAGTATGAACAGACACGGTATGGGGAAGGGGTGTGGAGCATCCATCTTCTCTTAGACTGCTATTATCCTGAATCTCCATGTGTTCACCAACAGGGAAGCTCTCAGAACCCCATTATTTTAGGGTTTTGTGGAGGCTTCATTACATAAGCCTGATTCATTACACCATTGGCCATTGGCTTTCAATTCAACCTACAGCCCCTCTCCTCTCCATGGAGGTCAGGGAGGTGAGACTGAAAGTTCCAAGCATCTAATCACATGGTTAGTTCTCCAGGATACCAGCCATCTACCTTAGCTGTGATCCAAAATTTACCTCATTAGCATAACAAGAGACACTTTTATCATGCTCTAATTTTCAGTTAGGAAATGTCAAGCATTATTGAATCTCTATGCCAGAAACAGGGACAAATACTGAATACATATTTCTTACTATAAATCACAATATCACAATACTCATTTCATTTATTAGAAAATTTTAAGTATGTTTTGAAGAGCTAGGATATGTGAATATATTTTTTAACTATAAGTTTTATGAAATCTATGTATTGATATAGTATTTCTGATAAATATTTAGTGTCTGAATTGAGATGTGTTTTGAATACTTAGTAACAAAAATATATATAAAATATTCTTGAGAATTGTTTTGTATTTATAACTTGTGAAAAGATCATATTTTAGATTAAATATAATGTTATTATTATTAAAATTAATTTTACTTGTTTCCTTTTCCAATGTAGCCACAAGAAAATGTGAAATTATGTAAACTTTGCAACATATTTCTATTGAATTGTGCTGTTCTAAATTATTTGCTTATCTCCACTACCTCTCTCAATTCCCTGACGCAGGATGCATCACCTTTACTCTGGTATTTCCACTCTAGCCTCTTAATCTTTCTCTGCTTTCAGTGTTGACCACTCCCCCCATCAATGTATTTTTCCCTCACCTCTCTATACTTTCTCCTTCATAGAGCTGAGATAATCAAACTCTTTATTTCATAGCAATGCACGTTTCCAATTTTGATTTATTTTATACAGTGATCTTCCTAACATGAAAATCATTTTACATTGCTGATTAAAACTCTTTTATATCTAACCTATAGCCTGCTATATTTCTCATAATCTTACCCTGCTTATCCCACCAGTCTCATTTCCAACTGCTACTTCCAAACCATATTTCATGTCCCAATCAAACTGGTTTTATAAAAGTCCGATTCTTTCTTTTGCATTTGGATCTTTTCATGCTCTATTATTCCAACATATTTTTCATAATTTTACCCCCAATGCCAAAGCAATTACAATGATAAAGCAGACACTAAAAAGTAGTTGAGTAAATAACAAATGACTACTATACTAGAAATAAACAATTCTAGGAACTTAGTTACTACATAAATATATTTCCTGTAGTAGAGGGTAGGTAATCTTGAAATCATTATTGTTTGCAAAGATTAATAATTATATTAAAAATCTTTAAAATAGCCAATTGTGATATTAAGCAGTTTCACTGAAGTCAAACTGCTGATCTTTTCCTTCCTATAATGTTTTAATTTTGAACTTTCAATTGTTACTTTGTAAAATATTCAAAGCATAACCTGGAAAATCTTCAAAATATCTTAGCAGTTTGCTTTAGAACCTAGGGGTGAAACAAAAATTAACTTCAAAGCAAATTAGCAGTTTTTCTCATCTATTCCCATCAAAGAATGTGTGGGAGGATTTTAGCCCCTCTGAGAGCATATATTATAGTTCATTATGCAAAGAAAAAAAGGTAAAAAATGAATCCAGGAACAATTAATATGTGAAGTTAGTAATCTGCAAAGCAGTATTAACACTGCAATATATGTTTTTCTTTTAAGTGAAAGCATTTCAAAATTTAAAATGTGCTACACATATATTATTACTAAAAATTTTTCTTATTATATCACTGACATGATTCAAACTTCTATAATCTTTTCCCAAGAACATGAGTAAAGATATCCCTTTCCACTTTTCTAGGTTCCTCAGTGCTGTAAAGGAAATAAAAGATAAGTGGTAGAATTAGAATAGCAGGGTTAATTATGTTAGAGGTGAAAATACCAAGATTAAAAATGATACACTGTAGAAGTTGCTAAGATGAAAACAACTTCAAGAGTCTCTCTCCTCAGTGTCTTAGTACTCCCATTTCTTAACAATTTAGAATAATATAATTATAAGATAATAGAACTAAAATTAATTTTGCATGTTACCTAGCACAGTCTCCAACCTTATAAAATAGCTTCTCCACAATGACAGAAAATAATTGTGTCTACTTTTGAATTTTCTCACTGATGTGACACTTCCTCCATAAAGAGCAGACAATCTGTTTAGGGTCACTCTAATGGTCTGAAGTTAGACATGACTCTAATTTTGCCATTTGAAAGTAAATGGAATAAATCTGATCTCCCATATGACAAGCTATTTTATTTGAATATTTATACCAATCCTTCCACAAAATATATTTCTAGTCTAAGGTTTCCTACTTCCTTCTATGATTTTTCAAAATACATAGTTTTCAAAAGTTCCACAATGTTCAGTCATTTTTTGCATACACTTTAATATCATCATTATTAAATTTAGCATCCTAGTGCTTACCTATCTTGGACATTAGCAGACACTTACGTTGTTTTTATCTGGGTGATATAAATCTTTTAATGTAATATTTGTCTTAAATTAAGTACCATTAATATTACAGAATACCTGTTCTGTATAAAATATTATGCTATATGTCAAAGGAGATTGGAAAGAGTCAAAAAGAAAATGAAGATACCTTGAAGCTTTAGCTACTATTCATCTAGTAGTGTCTTAAAACATGCTGGATTTTTGCATCAGAACTGTAGAAAATAAATAGTTCTAAACCATAATTTATATTATGTATATAAAAAGTGATATCACATACCCCACTTACATCACTGAACAGATCACCAAGATGAAAAATCCATAAGGAAACACAGGCTTTAAACAACATTTTATATAGGATGGACTTAATAGACATATACAGAACATTTCAACCAAAAGCAGCAGAATACACATTCCTTTTCAAGTGCACATGGAACATTCTCCAGGATAGATCACATACTAGGCTACAAAACAAGTCTTGGTAAATTTAATAATACTGAAAACATATCAAGCATCATTCTGAACCACAATAGTATGAGACTAGAAATCAAATACAAGAAAATAATTGCAAAAAATACAAACACATGGGGGCTAAACAACGTGCTACTAAAAAACAAATGGGACACTGTAAAATCAAATACACAGTAACCCAATAATCTATGGAAGGGAGGCAAAGCAGTTCTAAGAGGGAAGTTTATAGCAATACAAGCCTACCTGAGGAAATAAGAAAAATCTCAAATAAACAACCAACCTTACACCTAAAGGATATAGAAAAGGAAGAGCAAACAAAACCCAATGTTAGTAGAAGAAAATAAATAATGAACATCACAACAGAAATAAATTTAAGAGAGACCAAAAACTAATTTAAAAAATCAATGAAAGAGCTGTTTTTTTAAGAGATACCAAAATTGACAAACATTTAGTAGTATGCGTCAAAAAAAGAAGAGAGAGAGAGAGGTTCCGAATAAATAAAATCAGACATGAAAAAATTTACAGTTGACACCACAGTAATATAAAGGATAATAAGAGATTGCCTAAAACAATTATATGCCAATAAAATGGACAATCTAGAAGAATTGGACAGATTCTTAGAAACATATAATCTTACAGATTGAGTCAGGAAGAATAAAAAATATGAACATACAAATTACCAGTAAAAAAATTGAATCAGTAATAAAAACAAATTCACAAGAAACAAGAGTCCAGAATCAGATGACTTCACAGGTGAGTTCTACCAAATATTTAAAGAAGAGTTAACACCTATATTTCTCAGACTATTCCAAATAACTACAGAGTAAGGAATGTTTCCAAACTCATTCTACACAGTCAGCATGACCCTCATACTAGAAGTAGGAAAAGATACAACACAAAAAGGAAAATTACAGGCCAGGGTTACTGATGAACAAACATGCAAAAATCCTCAACAAAGTATAAGCAAACTGAATTCAATGAGTCATTAAAGATATCATATAACATGATAAAGTGGGATTTATTCAAAGATGAAAATATGGTTCAATATCCACAAATCAATCAATGTGATACACCACATTAACAAATTGGGGGTGAGAGGAGAGAGAACTGGATGAAGATAGTCAAAATGTACAAATGTCCAGTTATAAGTACTAGGAATGTAATGTACAACATGATGAATATAACAAACACTGCTCTATGTTATCTATGAAAGTAGTTAATAGGGTAAATCCTAAGAATTCTCATCACCTATTTTTTTCTATCTCTTTAATTTTGTACAATATGAGATGATGACTGTTTAGTAAATTTAATGTGGTAATAATTTTATTTTGTATATAAATCAAAGCATTATGCTCTACACCTTAAAATTATACAGTGCAGTATGTCAATTATATCTCAATAAAACCAGAAGATAAAATTATGTCATTTGTCTCAGACTGATATAAATTTAAAACTTGAATCTACCTTATCACAATGGCAAGTATTTGTTCACTTTATGTCATCAGCATGCTGCTTAAGTGTATATTGTATATTATTTTAGCTACATTTTTGTTTGTTTAAAGCCATTAAGTGACATTGATTTTTAATGTATAAAGTAGAAAATTGATAAATATAAAATCCAGTGGTATATGTCCTAAGACTTAATCAATCTGATATTAAATCAATACTCTTTAGGTACAGAATCCATCCATTACCTTGATAGAATATTATATATTTGTTTTATCCTTGGCATGACTCAAGTTTCTATAATTTTGTCTAGTAAAGAGGTAAGATTCCTTCTCACTTTTCTAGGTTATTCAGAGTACAGGGGTTAATTATAATGAATAAGTGTGTGAGTGTGTGTGTATGTTTGTGTGTCTGTGTGTGTGTGTACAGCAGGGGTCCCCAGGCTATCAGTCTAATAACTACAAAGAAAAAATGGATTATTGCAAATGTTATTCTCAGTAAAAAATATGTTCATTTCCAGTAATATTTTTGTTTCTAAAAGTTGATAATCCTTCTATTTAAAGTGCAGTTCAGAATTTGCCAATCTTTCAACAAACCTTTTATTCTCTATGCTTCCTCAAATATGATTGAAAACTATTATATTTACCTAAAATTTTTAAAAATTTAATAATCTCTGCCATGTAAGACATTAGAAACAGATATACACTTTGAGTGCTTTGATATGTAATTTATTTCAGCTTGGAAACTTAAAAGTAATCTAATAAAGCTGGGCTCTTTGGTTACATGTCTTTATATATCATGAATTTCAAATGACACTTAGGATAGTTACTTTTCATAATTTTTTTTTGAAATTTTGAATTTTACTTTATTTACTTTTTATACAGCAGGTGCTTACTAGTTAGCAATTTTATACATATTAGTGTATATATGTCAATCCCAATCGCCCAATTCATCCCACCACCACCAACCCCACTGCCACTTTCCCCCTTGGTGTCCATACATTTTTTCTCTACATTTGTGTCTCTATTTCTTCTCTGCAAACCAGTTCATCTGTGCCATTTTTCGAGGTTCCACCTATATGCATTAATATATGATATTTGTTTTTCTCTTTCTGACTTACTTCACTCTGTATGACAGTCTCTAGATCCATCCATGTCTCTACAGATGACCCAATTTCGTTCCTCTCTATGGCTGAGTAATATTCCATTGTGTATATGTACCACATCTTCTTTATCCATTCATCTGTTGATGGGCATTTAGGTGGCTTCCATGACCTGGCTATTGTAAATTGTGCTGCAATGAACATTGGGGTGCATGCGACTTCTTGAATTATGGTTTTCTCTGGGTATATGTCCAGTAGTGGGATTGCTGGGTCATATGGTAATTCTATTTGCAGATTTTTAAGGAACCTCCATACGGTTCTCCATAGTGGCTGTATTAATTTACATTCCCACCAACAGTGCAAGAGGGTTAACTTTTCTCCACACCCTGTCCAGCATTTGTTGTTTGCAGATTTTCTCATGATGCCCATTCTAACTGGTGTGTAGGTTAGATTTGCATTTTTCTAATAATTAGTGATGTTGAGCAGCTTTTTGTGTGTTTTTGGCCATCTGTGTGTCTTCTTTGGAGAAACGGCTGTTTAGGTCTTCTGCCCGTTTTTAGATTGGGGTATTTGTTTTTTTGATATTGAGCTGCATGAGCTGCTTGTATATTTTGGAGATTAGTCCCTTGTCAGTTGCTTTGTTTTCATTTTCTCCCATCATCTTTTCATCTTGTTTATGGTTTCCTTTGCTGTGTAAAAGTTTTAAGTTTCATTAGGTCCCATTTGTTTATTTTTGTTCTTATTTCCACTTCTCTAGGAGGTGGGTCAAAGAACATCTTGCTGTGATTTATGTCAAAGAGTGTTCTTTCTATATTTTCCTCTAAGAGTTTTGTAGTGTCCAGTCTTACATTTAGGTCTGTAATCCATTTTGGGTTTATTTTTGTGTATGGTGTTAATGAGTGTTCTAATTTCATACTTCTACATGTAGCTTTCCAGTTTTCCCAGCACCACTTATTGAAGAGACTGTCTTTTCTCCATTGTATATCCTTGCCTCCTTTGCCATAGGTTAGTTGACCATATGTGTGTGGGTTTATCTCTGGGCTTTCTATCCTGTTCCATTGATCTATATTTCTGTTTTTGTGCCAGTACCATGTTGTCTTGATTACTGTAGCTTTGTAGTATAGTCTGAAGTCAGTTAATTTGATTCCTACAGTTCTGTTTTTTTCTCTCAAGACTGCTTTTGCTATTTAGGGTCTTTTGTGTCTCTATACAAATTTTAAGATTTTTTATTCAATTTCTGTAAAAAAATGTCACTGGTAATTTGATAAGGATTGCATTGAATCTGTAGATTGCTTTAGGTAATATAGTCATTTTCACAATATTGATTCTTCCAATCCAAGAACATGGTATATCTCTCCATCTGTTTGTGTCATCTTTGATTTCTTTCATCAGTCTCTTATAATTTTCAGAGTACAGATCTTTTACCTCCTTAGGTAGGTTTATTCCTAGGCATTTTATTCTTTTTGTTACAATGGTGAATGGAATTATTTCCTTAATTTCTCTTTCTGATCTTTTGTTGTTAGTGTTGGTATGCAAGAGATTTCTGTGTATTAATTTTGTATCCTGCAACTTTATCAAATTCATTGATTAGCTCTAGTAGTTTTCTGGTGGTATCTTTAGGATTTTCTATGTATAGTATCATGTCATCTACAAACAGTGACAGTTTTGGTTCTTCTTTTCCAATTTGGATTCCTTTTATTTATTTTTCTTCTCTGATTGTTGCAGTTAGGACTTCCACAACTATGTTGAACAATAGTGGCAAGAGTGGACATCCTTGTCTTATTCCTGATCTTAGAGGAAATGCTTTCAGTTTTTCACAATTGAGAATATTTTCTGTGGGTTTGTCATATATGGCCTTATTATGCTGAGGTAGGTTCCCTCTGTGACCACATTCTGGAGAGTTTTATCATAAATGGGTGTTGAATTTTGTCAAAAGTTTTTTCTGCATCTATTGAGATGATCATATGGTTTTTATTCTTCAGGTTTTTAACATGGTGCATCACATTGACTGATTTGCATATATTGAAGAATCCTTGCATCCCTGGGATAAATCCCTCTTGATTATGGTGTATGATCCTTTTAATGTGTTGTTGGATTCTGTTTGCTAGTATTTTGTTGAGGATTTTTGCATCTATATTCATCAGTGATATTGGTCTGTAATTTTCTTTTTTTGTAGTATCTTTGTCTGGTTTTGGTATCAGGGTGATGGTGGCCTCATAGAAGGAGTTTGGGAGTGTTCCTTCCTCCACAATTTCTTGGAAGAGTTTGAGAAGGATGGGTGTTAGCTCTTCTCTAAATTTTTGATGAATTCACCAATTAAGCCATCTGTTCTTGGACTTTTATTTGTTGGAAAACTTTTAATCACTGTTTCAATTTCATTACTTGTGACTAGTCTGTTCATATTTTCTATTTCTTCCTGGTTCAGTCTTGGAAGGTTATACGTTTCTAAGAATTTATTCATTTCTTCCAGATTGTCCATTTTATTGGCAGAGAGTTGTTTGTAGGGGTCTCTTCTGATGCTTTGTATTTCTGTGGTGTCGATTGTAACTTTTCCTTTTTCATTTCTAATTTTATTGATTTGAGTCCTCCCTGTCTTTTTCTTGATGAGTCTGGCTAAAGGTTTATCTATTTTGTTTATCTTCTCAAAGAACCAGCATTTAGTTTTATTGATTATTGCTATTGTTTTCTTTGTTTCTATTTCCATACTTTCTGATTATTCTTTTTATTCTCATTTCCAGTAGACTTTTATTTCTCTGAAGGAAAAACTGGCATATAGTAGATGTACATATGTTCCATTATTGACACTGAAATATGTTTAACTTCTTCATGTGTGTCTGTGTGTATTTTTTTATACTCTTCTCATTATTGCTCTTCAGCTATTTTCTCTTTTCATGTTTGCTGTATATAAATCAATAATCACAGAATATGGAATGCTAACAGTAAAGGTTTAGATTAAAGTTAAATTATACTTTTATTTCTACTCTAGTTTTCAATTATGTTTTTTATCATATATAATCCATATATTTGTATATAAATAGTTGTGAGCATAGAATTGCTTTTCAGTTTTTCCTGCCACTTCTACTTCTTTTTTCCTAAGATTAACATTATCATAGATTTTTTTCTGCCTTAACCTAATTTACTGGTCAATTCACATAAGCTATTCTTCCTTCATTTAATTTATTTAATAAATAACTATTGAGCTTTTTCTATATGATAAGCATTATTCAATGTTCTAGAGATAAGTAATGAAAAAACAAAGGTTCCTGCCTTCAGGAAATGATGTTAAATTAGGAAGGGGATCAAGAAATAGATAACTCCTCCTCCCAAATATAATATATACATATATATATATTTTATGTTACATTAGATATTGTATAATATATATAATATAATATAATAATATTAATATAATATATAGTATATACAGTATAACTTATATGTTCTAATATATATTATATATTTAATTTTATATAATGTATATTACATATATAATATATAAAGTATATATAGAATATGTTCTATATATTATATATTTATATATTATATTATATAAAATAATATTGTTAAATACCTTGATATGTTTTATATTATATCTTTATATATATTATGTAAATATTAAATATTAAAATATATAACACATATTATTTCATATTATATATAATATAATGTTAATATAAGAATATTAACATTATACAATATATTACACTATTATTATTAATATACTTATAATTAAATAATATTATATAATATTTATTATATCAATATCTATGCTAGAGTTATAACCTGATAGAGAGATGATGATGGATTTGAAAATGTTGACTTTTATCTGTGACCTGTGCTCCTAAAAAGTAGCAGTTAAGGGCTTCCCTGGTGGTGCAGTGGTTGAGAGTCCGCCTGCCGATGCAGGGATGTGGGTTCGTGCCCCAGTCCGGGAGGATCCCACATGCTGTGGAGCAGCTGGGCCTGTGAGCCATGGCCACTGAGCCTGTGTGTCCTGAGCCTGTGCTCCGCAACGGGAGAGGCCACAGCAGTGAGAGGCCCACGTACTGCCAAAAAAAAAAAGAGTACCAGTTAAGAAGTCCTATTTGTGTTTTATATATTCATATATATTTATTTATCATTATATATCAAATACTAAGGTAGAATATATAAAAATTATTTATATAATATTAAATATATATTTTATTTTAATTTTTATTTTAATGTATATAATGTTTATTATATATACATTATATATAATGTACATATAACATATAATATACATTATATTAAATTATATATAATTTGTATTATATGTATTAAATATTACATATTAATGCATTATATATAACATATGTAATATGTTATATGATATATATTAATATATTAATGAACATATATTGCATATTAATATATTAGTACATTTTAATATATAAAATGTATGTATATTAATATGAAATATATTATATATAAGTATATATTAATATATTAAAATTATACATAATATATTATGTATATTGTATATATAATATATAAATATAATATAAATATAGTATAGTATATATATTATTATATATTGTATATAATATACAATTATATATTTATATATAATATATTATTATATAATATATGTAAGTACTACAAGGTGTATAAAGGAGAATATGAAAATAGACAGTACAGGGAGTAGAGGATATAGTGGTGCTCATTTATAGGGTGGTTAAGGACAACCTATATAATAAGATGATATGTGAGCAGAGACCTTAAGAAAATAAGTGGGTCAGCTATGTAGATTAAAACTTTCCCGGAAATAAAACACAAAAGGAAAATATTCTTCATTGTAAAGTGTTTGAAAAGATTCTTCATTGTAAGGTGTTTGAGACCTTAAAGAAAACTGAAGAATTCTGTATGGTTAAGCATAATCACTGAGGGAGAAAGTACTAGGAGGTCAGGTCAAGGCTGGTTGGCAATAGGCAATCTTTTAGGGTAGGTGAGAAGTTTGAAAGCCATTAGAGGATTGTAAAGAGAAGAATAATATGGTTTCCTTATGTTTTCAAACAATCACTCTGGCTTCTGTGTATATATATATAATAAATAAAGTGAGGAGAAAGAATAAATTATGGAGTTAATATCTGTACTACTGCAATAACCTGAAAGAGAGATGATGATGGATTTGAAAATTTTAAAATTTATCTGAGACTTGTGCTCCTAAAAGGTACTAACAGTTAAGAAGTCCTATTTGTTTTTGTTTTTGGAAATAGATAACCGCAAAGGATTACCCTGCCCCACATAAGCCTTTCTCATAACTCCCAAAGCACTGAACAAAAGCTCCCTTGTTAACCACCTCTGTACAATCCCAAGCTCCTTTCTTTTCTTTGATATATTCCTCACTAATGAACATTCCCCTTATTTTGTTGGCCTTAATTAATCATCTCCTTAATTGTCCAGTGTTTTTATTCCTTCATAGATTGGAGAGTATGGTAATGGTTTAAATGGCAAGATATATTTTGAAAGTATTTCTCAGAAGACTGGCTGATAGATTTGCTGTATGGTATCAGAAAAAGAATGAATCAATAATCAATCCAAAAGGTTTGGCCTGAGGGGGAAGAAGACCAACAAATTTGATTTGGGAGCATTTTGAGAGTAGCTGATTGGGAGGCTGAGGGAAGAGTCCAGAAACTAATTTTGGACAGGATAATTTTGAGGAGCCTGTAGGTCATCCTAATTATAATTTTAACTAGGAAGTTAAAGGTTCTAAACTGAAGACATCAAGTGAGCAGATGGGGCTGAAGATATGAAATGTTGGAGTCGCCAGCCTATAAATTGTTTAGAACAATATGTCTAGATGCTCTTACCTAAGGTAGGGCTTCTCAGGTTCCAACATGTACAAAAATCATCTGGAGAGATTGTTAAACACAGATTTCTGGGCCCCACCCCAGATTCTGATTCTATAGATATTGAGTGGACCTGAAAATTCTATGTTTCTTTTCTTTTCCGTAAAGTTAACTTATTCAATTCAAAGGACAAGTCTTTATTTTCATTTTAGAACTTCCCAACTAAAAAATGCACCATTCCATAAATTCTACAAGCCTAGAAACCATGTGAGTCAACAAGAGGTTATGGTGATGTCCAGGAGCTTAACATTATCATCATTTTTTTAAAAAATTTATCTTTTGAAGTTTACAAGGCCTATTACAACAGGCCAAACAACCATGCTTCCTTTTACCTGTGCACCTCAAGGTTAAAGGTCAAGCCAGCATATGTTCAAAAGTGCTCGTTGTGTACTCAGTCCTATGCCTACAGCTTATTGGGGATATGAGACTCAGCCACTAAAGTTCAAAGAAAACAAAGTATAATTCAATCCTTGGGAGAATGCCAAATAAGAAACCAGGGGAAGGGTAACCCTCAGAGCACCTGAAGCTCTTTCTCACTTACCTGCCTGTCTCCCACATGAGGCTGTGTGAATCACCAGCAGGTGGGGACCATGTCCCATTTTAGCTTCCCTGGTACCTTACACATAGTCAGGCACATGGAGGTGCCTAAGAAATGTCAAGTGGCTAAGGATGGCAGTAACCGAGATAGTCTGAAGAGGCTGAAACTGGCGCTGATCCTTAAGGATGGGCAAGGTTTGCACAGCAGGAAGTAAGTGAGAATGAAGTGTTGGAAGTCACAGTAAGATCATTATACTTTCTGACATGGAAAGAACACTCTGAGGAGTGGTGGAAAATAAAATCATATAGAAAAGTGAGGGCCAGATTTGAGTTGCTTATTAAAAGCTGCTCAGAAAAGTTGTGATAGAAGAGAGAGGAAATGGGGAAATTTTGAGTTTTTACCCATTAGAGTCAAAGTTCCACCAGAGTAAATTGAGTCTGGTGGGGATGATGCAGGGTGAAGGGAAGGGAAGAGAAGTGCAGTAGATACACAGCCTGAAGCTCCAGGGAATCAGCGTAAACACAGTAAACAACAGAACCGACTGGTACTGAGGGCTCACATGTCGAATGCCACGCTACACACGTTATAAACACTCTGAGGAATAGATATCCTCCTCCTATCTGACACATTAGCAAACAAGTTGAAAGGGTTAAATGGCTTCCTTAAAGTCACAGCTAGCAAGTGGCTGAGTGGGGCTTTGTCCCAAACCGGGCTGACTCCAAGGCCACACCCTTAGCCCTGAACTTCACTTTTCTTCCCAGGTTAATTTGAATGGCATGCATGCCCTGCTGAGGCAGAACATCCTTTCTCCCATATTCTACTTGTTAAAACACCTTTTTCACTGTTTCCTTTTCTCATATTTTAAGTTTTAAGCTTCTCCAGTCTACTCTTTTTTGGTCAGTGCTAACCAAGTGAATTCCAGTGCTTATTCTGGATACTTGTGAAAAATCATGTTTCTTTGCTCCTAAAGCTTCAGAAAAGCAGATATTATTCTGGATTAAGAAGCTAATTCTGTGAAAGAACCACAAGCTTATTCTGCTATTCAGTCTGGAAACATTTGTAAAGATGTATACTTCTGGTTTATTACCAAACAAGTGTTTTAAGACATCTGAACTTCAGAGATTGTTGCTGACTCATTTAAAATGTAACTCTTAATTTCTAAAAGTTTGCTTTTCTCATCTGTTGCCTTACTTGATAATTTATCATCTTAGTAATACAGCAAGTTCTCAAGTGATGCTAATGCTGAGAGTGTGAAGAGCATAATCTCACAGGTTAAGGGCTCAGTTCAACAAGACTACTCCTTCTTCCCAACTTCAGACACTAATTGCAAGTCCAGGTTGCCACCTGTTCTAACCAATCAGCTATAAGTTGGAGGTTCCCATGAACACTTCCTTGGGTTCAATTAATTTGCTAGAGTGACTTATAGAACTCAGAAAAAGAGTTTACTTACCATTTACCAGTTTACTGTCAAAGGACATGATAAAGATACAGATGAACATCCAGATGGAAGAGGACAGTTTACGTGGGAAGGGGTGTGAAGCTTCCATGTTATTTCCTGGTCTGCCAGTCCCCCAACACCAACATGCATTCACCAACATGAAAGCTTTCTAAACCCCATACTTTTGAAATTTTTATGGAGCTTCATTGCATAGGCATGCTTGATCATTAACTCCATTTTCAGTCCCTCTCTCCTCTCTGGAGAATGAAAGATGGGGCTGACAATTCTAAGCTTCTAATTATGGCTTGGTCTCTCTAGTAACTAGCTCCCATTCAGGAGCCCAATGAAAGTCATCTCATTAGAATAAAAGACACTGCCATCACCAGGAAATCCCAAGGGATTTAGAAACACTGTGTAAGGAACCAGGGTCAAAACCAAATATTATAAAAACAATACTCCAAATCAATCAGTGTGATAAACCATATTAACAAACTGAAAGACATAAACTGTGTGATCATCTCAATAGATGCAGAAAAAACTTTGGCCAAAATTCAACACTTATTTATGATAAAAACCCTCCAGAAAGTAGGCATAGAGGGAACTTGCCTCAACATAATAAAGGCCATATATGAAAAACCCACAGCCAACATTGTTCTCAATGGTGATAACCTGAAAGCACTTCCACTAAGATCAGAACAAGACAAGGCTGCCCACTCTCACCACTATTATTCAACAGAGTTTTGGAAGTCTTAGCCATAGCAAACAGAGAAGAAAAGAAATAAAAGGAATCCAAATCAGAAAAGAAGAATTAAACCTGTCACTGTTTGTAGATGACATGATATTATACATAAAGAATCCTAAGATGCTACCAGAAAACTACAAGAGCTAAACAATGAATTTGGTAAAGTAGTAGGATATAAAATTAATGCACAGAAATCTCTTGCATTCCTATACACTAATGATGAAAAATCTGAATGAGAAATGAGGGACACACTCCCATTTACCATTGTAACAAAAACAATAAAATACCTAGGAATAAACTTACCTAAGGAGACAAAAGACCTGTACGCAGAAAACTATAAGACACTGGTGAGAAAAATCAAAGATGGTACAAACAGATGGAGAGATATACCATGTTCTTGGATTGGAAGAATCAACATTGTGAAAATGACTATGCTATACAAAACAGTCCACAGATTCAATGCAATACCTACAAAACTACCAATGACATTTTTCACAGAACTAGAACAAAAAAATTCACAATTTGTATGGAAACAAAAAAGATCCACAATGGCCAAAGCAATCTTGAGAAAGAAAAATGAAGCTAGAGGAATCAGGCTCCATGACTTCAGACTATACTACAAAACTACAGTAATCAAGACAGTATGGTAATGGCACAAACACAGAAATATAGATCAATGGAACAGGATAGAAAGGCTAGAGATAAACCCACACACATATGGTCACCTTATCTTTGATAAAGGAGGCAAGAATATACAATGGAGAAAAGACAGCATCTTTGATAAGTGGTGGTGGGAAAACTGGACACCTACATGTAAAAGAATGAAATTAGAACACTTCCTAACACCATACACAAAAATAAACTCAAAATGGATTACATACATAAATGTAGGGCCAGACACTATAAAACTCTTAGAGCAAAACATTGGCACAACAACCTATATGACATAAACCACAGCAAGATCCTTTCTGACCCACCTCCAAGAGAAATGGAAATAAAAACAAAAATAAACAAATGGGACCTAATGAAATTTGAAAGTTTCTGCACCTCAAAGGAAACTATAAACAAGATGAAAAGATAACCTTCAGAATGGGAGAAAATGTTTGCAAATGAAGCAACTGACAAAGGATTAATCTCCAAAATATACAAGCAGCTCATGCAGCTCAATATCAAAAAAACAAACAACCAAATCCAAAAATGGGCAGAAGACCTAAATAGAAATTTCTCCAAAGAAGTTGTACGGATTGCCAACAAACACAAACTCAACATCACTAATCATTAGAGAAATGCAAATCAAAACTACAATGAGGTGTCACCTCAAACTGGTCAGAATGGCCATCATCAAAATATCTACAAACAACAAATGCTGGAGAGCGTGTGGAGAAAAGGGAACCCTCTTGCACTGTTGGTGAGAACAGTCACTATGGAGAACCATAGGGAGGTTCCTTTAAAAACTAAAAATATAACTACCATATGACCCAGCAATCCCACTACCAGGCATATACTCTGAGAAAACCATAATTCAAAAAGAGTCATGTATCACAATGTTCATTGCAGCTCTATTTACAATAGCCAGGACGTGGAAGCAACCTATGTGTCCATCGACAGATGAATGGATAAGGCAGGTGTGACACATATATACAATGGAATATTAGTCAGCCATAAAAAGAAATGAAATTGAGTTATTTGTAGTGAGGTGGATGGGCATAGAGTCTGTCATACAGAGTAAAGTAAGTCAGAAAGAGTAAAACAAATACCATATGCTAACACATATATATGGAATCTAAAAAAAAAAAAAAAAAATGGTCCTGAAGAACCTAAGGGCACGACAGGAATAAAGATGCAGACGTGGAGAGTAGACTTGAGGACACAGTGAGGGGGAGGGGTGGGCTGGGATGAGGTGAGAGAGTGGCATGGACATATATACACTACCAAATGTAAAATGGATGGCTGGTGGGAAGCAGCTGCATAGCACAGGGAGATCAGGTCTGTGCCTTGTGAACACCTAGAGGGGTGGGATAGGGAGGGTGGGTGGAAGATGAAGAGGGAGAGGATATGGGGATATATGTATACATATGGCTGATTCACTTTGTTATATAGCAGAAGCTAATGCACAGTTGTAGAGCAATTATACTCCAATAAAGATGTTGAAAAATAAACTCAATACTCTTAGTGCTCTTATCACTTTGGAAATTACAAGAGTTTTAAGAGCTCTGTGACATGAACCAGGGTCAGAGACCAATATATATATTATATTACCTAACTATATATATATATATATATATATATATATATATATATAAAATGATACATATAATGTAGTAATATATAGAATTATATATAATTTTATATAATATATAATAATGTTATATTTAATGTTTTTATATATATAATTATATATATATATATACATACAATGTTAGGTAAATTATTCTAATGTTTTTTTTAATTATTATTTATTTTATTTTATAGAGCATGTTCCACTGATGAAAAAATACTTTTTGAATGCTATTTTGATTTTTTTACTTTCTGGGGTGGCTTAATTTTTTATTACTAATTTTCAAATGAGATTGTATTTTACTGTCACTCAGACAAAATAATGTGTAATAAGTATTATCTTACACTTACTTTTTGTCCAATTTCTCTCATATTCCTTCCAACATGGAGGACGTTAAATCACAGAATTAAGAAATAGTCATGTAACTTCTTACAGATTTAGGGCTTTTATGATCTATGAATTCACTGCAATTATAATAATGCTGTTGAATTATGCATCAATGTGCACTTTTTAGGGAAAGGTAAATAGCTTTATTGAGTTGGCAAAGGAATCTCAAAACTACTAAAAATTTTTGTCCTAGGTGGAAAGTTTCTATTCTATGCTGTTTTTTTCTTACTTTGACCTGGTAAGTGTCATGCTGTCTAGATATACAGTTTCTGTTATGCAAAATAAACTTCTATTGAAGTTATTGATGACTTATTTCCCTGTTTAAGAAAACCTACATATTAAAATGCACATGGAGTAAGGGAGGCAAAGTATGTAAGATTCTGAACCAAAGATCTTAGGCTAATGCTGATCAAAACAAATTTTGTAAATTATGATCTTTTGTGTTGTTCAATCACATTTTCACAAAAAAATGTTTCTAATTTAAAGTAACAAATATATGTAAAAAATCCTCAGGAAAATAGAAACAAACTCTTTAATCCTCTGTTAATATTATTCAATTGAAATTGTATAAAGCAACATCTTATACCTGCAAGGAAAAAAGGAGATCCTATTAATCATAAGATAAAAGAAAAATGGAAAGTAAGAATAATATTGAGATATTAATATAATTTTTAAAAAAAGTTTTACTTCTTAGTCAAAATATTAACAAAAATTACATAAAGAGAATCTATGGAGGCACCAATGTATTGCATGAAAAAGGGAAGTTTTTAGTCTTTCCCAATAATGTCCCTAAACCTATCATAAAAAATAATAGATCACATAAAAGCAGATACTTGTTCTGCATAAGCAGCCTTGTTACAATCCTTATTGCTGCCCTACCAGTGAGAAAGAAGCCTTCAACCTCCCTTATATAAAAGGTATGGAACCTCCACTGAATGGAGTAAGATCCCGGTGGTGACAATACTCTTCTTTCCAAGGACTGCCAACTTAATATTTTGAGCAGAGTACTGTGGTGGAGGGAACTTTACTGTTATATCATTTCAAAGTAGCTGTGATATAATAATTTAAGGTCTGGACTAAGAAACAAAAAATGTTTTAAATGAGTTAGTAATTCACTAACTGCTAAGGTTATGTGACAAAGTGGTATGTCGTGGATATTAATAACAGATAGGTCTAAGCATGATATCTCTTTTTCCCCACATGTTAGATTCTAAAATGAAATGAAATTTTAAAATTTTTGGAGCTTCAATTTTCTATGTCTGCTTTAGTCCACTATAACTATCATAAAATACCACAGATTAAGTAGTTTAAACAACAGAAATTTATTTTCTCACAGTTCTGAAGGCTTAAAGTTCATGATCAAGGTGTCAGTTTGTTCGGTTCCATGTAAGAACCCTCTGGATTGCAGATGGCAGCCTTCTTGCTGTGTCCTCATGTGGTCTTTCCTCTGTGATACATGGAAAACAACACTGGACCCTGTTCTTATAAGAAGAGAAATTCTATCAGAATAGGGCTCCATCCTTTTGACCTCATTTAACCTTAGTCACAGTCTTATAGCTGTATCTCAAAATATATTAACATTGAGGGTTAGGACCTCAAATCATGAATTTAGGAGAATACTATTCAGTCCTAACAATATCTTAAAAGAAATAAAAGAAAGTAAACACACGTTCTCAATTGCCATTGCTTACCCTCTGCTTTATCCTGGACAAACATTAATCAGGCTTCTCTCTTGCATTGGACTCTGTTTACCCCTAAGCCTGAGCAAGCACAACAGAAGTGGAAATGCCTCCCTTATCAGATCCTCTTGGGAATCAGCTGACCACAGGGAGACCCTTTTATCAGACCCCAGTGGTTATTTCCAGTTTTCATGCCAAATATTTTGCTTATCTCTGCTGGTCACTGCCTCACCCTATACAGTAGTCCACCCTTATCCTTAGTATCATTGTCCACAGTTTCAGTTACCCATGGTCAACCATGGTCTGAAAATATTAAATGGAAAAATCAAGAAGTAAGTAATTTGAACTGTACACTGTTCTAAATAGCATGATGAAATCTCACACTGTACCACTTCATCCCACCTGGACATGAATCACCCTTCTGTCCAGCATATTCCTCCCATTAATTATTTAGTAGCCATCTTGGTTATCAGATCAATTGTCCCAGTATTGCAGTCTTGTGTTCAAGTGTTTATTTTACTTAATCATGACCCCAAAGTGCAAGACTACAGCTGACAATTTTTATATGCCAAAGAGAAGCTGTAAAATACTTCTTTTAAATGCAAAAGTAAAGTTCTCATCTTAGTAAGGAAGGGAAAAATTTTATGCTGAGGTTGCTAAGATCTATGGAAAGAATGAATCTTCTATCCATGAAATTGTGAGGAAGAAAAAAGAAATTTGTGCTACGTTTGCTGTTGTACCTCAAATTGGAACAGTTGGGACCACAGTGTGTGATAGTGCTTTGTTAAGATGGAAAAGGCATTAAATTTGTACAATAAGATATTTTAAGAGAGAGTGAGAGAGAATACAATCACATAACTTTTATTACAGCATGTAGCTATAATCATCCAATATCATTATTGGTAATTGTTAATCTCCTACTGTTTCTAATTTATAAATTAAACTTTATCATAGTTATATATGTATAGGGAAAAACATGGTAAATATAGGGTTCAGTACTATCCATGGTTTCAGGCATCCACTGGGGGGGGGTGGTTGGAATGTATCAACCATGGATAAATGGGGACTACTATAAAAAAATAAAACAAAAAAACTTTATTCTATATGAATTTGAGATGCTCCCAGATTTCTGTGTTTGGAGCAGCCTCCTTATTGCCATATTTTGTTTTTCTAATTAAAGTCTTTAAGACTGGATTTGATTTAATTTGACAAAATTCAAAATGTCTATCTCACTGAATTATTTTGAGAGTTTCCAAACCATTTAGTGTAGTATTTACTAATAGACACTAACTAATAATAAATATACTGTTTAATACAAATAGAGCCTACTTTACCATAGATGAATAATTGTGTGTTCTTGGCCATTTGGCTTACTTATTAAAGTCCACATACTTTGTCAATTAAATAATAGTTTGAAATTGTTGTTTAAAGGGCTACATATCTAATATTCTGTCAAATAACAAGCAGACTTTAGAATTCTGTATCTTATGAGGTCACATTCCAAAGACTTCATGGAAAATTATCATACTTAAATTTGTAGTTTCATTCCAGTGTACTGAGTCAAATAATATCAAAATTTCCTAGGGGAACAAATACACTTATTGAATTTAAATATATGATTTTACTAGTTTGACTTCTAAGGCTTGTCAAAAAATCTTTATATGCACAATGTTGAATATAAAATGAAAGAATAATATGTTCCCAAATTATCACTATGTTGTTTTGCTTTTGTTTTGTTTTTCACAATCAGAGCTCCTGCTTTATCTCAGGAGAACTTCCTATACAGTAGTAGGAGGCAGGAGGTAGTGAACTCATATTTATGAAATGCTCACTATCGATGTGCTCTCTGTCTGATGCTTTAATTATGACACATCATTTACCTTGGAAAAACCCCTTTGGGCTAGGTGTTATTATCTCCATTTACACATTTAGAAATTAAGGACTAGAGAAGTCAAGTTCCTTGCTCAGAGTCATGCAGATGTTAAAAGGAAGAGGACGGATCTAATCAGAGTTCTATTTATGTACCCAATAAAGTGCTATCTTCTTATTAGAATGTCCTGTGTTCCTATGAAGGAATAATTCATATTATCCCAACAGGCACAAATGAATGGGCTTGTACTTTAGGAAATGAAGATGTGATACAGGTAAAAAAAAAAAAAAACACAACAGTTTAGAGTTAGTGTACGTGTTAGTGTATGGGTTAGTGCATTAGAAATTGAGATCACCATTATATATATATATATATATATATATATATATATATATGACTTATAGTAACCAGAAACCAAAAATCTATAACAAATACACACACACAGAAGAGAAAGGAATCCAACATAAAAATAAAGATAAATATTAACTCACAAGGTGAGAGAGCAAAGAAGAAGAAGGAAACAAAAAAGAACTATAAAAACAACTGAAAACAAATAACAAAATGGAAACAAGTATATACCAATAAATAATTACTTTAACTGTACATGAACTAAATATTCCAATCTAGAGACCCAGGGTGGCTAAATGACTAAAAAACATGACCCTTCTATAAGCACACTACAAGAGACTCAATTCAGATCTAAAGACACACACAGTCTGAAAATGAGGGCAGGGAAATATGTATTCCATATAAGTAGAACAAAAAGAAAGTTGGGGTAGCAATACTTATTTCAGACAAAATACACTATGAAACAAAGATTGTAACAAGAGACAAAGAAGGACATTATATAATGACAAGGGAAAACTCAAAGAAGAAAATAAAAAAATTGGAAATAAATATGCACCCTACAATGAGGCAAATAAATGCATAAAGCAAATATTAAGAAACATAAAGGGAGCAACTGACAGTAACACAATAATAGTAGAGGACTTTAACAGTTCTCTGTCATCAATGGTCAGATCATCTAGACAGAAAATTAATAAGAAAACAAAGACCTCAAATGACACATTAGACTATATGGATTTATTAGTTATATATAGAACATTTTATCCAAAAGCAGCAGAATACATATTATTTTCAATTGCACATGAAACATTCTCCAGGGTAGATCACATTCTATGCTATACAATAAGTCTCAAATTTGAGAATATTGAAATCTTATCAAGGATCTTTTCCAACCACAACACTATGAGACTATAAATCAACTATAAGAAAATAACTGCAAAAAACACAAACATGTGGAGAGTAAACAAAATGCTACTAAACAACCAATAATTTACAGAATAAAGTAGAGAGGAAAATTTTAAAACACATGGAAATACATAAAAATGAAAACACAATCGTACAAAATCTATGGGAAACAGCAAAAGCAGCTCTAAGCTCTAAGAGGGAAGTTTTTAGTAATACAAGCTTCCTTCAGGAAATAAGAAAAATATCAGAAAAACAATCTAATCTTATACCAAAGCAAGTAGCAAAAAAGAACAAGCAAAACCAAAAGTTAATAGAAGGAAAGAAATTATTAAGACCAGAGCAGAAATAAATTGATACCAAAAAACAATAGAAAAGATCAATGAAACTAAGAGGTGGTTACTTGAAAACATAAACAAAATTGAAAAAAACTTTAGTGAGAGTCATCAAGAAAAAAGAGAGATAACCCAAATAAATAAAATCAAAATTGAAGGAAAAGTTACAACATACACCACAGAAATACAAAATACTGTAAGAAATTACTTAAAACAATTATACAGCACTAAAATGAACAACCTAGAAAAAAAAAAAGAACAAATTTTTAGAAACATACAATTTCCCAAGACTGAACCAGAAGGAATAGAGAACATGAACACTCCAATACTAGTAATAAAATTGAATTAGGAATTAGTATTAAAAAACACTCCCAACAAACAAAAGTCCAGGACCAGATGGCTTCATAGGTGAATATTACTAAACATTTAAAGAAGGGATAACACACTTTCTTCTCAAACTCTTCCAAATAACTGCAGAGAAAGGAATGCTTCAAAAGTCATTCTATAAGACCAGCATCATCCTCATAAAAAAACCAGATGAAGATAAAATTAAAAAAAAAGAAAATTACAGGCCAATATCACCGATGAACAAAGATGAAAAAGTCCTCAACAAAATATGAGCAAACCAAATTCAACAATACATTGAAAATATCATACACCATGATCAATTGGAATTTATCCCAGGGATGCAAGGATGGATGTTTTAATATCTGCAAATCAATCACTGTGATGCACCACATTATCTAATTGAATAATAAATATTTTATGACTATCTCAATAGATTCAGAAAAGCTTTGGACAAAATTCAACATCCATTCTTGATAAAAACAATAAAAAATGTTGTTATAGAAGAAACATATCTCAGCATAATAAAGGCTATGTATGACAAATCTACACCACATCATACTTAATGATGAAAAGCTGAAAGCATTTCCTCTAAGATCAGAAACACAATAAGGATGCCCTTTCTTATCACTTTCATTTAACAGAGTATAGAAGTCTGAGTCACAGAAATCAGACAAGACAAAAAGAGATAAAAGGAATCTAAACTGGAGAGGAGAATGTAAAACTGTCTCTGTTTGTAGATTACATGATACTATACAGAGGAAAATTTAAGAACACCACCAAAAACTATTTGAACTAATACATGAATTCAATAAAGTTGCTGGATACAAAATTAATATACAAAAATCTGTTGTATTTCTGTATACAAACAACAAACTATGATAAAGAGAATTTGAGAAAGAAATCCAATTTACAATTGTACTTTAAAGAATAAAATACCTAAAAATAAATACAACCAAGGAGGTAAGATAGTCGTGCTAAGAAAACTATAAGACATTGATGAAAGAAACTGAAGACCACACTAACAAATAGAAAGATATACTGTGTTCATGGATTGAAGGGGCTGATATTGTTGAAATGACCATACTACACAAGGCAAGATACAGATCCAATACAATCCCTTTCAAAATACCAATGGAATTTTTCACAGAACTATAATAAATAATCCTAAAATTTGTATGGAAACACATAAAACCCTGAATAGCCAAAACAATCTTGAGAAGAAGAACAAGCTGAAGATATCACACTCTGGGTTTGCAAACTATAGTCCAAAGCTATAGTAATCAAAACAGTTAGGCACTGAAACAAAAATGGACACATAGCTCAATGGAACAGTATAGAGAGCCCAGAATTAAACCCACACTTACATAGTCCATTAATCTACCACAAAGGAGGCAAGAATATACAATGGAGAAAACACAGCCTCTTTAATAAATGGTGTTGGGAATACTGGACAGCTACATGCAAAAGAACCAATGTGGACTACTTTCTCACACCATATACAAAAATAAACTCAAAATGGATTAAACACTTAAATGTAATACCTAAGACTATAAAACTTCTAGAAGAAAACATAGCCAGTACACATATTTTTCATTTTTTTTGCAGATTATATTCCATTATAAGTTACTACAAGATATTGTGTATAATATGCCATGCTATACAGTAAACCCTTGTTGCTTATCTATTCGATATATAATGGTTTATATCTGTTAAACCCATAGTACTAATTTGTCCCTTCCCCTAAGTTTGTTTTCTACATCTGTGACTCTGTTTCTGTTTTGTATGTAGATTCATTAGTATTGTTATTTTAGATTCCACATATAAATTATATCATTTAGTGTTTGTCTTACTCTATCTGATTTATTTCACTAAGCATTATATTTTCTAGGTCCATCCATGTTGCTGCAAATGGCAATATTTCATTCTTCTTTATCATTGAGGAATATATATATATATCTATCTCACATCTTTCTAAGCCAGTCATGTGTTGATGGGCACTTGGGTTGCTTCTGTGTCTTGGCTATTGTAAAAAATGCTGCTATGAATATTGGGGTGAATGTATCTTTTTGAATTAAAGTTTTTGCTTTTTCTGGTTATGTACCCAGAAGTGGGATTGCTGAATCATATGGTAGCTCTATTTTTAGTTTTTTAAGGAACCTTCATATTGTTTTCCATAGTGGCTGCACCAATTTACATTCTCCCCAACAGCATACGTGGGTTCTGTTTTCTCCACACTACTCCAGCATTTATTATTTGTAGACTTTTTGACGGTGGCCATTCTGACCAGTGTGAGGTGATACCTCACTGTGGTTTTGATTTACATTTCTCTAGTAATGAGTGATGTTGATCATTTTTTCTTGTGCCTCTTGGCTATCTGTATGTCTTCTTTGGATAAATGTCTATTTAGGTCTTCTGTCTATTTTTTAATTCAGTTGTTTGTTTTTTCAACATTGAGTTGTATGAGTTGTTTATACATTTGGCTATTAACCCCTTGTCAGTTGCATTTTTTCCAAATACTTTCTCCCATTTTGTAAGTTTTCTTGATAATTCTTTTGTTGTGCAAAAGCTTTTACGTTTGATTAGATCACATTTGTTTACTTTTGCTTTTCTTTTGCCTTGGGAGACTTACCTAAGAAAATATTCCTATAATTTGTCAAAGAATCTTTTGCCTATGTTCTCTTCTAAGAGTTTTATGGTGTCAGGTCTTACATTTAGGTCTTGAAACCATTTTGCATTTATTTTTGTACATGGTGTGAGGAGATATTCTAATTTCATTGATTTATATGTAGCTGTCTAGCTTTCCCAACACCTCATATTGAGGAGACTTTCTTTTCTCCATTGCCTATTCTTTCCTCTTTGGTATAGATTAAAGGACCATAGGTGCATGGGTTTATTTCTGGGATCTCCATTCTCTTCCATTGATCTATATGTCTGTATTTGTGCTAATAACATGCATGCTGTTTTGTTTACAGAAACTTTGGCTTGTATGCTTTTTTAAATTGGTCTTAGCTATATATATATATATATATGGATATGTCTCCTCAGGTAAGGGAAACAAAGCAAAAATAAACAAATGGGACTACATCAAACTAAAAATCTTTTGCACAGCCAAAGAAACTATCAACCAAAAGGAAAAGCAGCCTACCAAATGGAAGAAGATATGTGAAAACAGTATATCCAATAAGGGGTTACTATCTAAAATATACAAAGAACTCATACAACTCAACATCAAAAAGATCAAACAACTCAATTAAAAAATGGGCAAATGTCTACAATAGACATTTCTCCAATGAAGACATACAAATAATCAACAGATACATGTAGAAACACTCAGCATCACTAATCATCAGAGAAATGCAAATCAAAATGAAATACTACTACCTCACACTTGTCAGAATGCTTATCATCAAAAAGATAAGCAATAACAAGTGTTGACTGGAATGTGAAGAAAAGGAAACCATCATGCACTGTTTGTGGGACTGTCAAGTGGTGCAGCCACTATGAAAAACATTATGCAGTTTCCTAAAAGAATTAAAAATTGAACTGCCATATGATCCAGCAGTTTCATTTCTGGGTGTTTATGCCAAGAAAACCAAAAACACTCATTTGAAAATGGTCAATAATATTTTAACATCTTTGTATGTGGACAGATGGTTTCTAGACTTATTGTGATGATCATTTCATAATGTATCTAAATGTCAAATCACTATGTAAAACACCTAAAATTAACATAATATTGTATATCAACTGCTTTTCAACAATTTCTTTTTATTTTTTAAAAAAACATGAGTCAGGAAAATAGAGATTTTAGGAAATAGAGAACTTCTGCTTTTGCATTGTGTTATCATGATCATGTGAAAGGTACTTTTACATACCTTAAAACAATTGATAATGTATTTTTATTTGTAAAGGAAAGTTAAAAAACGAAGAGACCCTACTTCAAAATATTCATGATGTAGGTTCTATGATTAATCTCATACAGAGACTACTCTGTTAATTTTTAAAGCTAAAATGTGTGAAATTGAAATGTTAATATGTTCAAAACTATTTTAGATAATTAGGACAAAGCTTTTATGTTATTATGTTGACCACTGAAACTTTATATTAAAATAAAACACATTCAAACTTGATCTAAATAAAATAAAATAAAATTTAACTTTTTACATGAGAAAAATAATACTTAGAACATTTAAATATAAACCTGATATATTATACAGTGATTCATTTAATGTTGTTAAATAGAAACAGAGTTTTGTTCTTTTGTGAATGAAATGACTAATTCATTATTTTTTTTGATGTATAGTCCTCCACAATGATATAATGTCCTAGACACATAGGTTAAATTATACATAAATTTTAAAAAAATCTCTCCTCTAATAATATGACTGAATCCAGGTGGAGTTTTTGTCCATGTATAGTTAGGCTGTGGACTTATCACTAACATTCATTGTTAAATAAAACAAAAAAATAAAAACAAAAGGAAGAACAACTGATGATTTTATTTTCCTCAAAAGAGACAATATCAAAATATGATTTATTTTATTCCTGAAAAATAAAAATTTAAGAATCTTAACTTTAAAATTTAGAGTATGTAATATTCTCTAGAAATAGCTTAAACTGGAGAGATCTAACTTTTTGTAGTATGTGCCTACTTTTGTCTGAGAAGAATAAATGGCAACATAGATGTTCTTGTAGTACTGCATACCTTTTAAAATTCAAGCATTTCTCATTGTCTGGTAAGCAATTTATCATAATAATCATGATTATAATTGCAATGATCTTGCTTCAAACTGTTATTTTATAATTTTGTACTGAATTCATCTCTTAAGCTGAGTGAAGTAGTAAAGATGCTGTGAATGTAAAATTCCTTCTCCTATATTTTTTGCCTTTTTCTTTGACCCTTGTTCCCACAATAATTCTCTCCTTTTCTTTCTCACTGCCCATTTTTAAATGGGATAATATCAATAAGCTCTTTTGAGTCTGCCTGCAACTAAAGTATCCTCTGCAAAGGACATCTCAAGCATCCCTGTTCCTTTTGTGTATCACATTTATGTGGATCCCTAGAGTCTCAGTTAAAGCTTATTTTTATTGGAGCACAGTAGGAATATTATCTTAAAGTCAAAGTGCATCAACTTCAACTGATTATAAAGTAAAAGATTTCAACTTTCCTTACTTGCACGACAACTTAGTAACCTAACGTCAATGATTATATGTCTAAATAACATTCACATGTAACAAGCTACTTGTCAGCAGAAAGAAACAACACATAAATATTTCAGCACCTTGGAATAAGGCCAACTTATTAAGTTGTGCCTGTTTAAAATATTTCCCAAAATGTATTATTTCCAATTCTTCACCCAAGCCTGGCTGTGTCTACAATAGTTTAATGAAATGAAGAGCTATACATTGAATTTCATTTATGTCAAGGGAATGTAAGCATTTCAATTATCATAGGATGTTTCTCTCCAAAATAATTAAATTTTATTCCTTGAAACAAAACATTTGCCACTACCTCTGTTTCTGTTTGCAAAGAAACACAGTATGAGCATACAAGACACACAATTATTTTTTAAAAAATCAGGAAAGGGCTATATGTTCTTGATAACTAGACTTATATTGCAGGGACAAAAATTTTTAAACCTTCAAAAATAATTTATAAAAACATGAAATAAATAGAGAATAAGTTGCCATATTAAGATACTGACATTCAAAGAAGGAAAGATTTTTTGTATATATATGTATATATATACACACACATATACATATATAAAGTACCTAGTATACGGCCAGTTCCATGGTACATGCTCAATAATTTGTACCAATTCTCTGAACTGATGATCCGTGGTTAATACTGATTTAAAACCATACAAATTGGTTCCACACTTTTATTCGGTACGTGGGCCTCTCACTGTTGTGGCCTCTCCTGTTGCGGAACACAGGCTCCGGGTGCGCAGGCTCAGGGGCCATGGCTCACAGGCCCAGCCGCTCCGCGGCATGTGGGATCTTCCCGGACTGGGGCACGAACCCGTGTCCCCTGCATCGACAGACAGACTCGCAACCACTGTGCCACCAGGGAAACCCGGTTCAACACTTTAAAAATGTATTTATATAGAGAAATTTGTGTCTACTATGTAATATGCATAATTAGACAATAATTTGCAGTAATGGGTGCTAATTAATATAACATAGTACATAAGCAAAGATATTTTTTCCTAAAATTTCAAAAGAAAATTTAGCTTCCCTGGTGGCGCAGTGGTTGAGAGTCCACCTGCCGATGCAGGGGACACGGGTTTGTGCCCCGGTCCGGGAAGATCCCACATGCCGCGGAGCGGCTGGGCCTGTGAGCCATGGCCGCTGAGCCTGCGCGTCCGGAGCCTGTGCTCCACAACGGGAGAGGCCACAACAGTGAGAGACCCGCATACTGGGAAAAAAAAAAAAAAAAGAAAGAAAATTTAAGCATGACATTACTTTCTTTTACCTGTATTAATACCTTCTGATTTATTTTTATTGAAATAAAAAACCAATTAATTATTTCTTATGAAAATAGGGTAAACAAGTAAATATTTTTAAAATACAGAGTCAATCTAAGTTCACAAATATCTGTTTCATAATAGACACATGCTTTTACTTTATATTATCTTTTTACATTTTTTAGAAACAGTTTTGGCCCAGGAAGGGTTGTAAAATAAATATTCAAATGGTGGGAGCAATTCAGTTCATAGCAGTGCTGTTCAAATAGTTTTTCTTTAATTCAAATTAATTATTAGATCATCAATGTTTTCTTGAGTACTATACACTCAAAATGTTTAGCTTAATACTTCTTCATATTCAATGAAGAAAAAAATTATTTTTGCATTTCCTGCATATTGTTTGTAAAGCCATCTTTTAAAAAATATAACTACTATTTTGGAATAGAGGAAGTTTTAATGTTGTTGCTTCATATTTTAATAAATGATTAGGAACTCAGATGTTTGTCTTACTCTGATGCAAAAGCCACAAAATGGGTAAGTCAGGGCACCCAGAGCTAGTTATGTGGCCAGAACAGTAAGTCATTTTACCTGTGACTCATTTGTGGGTTTGTTAAAATAAAGTTGGTAGAATGAGTTAAGAAATATCAAACATGAGACACTGTGCTGGGAACACAGAACACGTTTTCTTTAAAAAAAATTTAAATATGGGACTCCTGCTAAGGAGGAGTTCAAAGTGTGTTAGATGCTGACCATTGAGAGGAAAAACATGAAAGCTGTACACTGTATTAATAAGGGACTTCTTGAAACATATTTGTTAACCTTTGTGTAATGCTCATGGCTACCATCTTCCAGGCTGATGCATTTCCTGCACAAGAGTCCCTGGCTTGGTGAGTAGAAAATAGGGCAAACAACAGGTTCCACATGCCTTTCAGCTGTGGACACCGTGCATAATGTTAGTGTTTAATTCATACATTCCAGGGCTAGAATGCTAACAGCCACATACTGATTCTACCTTTTATTGGCTATTTAATTCTGGACAACTTAGCTAACCTCTCTAAAGATCATTTTCCTTGCATATAAATAAAGATAATGAGAATAACTTCCAAATACGGTTGTTGGCAACAACAACAAAAAAGATAATAAAGATAAATGTCTAACACATAAAGAGTGCTAGATTAATGTTATTATTTTACTCTGTATAATATGATAAAATCTATGATGATGTTTTCAGGGGTTTATGAAATATGACAGTTATAATAATATGCAGTGTATTCTATAGTGATAAGTAAAATTTATGTGAATCTTTTTCATTAATTGTGAGATGTGAAATGACATAGAATAAAAGTTCTGTGGTTTAAAGTTCAAAAAAAAAAAGTGCTTGAGTCCCCTCTAAGTCTCACTACTACAACGAGGGCTGGAGGACTTAATCTAGTTTTCTGATAGGGAGTCAATAATCTTTCTGGATCTTATGTCTAGCATCTAAGCAATAAAACCTCACTTACATGCATTGTATTACAAAGGTGGGGAACATATAACTCCACAAGCTAAATTAACATGTAGTGGGTGAAAATCATAAAGAAGGAAGATTATAATATCTCAGGGAATTAAACTCAGTAACACTGGAGGTTGACCAGTGGCATCAGGGTCAGAACCACAGACTTCCTCTCAGTGGTCAAAGAAAGAAAAAGGACTGAAAATATAACATTTTAACATATTATTTTTAAATTTATTTGAACTGGGCTTCCCTGGTGGTGCAGTGGTTGAGAGTCCGCCTGCTGATGGAGGGGACACGGGTCCGTGCCCCAGTCTGGGAAGATCCCACATGCCGCTGAGCGGCTGGGCCCGTGAGCCATGGCCGCTGAGCCTGCGCGTCTGGAGCCTGTGCTGCACAACGGGAGAGGCCACAGCAGTGAGAGGCCTGCGTACCGTAAAAAAAAAAAAAAAAAAAATTAATTTGAACTAAGAAAATAAGCTGCTACTAAATATATCTGGATTTGGTGGTGAGCTTGAGAAAACAATCAAGAAGTTAAAGTATTGCAATGTTCAAGAGTTTTGCTTAATGAGTTTTGCACTGTGTGGGTGGAAAATAGGTTATACTCCAGATGGAACAAAGTTTCTAAGATGTGTTACAATCATGTTGACATTATTGACAAGAGAATGTTACAATGATCTGTAAGGTAAATGTAAAATTATCAAGTTTTTGTGACTTCAAAAAGATAAATAATGGAAAATTCTAATTTTTAATAGTAAACATGGAGCTTGATTACTGTGTTCTAATACAATTTAAGGATGATATTTGCTTGCATGCTAATAGTTATTCAAGTATTGATATAAGATAATTATTTTAAAATTGAGAAAAAGACATATGAGTCAATTATGACTTCTCCAGAGAACCAATTAACATGGGTAAAGCAAAGTATTAAAACAGGAAAAATTGTACATTACATATTTTCTGGAATTTAGGGAATCAAAAACCCATTGAAAACTCATATTTTCCTCTAAAGAAATATTGGATTCTTATTATTTCTACTATGAGCTCTAAATTAATTTTTCCTACAGGTATAATAAAATCAATAGAAAAAAGGATTAATTATTCAAATATTTATTCACACACGTTTTAGCAATAGTTCTAAGGCTTAGTTATAATTTTCCCCTTGGTCCAAAGAAAAATTAATTGAATACAAGGCATTATTTTCTTTTTTTTGTAACTTGTTATGGTCCATATGGACCATAGCCATATGGTCTATGACTACAATTATTTCAATATTCACTTCCAATTTTTTTAAAATAAAATGGGTAAGAACATAACAGTTAGCATTAAGTAAATTCATTTATTATTTCTATCTTTTGCTCCCTATGCTTTACCATTTGAGAGTACACCTCAAATTTCTCTCCACCTGACCCCTTCCATTCACTCATCACACAATCACACGTTTAACAATATTTACTGATCATCAAGTAGATGTCAATCACTGCTTCAGAATGAATATAAAACATCCTGACCTTCAGCTTGTAATCATAAAAATGCAAAATGAAAGTTGTTAACCTTAATATGCTAAACATATAAATAAAAGTTACTAATGTGAATGCTCTAGTAAAAAGACATGTGAAGATGACATAAAACATAAACTAAAGTAAATAAAGGATTGCTATAGATTATACATTATTTATTTAGTCATATTGAAAATGGTATAGTCATATTTTTCCATTATTAGAGGAAAAATATTTGAAGAATTCCTAGGGCTCTTAAAAAAAGGCAATTTTGTATGGCTTGTGGAATAGGCAAGCATTTTAGCAAAATAAACTTTTATTGCCATAAACACAGCTATGGGCTAATTCTATACTAAATCATGGCAATATACAATTACAAGGATTTTCACGGATTAAAAACCACATTACTACTGAATAGAACAATACCTGGTATACATAACAGATTGGTTTCAAAGCATTTAAAATTGCATTTTGCTTCATTATTTAATCTTCTGCTTTGTTGGTTGGCTTTGGTAAAGTGCAAAATGGTCCTTCTGACAGCTAGACTGTCAGGGGGAATTGAGACATGTAACAGAAACCACAACTTTTCAAAATGGATTTCATTATAATTTATAAAACAGATGAACTGTTTCATACCAAAACACGATGTTCATCACAGACTAAGCTTAAATTCTTTCCAGTTCCTTAGATACATGTATCTCAAGAAAACGTTACAGTGACTTCTCGTGGACTCGTGTACTCTAAAGACTAGATCATTGACTGCTCTCAAAACTCTCTAGTTTATACATTCTTACAATCTCTGATAAGAGCATTTCATGATCAAGTTATATCCTTCAAATTTTATTAATACTCCTTCCCTAAAGCTATTTTTTGAGATGCTCAGAGTGCCCCATATTGTGAGATCTTTTTGCTGTAGCATGTACTAAACCCAACTCTGTTGACTGTATGTTCTTGTTAGTCTCTGACTGATGGATATATATAGCTTATTTAATGGTAAATGTTTTGGTTATTAGACTACATGTGATAATAATGAAATTTGATATCATAGAAATATACAACAGAACATACTGTAGACCCCACCTCATATAATCTAAAAATAGAGGTTTGATTTGAATTATAGGTAGGTGTAGACCCCAACAGCAAAATTTTGTAGATCGTTTCTAGTGCTGAACATTAGTATGTCTCACCATTGGTATGCTTTTTTGGGTGTCTGGGAACTTTTCTTTTCCTTTCAAACTGTATTCCTTATCTTTTGTATCTTTCATATTAAAGATCTATGCTGGCAGCACAAAGTCTTTGGAAGACTTTCTCTACGTTTTTAAATAAATCATTTGTTTTGACAGGCTTTTTTGTTTTACAGAAAAGTTGAACGATGTAGAGATTTCCTGCAACCAGATTCCCCTAATGTTGCATATTATATAATCATAACCATCTTCCAAAACTAAGACATTATCACATTACTGCCAACTAAGCTATATACTTTACCATGATTTCACCAGATTTCTACATATCTTTTTACTGTTTCATAATCCAATCCAGGATACCATCTTGCACTTAACAATTTTTCAGTCTTTACTTGTTTCTTATGACCTTGAGAATTTTTAAGAATACTGGTCAGGTATTTTGTAAAATGTTTCTGAATTGGGTTTATCTGATGCTTTTCTCATGAAATCTCAAGTTGTCAATATGACTCATTACTGGTGATGCTAACCTCGATCACTTGATTAAGGTAGTGTTTGCCAGCTTTCTTCACTTTCCTATTTTTCCTTTTCTATGCCCTATCATTTGGAAAGAAGTCATTAAATTCAACCTATACCCAAGAGGAGGAGAATTAAGCTCCACTCCTTGAAAGAACAAAGTAATTGTTTATAATATTTGTAATTTTTCTCTAAGAAAGATTTTTCCCTTTTATCCATTTATTTATTCAATCAGTATCATGCTGGATTCATGTATATTTATTACATCTTTTGAGTTATAATTCAATACTACATTATTTAAACTGTTGTTCAAATATTTCCAGCCCTCGGCATTGAGAGTTCTTTCAGGTAATCTCTGTGTGCCCGGGTTCTTCCTCTTCCTCCCTTTGGCTCTGTACTTCCTTAAGTTTTGCACTGCAAGATGTTCCAGACTCTCTTGTATTTTCCTTACTCTGGCCCTAGAATCAACTATTTCTTCAAGAAACCCTGAATCCTTTTATTGGAGAATGATATTTAGGAAACTAAGTCTGAACACCAGGTTCTTATATTTTGATAGCTCACCACAGTGTAAATTCTGCTCTTCAAACATATAATAAAAATAATAATAAAATTACATTTCAAAGCCTATCTCACCTCTAGAATACCATCACATGGAAGTTAATTACATGAAGAACATTCAGGAGACAAAAAATCAATTTTGTTGCTGAGGGTGATAGCAGGGCTATGTGGGTCTGGTGGTAACAATGGTAGTTGACTATGCATTGTTTCTAGTACTTGTTCCTGGAAGGATATGGCTTCTACAGCTCTTAAATGACTTTGTAAACTGCCTGTTAGTTAACCTGTGTTAAAATTAAATACAAAATGGAGACTGGACTGGAGAATGTGTTGAACAGACAAAACTATGTAAGTCATGTAAGCAGAACTAAGTCTGACCTAATTCATGAACATAACTAAAACTTAACAGGTAATTTCTTGTAAATGCCTCTAAAAATCATAAAGAAGACTTTAAGTCATCTTTCTAAAAATGGTACTCACTGCAGATTTTTTTAAAAATCACCAATTCAATTGCCATTGTAATAATTGACCATTGTAAAAGTTAATCATTTCCTCATTTTCACTTTATAAGTTATCTTAAGTTCATGCCCCTAAGCTTCATATCAGTCTTTGAATTGGGAAGGTCCCAGTTCTTGAACTATTTTTATATGCAAAATACTAATTATTGACTTGGTAATTTTAATTTTACTATTTCTACACTTTGAAACCTGCAATAATCTTTTCATCCTTAAAATAGCTGCAGTGTTCTATTGTCTGACACTAAGGGTGCTAACTACCAACACATGCACTTACCATGGGAGAGAAAGTACAAAATACAGGACAGATACCACATCCTAGAGTGACATCCAATCAGTCTGTGAGATCATGCCTGTGAAGGCAAGCAAATCAAATCTAGAATAAGTGTTCAGTGTGCTCATACAGCCATAATAAAAAAGACCTGTCAATTTTATCCTTCATTGTGGATTTAAGCCATCAATGTAAGTTTATCATGAAACAACAATTTTGTGGGAGTATACATATCAGATAGTACATTTGTATGCATGAAACTTATTACTATCTTCAAGCCTTGTACAAGGCTTATCCTTTTAATAACTTTTGATCCAGTGTTATAGGACTTACCTGACATTATGACAATGTTGATTAGATTAATTAGCATTACTTTGTGATGGGACCCATAAGTAATATGGTCACATGATTTCTGAATGATTATTTAATGTCTAAATAAAATTTAAATCATTTATTATTAATGTAATTATTATTAATTCAGATTATTATCTAAGTCTATTTTTTTTAGATATTTAGTGTCTACTAAAATCCCAAAGCAATTCCAGAGATATTTTCAATAGTAGAAGATATTCTTGCTGAATTATACATGATCTTGGTAAAAAGTCATTGGTTTCTCTTTTATAATTCTCCTATTTGATACTTTCTAACTCTATAATATGCCACTGTTTTCACTTTGTAGGATCTACCAGATCATAAGGCCACAATTTCATATACTTTCACTCAGAAATATGGAATGGTACAAATCTTTCTCTTATTTTGGACTGTATTTAAAAGCTGGATATTTGAATTATTAAGAAAATGGGTTCCATAAGGAAATATCTTATAGCCTGCTTCCAAAGTCCTCAACATTGACCCTCTTCTTTAGAAGTAGGGAGGATTAATAAGCAGCAATGTGTATAACATATATACCCTATGTCACATTGTCACTGATTCACCAATAACTTTACTGAAATAACAGAACTTTTTAAATAAGATGTCTTTCTTATCTTCTAACACATAGGTAGTGAAAAAATTATCAGTTGCTTGCTCCTTATTGCTCTCTAGGTCCTATGAGCATGATAGCATCAGGGTGGTGGACCAGGATGATGTTCTTTGAGATGGTGAGGAGTTTTGGACACTGAACCACACTGTGGCATAAAGTATAAGAATTGATGTATTATTGAGGCAATAGAGTAAAACCTGCTTTTCCTTTTCTGCAAGAAAAGTAAATGGGTTCCAATAGCTTTGTGGGTTTTTTTCCCCCATATGTAATGTGTTATCCTCATTAATAATAACACTCCAAATATCAGATGCTATATTAATTTAAGCAAATATAATTTTCTACTTTTTGCTGTAACAAATTACAAATATATATATATATGACTTAAAACAACATAAATTTATAATACTCCAGTTACATTTGTCAACCTACAAAATGAGTCTCATGGGCAAAAATCAATGTGTCAGCATGGTTATGTTTCTTTCTGAAGGTCTGAGAGGAGAATCCACTTTCTTACCTTTTTCACCTCCTAGAGACCACTTACATGCTTCAGCTCAGTGTTTTCTTCCATGCTTACAAATCCAGCAACATAGTGTCTCTCTGACCTTGCTTCCACTTTTTCAGCTCTTTTCTTACCAAAGTTGGGAAAATTCTCCACTTTTAAGGATTCAGGTGGTCTGATTGGGCCGACCTGGATAATCCAGGAAACCTCCATAATGTTATAGGGAAAATCCAAACCAGATTGTTAAACTTAATTATATCTGCAAAGTTCTGCCAACCTTGTAATATAATATACTCATAGATTCTGAAATTCACAGGGAATATCTTAAAGGAGCATTATATTGTCTACCACACCAGATAATTAGTTATATTTGTAACAAAAGTAATATTTTAGTCACCATCTTATATTATTGTCTAGGAATGTACAAATTTGTTACTACCCAATCTGGAGAACTGGATAGTAATAATGAAGATTGTTTTTATACCTGTGACTTTCAAACTTTCGATGATTAAAATAATCTTTAGTATTTCCTAAAGAATGATGATGACAATGATGACAATAATGATAATGATGACTTGGCTGTGTGTCCATTGACTTCCAGTTGTTTCTTCACACTATAATATCACTTATGGGCTAAGGAGCCAATGTTGGAATATCTATTTGTGTCATATTTTCAGGAACTGGAAAAGCGATCAAAGATTACTGTCAAAGGATCAAAGGGTCCTCCTCTCACAAATTCGAACTCTAATTGGCACCTCACAATAATATTTCAGGTTCCTAGTAATTAGTTACCTTGGAATTAAGCTAATTCTCTCAAAATATTTATATATTTTTAGCATACTGTGGGAAATGTGAGAATTAATAATAGGCACATGTCATTTCATAGATATGGCTTCCCTGAAAAGGATCCTGTGTCCCTTATAATCAAAGTAGACAGTAGGTGGACTATAGCACTGATAAATGAAGTCAATTATGTGACTTTTATAGAGGTTTTGACTTTTTTTGACTGTGAATTAAATGAAAAATGAGACTTTGTCAATTCTGAACTGTTTTGGTTTTACAAGTCAATTAGTTTAGTTGTTTCCATTTTAATTATTAGGAATCTGTTGACTATCAGAGAATTCTGAATACCATACCATTCCTTGACCCCTGATTACTGTGCTGAGGACTAACACAGTGACCGCACACACTTCACTTCTAAAATTATGTAGCTAAGGGTTCCTCCAATTACAATTGAGATCAGAAACCACCTCCCTTGCATTATATGTTTTTTCATCATCATTTCTAGTATAGAAAAAAGACTGACTTGAAATGCTGACCTAAAACAAATAGACTGCCAGATATTTCTCTGGTAAACATGGAGGTTTATTTGGAATGAGCAGGGAATTGAAATTTGGGGTCTGCAACCATAACAAGCTATATGCAAGTCTCTGCACAGCAAGGAAAGGAGAATACTTCAATAGAAGGAAGAGGAAGTTGGGGGGCAGGGCTACAGTAAACAAAATGTCCATGGTTTTCACTGTCTTCCAGGAAAGTATAGGAGTCTTTTATGTTCTTATTGAGCTCTGCTGTCATTGCAGGGCGTGAGAGCTCCCTGTTCTGGTCTCCCAACTCTTTAATTGAGGCTTCTGTTTATTAGTTTTGTTTTTAATATTTTACCTTTTTGATCAAGAGCTTTCTCTGAAAGCATTGCTGAGCAAGAGTCAGGTTTTCCAGTTTCAGTGACTCTTTGTCCCTTAATATCAGGAAAAAACCTTCCCTGGGTGTGGTGTCTCACATCTGAAGGAAAGTGCAAAAATTAGAAACCTATTGAGGTCACATTTGAGTAACAAGGAGGGATAGAAAGGAGAACTCTCAGACATTTTTTATCTAGCATCTGTATATTACCAAGATCATAGACATTGGAGATTATCTGAAGTGTTATGTAATCATCAAAGGTTTGGTGACAAACTTCCAACACCTAGTCCAGATATCTTAGGAAAGCTGTCTTAACAGATGTTGTCTGATTCAATTACAGGAAATCTTTACTTTCAAGTCACCAAATGACGCACATGTCTAGTCAGAGTTTCATACTTTCTTTAGATGTGTCATATGAATCTAAGAGTCTGTTCCTTGGAGTCTGGCAGTATAATGGTTGGTTAGCTGTACCTGATTAATAGGGGCCTCTTCAGTGAGGGCGAAGAGTTCTTCTGGAGGTGTCTCTTCCAATAGATGAAATCTTCAAGTCGCCAGGTGTGATGCTTAAGTTTTTCATTTCCTGAGAGCGCACTGTTAAAATATTGCTCTGTCAAAACATGGTTATTTTAATAGAAGCCATTAGGTCTTTGAAATAATGGAATAGCTTTCCTTTTGTTAGGTGTGGGTCAAAAACGGCAGGAGCCAAGTACATTGAGTATCCTGTGACTGTCTCAAAGGGTGAGAATATGTGAGTTCTAAAAGGGGTACATCTGAGATCTAGAAGGACCAAAAGCAATGTTTTTGGCCAAGGTATTTGGAAGGCACCTACAAATCTTGCCAGTTGAATGTTCATAATATCATTAGTGTGTTCAACTAAACCAGAAGATTGAGGGTGGTAAAAACAGTGAAATTAAAATTGGCCAAACAGCATAGACTTGTTGAAGCATTTGGTCAGTAGAATGGGTTTCTTTATCACTATGAAGTTTGAGAGAATTTCCCCAGGTATGGATAATCTTTCCCAAAAAGACTTTAGCCATAGAAGAGGCAGTAGACAGTCTCCAAGGGAAGGTTTCAGTCCAGTGTGAAAACACACCCCATGACTAAAACATATTTACATCCATTAGAGGGAGGAGTTGTATGAAATATATTTGCTAGACCTTGAATTGTTCATTAGACAGTTTAATATGTCAAGGAGCAGTACAAACTGGCTTCTGTGGGTTACACTTCAGACAAGTGGAACAAGTGAGGTAGGTACTTTCTGTGGCTTGGTTAATGTTTCTCCACAAATATTGTTTTATGAATGCTACCTTTTTGTCAGTAAACCAATGGTCAGTATCATTCTGTCAGTAGACATGTACAGTGAGGGGGAGTGAGAATTTTAGAGTCTCTGGTAGAATTGGGTTGTTATTTTATCCAAACCAGAGCTTTCTCTTTTTATTGAAACAATACTTGTTGAATTTCCTATCTTGTTTTTCCTTTTCCGAGGCCAATTGTTGGGCTTCTCTAGCCAGTGATTCTAAATTATCATTTGGGGAAATATCCCCTTGGACCATGACAAATTTGTCTGCTATTGGTCCCTTTAAGGGCAGCATTTATTGAGGAAATGTCAACAATGTGATTTCCCTGAGATTCCAGAGAGTCGAGTTTGAAATACCCCAGCATCTTAACAATAGTTAGAGCAACAAGTAAAAGTATTGCATCCAATGACTCCTGACTATAGAGGCCATTTTTAATTTTATTTACACTGGAAGTAAGGAATACACTTTGTTACCACAACATTTCAAAATTATGAGCTACTCCAAAGGTATATTTACTATCAGTATAAATATTGACACTTTTGTCCTTGGCTAAAGTGCAAACCCTTGTAAAATAATATATTTCATCCTGTTGGGCTGAAATAGCCATAGTTAAAAAGGCTGCCTCAACAACATCAAAAGGAGTTGTAATAGCATACCAATCATAATATTTGCCATTGTCACCTTTTAAATAACTATCAGTGAACCATGAGATGTCTACAATTACATAGAAGTGTCTCTTGCAAATCATCACGAGGAGTAGTCTGTCAGCATTAAGCAATCTTGAGGAACTTCATTGGTAATGGCAGGGAAAATAGATGAGTTAAGTTTATTACAGTATAAAAGAATTATGGGAGGAGCCATTAACAAAAAGACTTCATAGGAGGTGATGCTGATGATAAAAATGTTGAGTGTGTTGAGAAGTCAAGAGGACTTCTACAAAAATGGTTAAAGTTTATCCCATAATAATTTTATGAGTGGTCTTAACCAAAAGAGCAGTGACTGTAATGGCTTTAAGGCAGTGGGTGTTTCCCCATGCCACTGGGTCCAGTTGCTAGCTGTAATACCGTTTTGGTCAATTGAGGTCCCCATGTTTTTGAGTAGGAACCCAGAGGGCTTCCCTTCTTTTTCATATACAAAAAGAGAAAAAGGGAATTTGAAAACTGGGATATCCAAGAGCAAGTAAGTTCATCAAGTTCTCTTCTAAGTCCTTAAAAACCATGACATATGGTTCTTCCTATAAAATTGCATGGAGGTTGTTGTTGTTGTTTAGTAAAACATACAGAGATTTAGGCATAAGAGAGAAAGTTGGAATTCAATTTTGACAATAACCAACTAGCTTGAGAAAAACCTGCAATTGGCACTTAGTTTTTGTTCTGGGAAACTTAAGACACTGTGAAGTTTATCTGAATTTAGTTGTAGACCTTGTTCTGTTATTGGATGCCTTAAATATTGAACTTGGGTTTGGGCAAACTGCAATTTTCCTTTGGTGACCTCATGTCCCTTTAAAGCTACAAGTTTTAGCAAGTTGATGCTGTCTTCTTATGTGGAGACTTGAGAAGGAGAGCAAAGAAGTAAACCATCGGCATATTACAACAAGGTAGAACCTTTAGCAAACTTTATATCATGCAGATCAGCTTTCAGGATTTGCATGGAAGAAGGACTCAGTAAAATTCTGAGACATTACTCTCCAGGTGAAATGTTTTTCTCACCAAGTGAAAGCAAAAGAGTATTGGCTAGCTTTATCTATGGGAAATCTACATAATACACTGCATAAATCAATTACAGTAAAGAATTTACTTCTGGTGGGGGTTGATGTTAGTAGCATGTGAGGGTTAGGAACAACAAGATGTCAAGGGATAACAACAATGTTTATTGCTCAGATGTGCTGGACAAACTTCTACCCTCTACCTTTAGATTTCCTCACCAGTAAAATAAAAGTATTAACAGACTAGCATAAGGGATAATGAGACCTTGAGCCTTTATAATCTTTTTATGAGCTTTATGCCTTGAAGGGCTTCTTTACCTATAGGGTATTGATTAATTATGGGAAGAAGTTCTGAGGGATCTATCTGAATGTTGATGGGAGATGTGCTGTGAACTTTGCCAATGTCAGTTGGAGATTTTCCCATAAGAAAGGTGAAAGCTGATTCACTAGGGACAAATTATCAGTGTTTCCAGAATCGACTCTTAGTACCCTCAGAGATAAAACAAGTAAAAGACATCAAAGGGTCATTTAATTCATCTTGTTGGTTACTTTGATGACTACTGTCAAATTCTAGAGTTATTTCCCCCTTATGGAAAAAGCAATTCCAGCATGACACTTCTCTAAGAAGTCTCAAGCTAATAAATGGATAGGGGTGGAGGAATTAAGGATAATTGGGTTTGTATCTCTTAAAGGACCTAAGCAAAAGGGAGCAGGTTCAGAGACAGAAGCTTTTTGAGATTAATTAGAGATCCCCACTATTTGAATTCTTTTAGTATTCCGAGGGAGGGACTGCTTTATAGTAGTGGGGCTGTGCATTTGGACTAGCTGATATAAGTCAGAGACACCAGGCTGATATATTTTGATGACTATATTAAATTCCTTAGCAAATATGTGAGGATCTTTGGTTAGTTTGAGAAAATCTTTGTCTATGACTTGCAGTTCAACATTAGTCCAGGAATATAATAAATTATCACTTTAGCATCTGGATCCTCAGAAGGCTTAATTTTAAAGGGTCAAGTTGTGAAAAATTTAGAGGAAAAGGAAGTGGGAAGTCCCTGGAGAGAATTAGTATAGAGGAATTGAGGGTATTGAAGAGGTGTAAATAGTAAAGAAGGGGAGGAGGAAGGTGGTCCTGGAGGCAGAGTCTGACCCCAAGGAGCCAAGGGAGAGACACAAGATGATGTTGGAGGCAGATCCTGAGACAAAGAAGGCAAGGAATAATAGTGTGAGGCTTTAGGAGCCATTTTATCTTTCTTTAATAGTTTGTTTTCCTCAGGTAATCTTAAAATCTTATTTTGCAGAGAGGCAAATTTAGACTCCTGATAACTTGAAGAAACCTCAAAATAACAATTGAAATAGGCATCTCATTCAGTTCTGGGAATGTTTGAGTTATTGTAATCCAATTCAGTTTTTAAAAAATTAAGTTTGAGGATTTCAAAAGTTTTTCTTAATGGTCACTGATATTCTAAATTGCCTTTGGTCAGTTCTGTCCTCTTAACTAGAAATGCTCACAAGGAAGGATCCTAGTTTTTTAAAAATAAAATTGACTGGAGTCCTTTGAGGGGGGCACCTTCCAAATCTTTGGATAACTTTTATCTCATTTCTGAGATTTTTCTCTAGGGTAAAGGAATAATTTTCAAACAGCTTAAACAGCTCAATTCAAAAAGCTTGCAACTCAAACACAGACAGTTTTAAGGAAACAGCTTGGTCCTAGAGAAGCAAGGCCAAAGGCTTTTCAGCCAGTTTCTGTAGAACAGCCCCCATCCCCCCCCCCAAAAAAAAAGGCTTGAAGGCTGAAAAACTGTCACAGGTTCAAAGAAACTTATGTTCCCAAAAGAATGGGCTGAAGCCCTCTTAGTCAGCTTCAGTTGAAACAGTCTGATCCCAAAATCAGACCAAAGTGCCAAATGAATACTCACATAAAAATGAGATTTTAACCAGAAAGAACAAAACTTTAAAATAGTTCCCAAATAAAGTCTGGAGAGCTTGAAATGCAAGGAGTGTATGAACTCAGATCCAGAAGAAAGATGTACCTTCAAACTCCAGGGTTTGCAAGAAAAGGAGTCAGCATAGTGGGCTCAATTGTGGGTATTATACCTGTTTGCTCACCAGTCCAGAACCTTGAGGGTCTTTCCTGGTTCCCATATGGGCCACCAAAATGTTACCATAAAACAAATAGACTGCCAGAGATATTTGTTTGGAAAATATAGTTTTATTTGGGATAAGCAAAACTTTGCAGTTTGGGGTCTGCAACCATGGTGAGCCACATGCAAATCCCTCACGCAGCGAAAGAAGGAGAACACCTTTATAGAGGGCAAAAAGAAGTTGAGAGGGTTATCATAAACAATCTGTCTATGTTTTTTTGTTGGCTGAATCCTTGCCAGGAAAGAAGAGGAATCTTTTCTGTTCCTGTTGGGCTCTGCAATCTTCAACGGGTGTGAGAAACCCTCCCCACCCGCAGATCTCCTAAATCTATTTAATTGAGGTTTCTGTTAATTAATTTTTCACACAAAGCAAGTTTCAAAGTTATTATGCTCCCATCATCAATTTATATATATATATATATATATATATATATATATATATATATATTCAGAAATATATATATGTATATATTTCTGTATATAGAAAGAGAGCCTGGAGAGAACACAGATTGGGCTGTGTGGAAAGACCACACATGACAAAATAAATCAAATATTCTTATCTCTTCAGACTCTTTAGCCATTCCTGTATATTATATTAAGATATTTACAACCTTCAAATGCCACATGGCATGGATTCACTTTTGATAAGATTTACATTACCTAACCCAGCCTACTGAAAAAAAAAAAAAAACTATAGCTGGCTTTCTAAGCTATCATATTAAATGCAGTCTACTTGTGTATGAGTGTGTGTGTGTGTGTGTGTGTGTGTGTGTGTGTGTGTGTGTGCAGGAAAATATGCACATGTGCAAGCCTGCATACCTATAGCAATGAAATAAGCCCCAAAATGCATCTTCTTTGACCAGGACTTTCAAATTGCACTTGTAAAACGTCCCATTTAAAAAAATCATGTAAATTATGAAAATAATTTTTGAATGTGACTTTTTTTCTTCCTTCTGGATGTTTCACTTCATTCTGATTGCCATATTGAATTGTACTTCTGGTTAAAGTTCAAAGAAAAAAGAATTGAAGAATGAATCAAATTATTTAGTTTTTTTCAGTATAGAGAAACTGCAGGAGTAATTTCAGAATAGTTTATAATAGAAAAGCAATTGGGTGGAGAAAGTTTCTATACATCCTCCGACATTAAATTTTCCACCCTGTCCATGATAGTGTTGTAACATTCATCGGAGAAGTAAAATATTTGTGAATTTAGTGGGTGCATTTAGTTGAAGTTTTATTTTATGAAACAACTTCTCTGAAAACTCATGTGTAAATAATCCCTTCAGAAGAAGCACATGAAAGCCTTACATTTTATTCTTTACTTGAGGTAAATTTTGAAAGTTGAAATAGTTATTCTATTATTTGGAATTGCTTAGAAATCTCAGAAGCAGCAGTCCGACACTGAAATCTGATATTTCTCATCTCTCACAGGTCTCTGGCAGTAGTTTATTTATTTTTTTGTTTGTTTGCTAGCAAAACAACTTACCTTGGCTCACTTGAATGAAAAAGGGGAAAAAAAAGGATTTTATTGGAAGGTTATTGGAGTAACTAAAAACTTAAAAGAAGAAGTGAACAAACATACTTTTAGATAGAGCCTAGAGACCTTAGCTGCAGGACCTCCTGGAGATTTTCTGTAAGGTCTCTGAAAGCAACTCAGTGCTTCTTTGTATCTATCAGCTTAAGAATCAATTTCCTAGAAAAATAAATATGATTGCTTGGTATTGGAATTTTGCCCTAGTGTCCATCATCATGAACCGGAAGAAAAAGTGAGGTGCCGGCAGTTAAACACTGAGAGTGCCATGAGCACAACAACGCTTTCAATTTGAGGGTTTCAAATCACAGACAAAACTCATGCATTAATTATCGAACTCAAGCATTTTCTTCCTTGCCCTCTCTATATATTGATGTGTAATGTTATAAAAAACACTTTTTTATATCAAAATTTTTTCCACCTTTCAATTCCTGCAGCAACTTACTTGATCCTTTCTAACTTTTTTTTTTGAATGGATTGACAATATGGTCTAAACTGATATTTTATAGGAACCAATTTTTATTTAATAATAATAATTTAAAAGTTGAACCTAAATTTTTTTGTTTTATTAATTTCTTATCTTATAATTATGATATCCTTTGTTTCACTTCCTTTAGGCTTATTTTCTTGTTTTATTCAATTATTTCATACATCAAATTATTTCTTCTTTTTAATGAACTCATTGATTCCAGCTGGAAATTTTTCTGGTCTGTTTACGGTGTTTACTTGAAGATTTGTAGTACTCAGTTTTCTGCTGTTAGCTTGTAATTTCAACTCTGATACTTTTTTTCCCATGGGTTTTGGGATATTTTCAAGTTAGATTGAGTTAGGGGAAGGGTTAAAAGACTATCTTTTTATATTTATTCTTAGTTATAATGATTTGTTGTGAGAAAAAGAGTCTAATGTAATTTTTTTTTGCATGTGGATTTTGTTGAGATTTTCTTTTTGGCCTAATAAATAGAATATATATATATATATATATATATATATATATATATATATATATATAGTCTGGGGACTTTTAAGAATTTGCTTTTAAATTATTGAAATATGATTATTTCTTAATGTACTTCTGGGTGGACATTTTATTTTATTATTTTAACATCTTTATTAGAGTATAATTGCTTGACAATGGTGTGTTAGTTTCTGCTATATAACAAAGTGAATCAGCTATAAGAATACATATATTCCCATATCTCCTCCCCCTTGCGTCTCCCTCCCAGTCTCCCTATTCCACCTTCCAGGTGGTCACAAAGCATTGACCTGATTGCCCTGTGCTGTGCAGCAGCTTCCCACTAGTTATTTTACATTTGGTAGTGTGTATAAGTCAACGCTACACTTCATTTCATCCAAGTTCACCCTTCCACCCACCCATCCTCAAGTCCATCGCTACGTCTGCATCTTTATTCCTGTCCTGCCCCTAGGTTCATTAGAACCATTTTTTTTTTTTTTAGATTCCATATATATGTGTTAGAATATGCTATTTGTTTTTCTTTCTGACTTACTTCACTCTGTATGACAGACTCTAGATCTATCCACCTTACTACAAATAACTCAATTTCTTTTTATCGCTGAGTAATATTCCACTGTATATATGTGACACATCTTCTTTATCCATTCATCTATTGATGGACACTTAGGTTGGTTCCATATCCTGGCTATTGTAAATAGTGCTGCAATGAATATTGTGGTACATGAATCTTTTTGAATTACAGTTTTCTCAGGGTATATGCCCAGTAGTGCGACTGCTGGGTCATATGGTAGTTCTATTTTTTAATTTTGAAGGAACGTCCATACTGTTCTCCACAGTGGCAGTATCAATTCTCACCAACAGTGCAAGAGGGTTCCCTTTTCTCCACACCCTCTCCAGCAGTTATTTTTTGTAGATTTTTTGATGATAGCCATTCTGAGCAGTGTGAGGTGATACCTCATTGCAGTTTTCATTTGCATTTCTCTAATAATTAGTGATGTTGAGTATCCTTTCATGTGTTTGTTGGAAATCTGTGTATCTTCTTTGGAAAAATGTCTGTTTAGGTTTTCTGACCATTTTTGGATTGGGTTGTTTGTTTTTTTTTGATATTGAGCTGCATGAGTTGCTTGTATATTTTGGAGATTAATCTTTTGTCAGGTGCTTCATGTGCAAATGTTTTCTCCCATCCTGAGGGTTGTCTTTTCATCTTTTTTCTGGTTTACTTTGCTGTGCAAAAGCATTTAATTTTCATTAGGTCCCATTTGTTTACTTTTGTTTTTATTTCCATTTCTCTAGGAGGTGGGTCAAAAATGATCTCGCTGTGGTTTATATCATATAGAGTGTTCTGCCTGAGTTTTCCTCTAAGAGTTTTATAGTGTCTGGCCTTACATTTAGGCCTTTAATCCATTTTGAGTTTATTTTTGTGTATGCTATTAGGAAGTGTTCTCATTTCATTCTTTAACATATCATTCTTAAAACAAAACAAAACAAAACAAAAAAACCCATATCATTCTTTAACATGTAGCTGTCCAGTTTTCCCAACACCACTTATTTAAGAGGCTGTCTTTTCTCCATTATATATTCTTGCCTCATGACCTAAAACCTATGGGATGCAGCAAAAGTGGTTCTAAGAGGGAAATTTATAGCAATGCAATCTTACTTTAAGAAAAAAGAAACATCTCAAGTAAACAACCTAACCTTACACCTAAAGCAAATAAAAAAAAAAAAAAAAAAAAAAAAAAAAAAAAAAACAAAGTCAGCAGAAAGAAAGAAATCATAAAGATCACAGCTGAAATAAATGAGAAAAAAATGAAGAAAATGATAGCAAAGATCAGTAAAACTAAAAGCTGGTTCTCTGAGAACATAAACAAACTTGATAAACCATTAGCAAGACTCATCAAGAAAAAAAGGGAGAAGACTCAAATCAATAGAATTAGAAATGAAAAAGGAGAAGTAACAACTGACAATGCAGAAATACAAAGGTCATGAGATATTACTACAAGCAACTATATGCCAAAAAATTAGACAACCTGGAAGAAATGGACACATTCTTAGAAAAGCACAACCTTCTGAGACTGAACTAGGAAGAAATAGAAAATATAAACAGACCAATCACAAGCACAGAAATTGAAACTGTGATTAAAAATCTTCCAACAAACAAAAGCCTAGGACCAGATGGCTTCACAGGCGAATTCTATCAATCATTTAAAGAAGAGTTAACACCTATCCTTCCCAAACTCTTCCAAAATATAGCAGAGGGAGGAACACTCCCAAACTCATTCTACAAGGCCACCATCATCCTGATAACAAAACCAGACAAAGATATCACACAAAAAGGAAATCTACAGGCCAATATCCCTGATAAACATAGATGCAAAAATCCTCAACAACATACTAGGAAACAGAATCCAACAGCACATTAAAAGTATCATACACCATGATCAAGTAGGGTTTATCTCAGGAATGCAGGGATTCTTCAGTATATGCAAATCAATCAATGTGATAAGCCATATTAACAAATTGAAGGGCAAAAACCATATGATCATCTCAATAGATGCAGAAAAAGGTTTTGACAAAATCTAACACCCATTTATGATAAAAACCATCCAGAAACTAGACATAGAGTGAACTTACTTCAACATAATAAAGGCCATATAAGACAAAGACACAGCCAACGTCGTTTTCAAAGGTGAAAAACTGAAACCATTTCCTCTAAGGTCAGGAACAAGATAAGTTTGCCCACTCTCACCACTATTATTCAACATAGTTTTGGAATTTTTAGCCAGAGCAATTAGAGAAGAAAATGAAATAAAAGGAACCCAAATTGGAAAAGAAGGATTAAGACTGTCACTGTTTGCAGATGACATGATACTATATATAGAGAATCCTACAAATGCTACCAGAAACTACTAGAGCTAATCAATGAATTTGGTAAAGTAGCAGGATATAAAAGTAATGCACAGAAATATCTTGCATTATACAATAATGATGAAAAATCTGAAAGAGAAATTAAGGAAACCTCCCCATTTACCATTGCAACAAAAAGAATAAAATACCTAGGAATAAACCTACCTAAGGAGACAAAAGACACATATGCAGAAAATTATAACACACTGAAGAAAGAAATTAAAGATGATACAAATAGATGGAGGGATATACCATGTTCTTGGATTGGAAGAATCAACCTTGTGAAAATGACTATAGTACCCAAAACAATCTACAGATTCAATGCAATCTGTATCAAACTACTGATGGCATTTTTCACAGAACCAAAGCAAAAAATTTCACAATTTGTATGGAAACACAAAAGACCCCGAATTGTCAAAGCAATCTTGAAAACAAGAAACGGAGCTGGAGGAATCAGGCTCCCTGACTTCGGACTATACTACAAAGCTACAGTAACCAAGACAGTATGATACTGGCCCAAAAACAGAAATATAGATCAATGGAAGAGGATTGAAAGCCCAGAGATAAACCCATGCACATATCTCATCTTATCTTTGGATGTACATTTTAATGGTTGTGAAGTCCAGAGAATTTTCCTTATTTTTCATAAAATATTTGATGAACAAAAATTATATAATCTTTCTGTTGGTATTGGATTTTACCAACATACTGCAGATTATAATATTGTGCTATTTCTTTTATATAATGATGGAGTCATAAAATCCATGGTATATCTTCTGTAATGTAACTACTAAGTTATAAATATTTGTTGAGTCAAGACTTTTACTTATATTATCAAGTCTTCCACATCTGCTAATATTTAGTCTCATAGTTATTTAGTGATTCATAGTGTGTTCAAAGGGATCTGTTAAATCTTCAATAAAAAACATACATTCATTCATTTTTTTCTTGTATTTATAACATTTCGTTATCTGTAATTTGAAATTATACCCTCATACACCTAATGGGTAGTATATATTTGGGGTGAATTTTACCTATAACAATATAAAATTTAACAATATAAAATGTAACTTTTTTGCATTATTATTTGCCATTTTCATTTTTAAGTTTTCAATCTACTATATATCAAGGATAAGTACAGTGAGTGCTTCAGGATAGAAAAAATTGTCCTATCCAGTTTAGTGTTGATTTAATCTCACCATTTAAACAGTGTCTTTAGGATACTTCTTTGTATTTGTACAAAAACTATTTCACCTTTTAGGTCAGATTTTGACAAAGTATGGCGCATGGCAAGCATCCTTTTTTGGTAAATAAATTTTTATTAGAACATAGCCACATCCATTAATTTATACATGAAGGGGCTTTTTGGATTTTTGTTTTTGTTTGTTTAAAATATAGTCCATTTAGAGTTATTATAAAATATTGACTGTAGTCCCTGTGCTGTAGCTTATTTATTTTACATACAGTAGTTTGTACCTCTTAATACCCTACCCCTGTTTCCCCTCCCCTTCCCCTCTACCCACTGGTATATACTAATTTGTTCTCTATATCTTTGAGTCTGTTTCTGTTTTATTGTATTCATTTGTTTCTTTTATATTTTAGGTTCCACATATAAGAGATAACATACAGTACCTGTCTTTCTCTGTCTGACTTATTTTACTAAGCATGTTTTTGCAAATGGCAAAATTTCATTCTGTTTATGGTGAGTAATATTCCATTTTATAGATAGATAGATAGATAGATAGATAGATAGATAAATAGATAGATAATTTGCCACATCTTCTTTATCCATTCATCTGTTTATGGAGACTTAGGTTGCTTTCATATTTTGGCTTTTGTAAAAAGTTCCGCTATGAGCATTGTGGTGCATGTATCTTCTCAAATTAGTCTTTTTATTTTCTTCTGATAATACCAGGAGTGGAATTGCTGGACATTCTTTTTTAGTTTTTGGAAGAACCTCCATACTGATTTCCACACTGACTGTACCAAATATTCTCACCAACCATGCACTAATGTTCCCTTTTCCCCACATCCTCACCAACATTTGTTATTTGTAGACAATTTTTTAAAATTTATTTGTTTATTTTAGTTTTGGCTGTGTTGGGTCTTTGCTGCTCATGGGCTTTCTTTAATTGCGATGAACAGGGGTTACTCTTTGTAGCAGTGTGTGGGCTTCTCCTTGCGGTGGCTTCACCACTGGTGCAGAGCACTGGCTGTAGGTGTAAGGCTTCAGTAGTTGTGGCACGTGGGCTCAGTAGCTTTGGCTCATGGGCTCTAGAGCACAGGCTCAGTAGCTATGGCGCACAGGATTAGCTGCTCCACTGCATGTGGGATCTTCCCGGACCAGGGCTCCAACCCATGTCCCCTGCCTTGACAGGTGAATTCTTAACCACTGCACCACCAAGAAAGCCCTAGACTTTTTGATGATAGCCATTTTTGTAGGTATGAAGTGATATCTCATTGTGGGTTTGGTTTACATTTCTCTGATGATTAACAATGCTGAGCATCTTTTCATGTGCCTGTTGACTATCTGTATGTCTTCTTTGAAGAAATGTCTATTCAGGTCCTGTGTCTAGTTTTTAATAGGGTAGTTTCTTTTTTAGATATTGAGTGTAGGGGCTATTTATATACTTTGGGTATTAACCCCTTATAGATCATATCATTCGCAAACAGTTTCTCCCATTCATTAGTTTACCTTTTTATTTTGTTGATGGTTTCCTCTGCTGTACAAAAACATTTAGTTTAATTAGTTAATTGCTTTTATTTCCTTTGCCTAAAGACACACATCCAAGAAAATATTGTTACAATTTTTGTCAGAGTGTTCTTCCTATATTTTTTTTCTAGGAGTATTATGTTTTCCTTTCCTATATTTAGTCTTTAATTCATTTTGAGTTTATTTTTGTGTATGGTGTGAAGGAATGCTCTAATTTAATTCTTTTACATGTAGCTGTCCAGTTTTCCCAGCACCACTTACTGAGAGACTGTCTTTTCTCCATTATACATCCTTACCTTCTTTGTCATAGATAAATTGATCATAAGTGTATGGGTTTATTTCTGGGCTTTACTTCTGTTCCATTGATCTATGTATCCATTTTTGTGCCAATATGTGCTGTTTTGATTACTGTAGTTTTGTAATATAGCCTTAAGTCAGAGAGTGTGATACCTCCAGCTTTGTTCTTTCTTTTCATGATTGTTTTGATAATCTGTTGTTCCATATATATTTTAGGATTATTTATTCTAGTTCTGTGGAAAATGTCATGGGTATTTTGATAGGGATTGCATTAAAACTGTAGGTTGATTTGGGTCATATAGCTATTTAACAATATTAATTCTTACAATCCATGAACATGTGATGTCTTTTCATTTCTTTGTATCATCTTCAATTTCCTTCATCAACTTTTTATGGTTTTTAGAGTTTTCTTTTTCTTTTTTTTTTTTTTTTACCTCCTTGGTTAAATTTATTTCTAGATATTCTTTTTGATGTGATTTTAAACAGAATTGTTTTCTTGCTTTCTTTTTCTGATAACTCATTTTTAGTATAGAAAAGCATCAGATTATGAGACTTTAATCTTGTATCCTGCAAATTTACTGAATTAATTGATCATTTCTAATAGCTTTTTGGTTGAGATTTTAACATTTTCTGTATAAAATATCATGCCATCTGGAAATAAGACAGTTTCTTCTCTTCCAATCTGGATGACTTTTATTTCTTTTTCTTTTCTAATTGCTATAGTTAGGACTGCCAATACAATGTTAAATAGTGGTGAGAGTGGGCATGCTTGTCTTGTTCCTGAATTTAGAAAAAAAAATTCTAGCTTTTCATCATGGAGTATGATGTTGGCTGTTAGTTTGTTATTAACGACCTTTATCATATTGAGATGTGCTCTCTCTATATCAACTTCAAAGAGAGTTTTTATCAAGCATGGATGTTGAACTTTGTCAAATGTTTTTTTGACTCTTTTGAGATGATCATGTGATTTTTATCCTTGCTTTTGTTAATGAGATGTATCACATGAATTGATTTATGAAAATTGAACCATCCCTGAATCTCTAGATAAATCCCACTTGATCATGTATTATGATCATTTTTATGTATTGTTGGATTTGGTTTGATTATATTGTGTTAAGTATTTTTGCAACTGTATTTATCAAAGGTATTGGCCTATAGTCTTCTTCCTCTATAATATCTTTGTCTGGTTTTTGGTCTCAGGGTAATAATGACCTTATAGAATGAATTTGGGAGTGTTCACTCTTTTTCACTTTTTCTGAATAGATTGAGGAGGACAGTATTCCTTTTTGTATGTTTGGTAGAATTAACCCACAAAGAAGCCATCTGATCTAAGATTTTGTTCGCTGGAAGGTTGTTTTCTTGTATGTTTTTTTGTTTGTTTGTTTATTTTAATTACAATTCAGTTTTACTGCTAGTGATTGGTCTGTTCAAATTGTTTCTTCTTTTACTCTTTCAACACATTTATTAGAATATAATTGCTTTACAATGTTTTGTTAGTTTCTGCTGTATAACAAAATGAATCAGCTATATGTATACATGTCTCCCTATATCCCCTCCCCCTTGTGCCTCTCTCCCACCTTCCTCATCCCACCCCTCTAGGTGGTCACAAAACCCTGACCTGATCTCCCTGTGCTATGCAGCTGCTTCCCACTAGCTATCTATTTTACATTTGATAGTGTATATATGTCAATGATACTCTCTCATGTCATCCCAGCTTATCCTTTCCCTTCTCCGTGGCCTCAAGCCCATTCTCTGCATCTGCGTCTTTATTACTGTCCGGCCCCTAGGTTCATCAGAACCATTTCATTTTTAGGTTCCATATATATGTGTTAGAAAATGGTAATTTTTTTTCTCTTTCTGACTTACTTCACTCTGTATGACAGAATTTAGGTCCAACCACCTCACTACAAATAACACAATTTTGTTTCTTTTTATGGCTGAGTAATATTCAATTGTATATATGTGCCACATCTTCTTTATCCATTCATCTGTCAGTGGGCACTTAGGTTGTTTCCATGTCCTGGCTATTGTAAATGCTACTGCAATGAACATTGTGGTGCATGTCTCTTTTTGAGTTACGGTTTTCTCAGGGTATTTGCCCAGTAGGGAATTGCTGTGTTATATGGTAGTTCTATTTTTAAATTGTTAAGGAACCTCCATACTGTTCTCCATAGTGACTGTTTCAACTTACATTCCCACCAACAGTGCAAGAGGGTTCCTTTTTCTCTACACCCACTCCAGCATTTATTGTTTGTAGATTTTTCTGGTGATGGCCATTCTGACCAGTGTCAGGTGATACCTCATTGTGGTTTTGATTTACATTTCTTTAATGATTAGTGATGTTGAGCATCCTTTCATGTGTTTGTTGGCAATCAGTATATCTTCTTTGAAGAAATGTATATTTAGGGCTTCTGACCATTTTTGGATTGGGTTGTTTGTTTTTTTTGCTATTGAGCTGCAAGTGTGGCTTGTATATTTTAGAGATGAATCCTTTGTCAGTTGCTTCTTTGGCAAATATTTTCTCCCATTTTGAGGGCTGTCTTCTCACCTTGTTTATGGCTTCTTTAGCTGTGCAAAAACTTTTATTTAATTAAGTCCCATTGGTTTGTTTTTGTTTTTATTTCCATTTCTCTAAGAGATGAGTCAAAAAGGACTTTGTTGTGATTTATGTCATAGAGTGTTCTGCCTATGTTTTCCTCTAAGAGTTTGATAGTGTCTGGCCTTACATTTAGGTCTTTAAACCATTTTGATTTTATTTTTGTGTATGGTGTTAGGGAGTGTTCTAATTTTATTCTTTTACATGTAGCTGTCCAGTTTTTCCAACACCACTTATTGAAGAGGCTGTCTTTCCTCCATTGTATATTCTTACCTCCTTTATCAAAAATAAGATTAGCATATGTATGTGGGCTTTCTATCCTGTTCCATTGATCTATATTTCTGTTTTTGTGCCAGTACCATACTGTCTTGATTACTATAGCTTTGTAGTATAGTCTGAAGTCCAGGAACCTGATTCCTCCAGCTCCAGTTTTTTTTACTCAAGACTACTTTGGCTATTTGGGGTCTTTTGTGTCTCCATGCAAATTTTAAGCTTTTTTGTTCTAGTACTGTGAAAAATGCCATTGGTAGTTTGATAGGGATTGTATTGAATCTGTAGATTGCTTTGGGTAGTAGTCATTTTCACAATGTTGATTCTTCCAATCCAAGAACATGGCATATCTCTCCATCTCTTTGTGTCATCTTTAATTTATTTCAACAGTGTCTTATATTTTTCTGCACACAGGTCTTTTTTCTCCTTAGGTAGGTTTATTCCAAGGTATTTTATTATTTTTGTTGCAATGGTAAATGGGGAGGTTTCCTTAATTTCTATTTCAGATTTTTCATCATTATTGTATAGGATGCAAGAGATTTTCTGGTAGCATCTTTAGGATTCTCTATGTATATTATCATATCATCTGCAAACAGTGACAGTTTTAATTATTCTTTTCCGATTTGGATTCCTTTTATTTTGTTCTCTTCTCTGATTCTGGTGATAAAACTTGCAAGACTATGTTCGAATAATAGTGATGCGAATGGGCAACCTTGTCTTGTTCCTGATCTTAGAGGAAATGGTTTCAGTCTTTCACCATTGAGAACAATATTGTCTGTGGGTTTGTCATATAGGGCCTTTATTATGTTGAGATAAGTTCCCTCTATGCCTACCTTTTGGATTTTTTTTATCATACATGGTGTTGAATTCTGTCAAAAGCTTTTTCTGCATCTATTGAGATGATCATATGGTTTTTATCCATCAATTTGTTAATACGGTGTGTCACATTGATTGATTTGCATATATTGAAGATTCCTTGCATTCCTGGGATAAACCCCAGTTGATCATTTTGTGTGATCCTTTGAATGTGTTGTTGGATTCTGTTTGCTAGTATTCTATCGAGGATTTTTGCATCTATGTTCATCAGTTATATTGGCCTGTAGTTTTCTTTTTTGTGACATCTTTGTCTGGTTTTGGTATCAGGGTTCTGGTGGCCTCGTAGAATGAGTTTGAGAGTGCTCCTCCTTCTGCTATATTTTGGAAGAGTTTGAGAAGGATAGATGTTTGCTCTTCTCTAAATGTTTGTTAAAATTCACCTATGAAGCTATTTGGTCCTGCACTTTTGTTTGTTGGAGGATTTTTAATCACAGTTTCAATTTCTGTGCTTGTGATTGGTTTGTTCATATTTTCTATTTCTTCCTGGTTTAGTATTGGAAGGTTGTGCTTTTCTGAAAGTTTGTCCATTTCTTCCAGGTTTTCCTTTTTATTGGCATAGAGTTGCTTGTAGTCTTCTCTTATGTTGCATTGTATTTCTGTGGTGTCAGTTGTCACTTTTCCTTCTTCATTTCTTCGTTTATTGATTTGAGTCCTGTCTCTTTTTTTTTTTTTTTTCTTGATGAGTCTGGCTAAAGGTTTATCAATTTTGTTTATCTTCTCAAAGAACCAACTTTGAGTTTTATTTATCTTGCTATTGTTTTTTTCATTTTTATTTCATTTATTTCTGCTCTGGTCTTTATGATTTCTTTCCTTCCATTAACTTTAGGTTTTCTTTGTTCTTTTTCTAGTTGCTTTAAGTGTAAGTTTAGATTGTTTATTTCAGATTTTTCTTGTTTTTTGAGGTGAGATTGAATTGCTATAAACTTCTGTCTTAGAATTGCTTTTGCTGTGTCCCATAGGTTTTGGGTCATGTTTTGGTAGTCATTTTTTTCTAGGTATTTTTATCATTTTCCTCTCTGATTTCATCAGCAATCTCTTGGTTATTTAGTAGTGCACTGTTTAGCCTCCACATATTTGTGTTTTTTACAGTTTTTTTCCTGTAATTGATTTCTAATCTCATAGCGTTTTCATCGTAAAAGATGCTTGATATAATTTCAGTTTCCTTAAATTTTCCTAGGTTTGATTTCTGACCCAAGATGTGATCTACCCTGGAGAATGTTCTGTGTCCACTTGAGAAGAAAATGTATTCTTCTGCTTTTGGGTGGAATGTCTTTTAAATATCAATTAAATTTATCTGGTCTGTTGTGTGATATATAGCTTGTGTTTCCGTATTTATTTTCTGTCTGGATGATCTGTCAGTTGGGGTAAGTGGGGTGTTAAAGTCCCCAATTATTGTGTTACTGTCAATTTCCCCTTTTATGTCTGTTAGCATTTGCCTTATGTATTGAGGTGCTCCTATATTTGGTGCATAAATATTTATAAATGTTATGTTTATTCTTGTATTAATCCCTCGATCATTATGCGGTGTCCTTCCTTATCTCTTGTAACAGTCTTTATTTTAAAGTTTAGTTTTATCTGATATGAGTATTGCTACTCCAGCTTCCTTTGATTTCCATGGAATATCTTTTTCCATCCCCTCACTTTCAGTCTGTATGTGGCCCTAGGTCTGATATGGGTCTCTTGTAGATATATATGGGTCTTGTTTTTGTATCCATTCAGCCAGTATATGTCTTTTGTTTGGAGCATTTTATCTGTTTACATTTAATGTAATTATCAATATGTATGTTCTTACTGACATTTTCTTAATTGTTTTGGGTTTTTTTTTTTAGGTCTTTTCCTTCTCTGTGTTCCCTGCCTAGAGAAGTTCGTTTTGCATTTGTTGTAAAGCTGGTTTTAATATTTTGAGGAGACTCCACACTGTTCCATAATGACTGCACACATTTACATTCCCAACGTCATTGTATAAAGGTTACCTTTTTTCTACATCTTTGCCAACATATATACTATATTTTGACTTTTTGATAATAAGCATCCTAAGATGTATGAGGTGATATCTCATTGAGGTTTTAATTTGCATTTCTCTAAAGATCAGTGATGTTAAGGATCTTTAGATACACCAGTTGGTCATTTGTATTTCTTCTTTAAAAAACTCTCTATTTATGTCATTTACCCATTTTTTATTCAGGTTATTTGGTTTTTGTTATTGAGTTGCATGAGTCCCTTATATATTTTAAATGTTAGCTCTTTATTGGATATATGGTTTGCAAATATTTTCTCCAATTCCATGGATTGCCTTTTCAATTTATTGATTGTTTCCTTTGCTGTGCAAAAACATTTTAGCTTGATGTAGTCCCACTTGTTTATTTTTCCTTTTGTTGCTTGTGCTTTAGGTGTCATACCCAAAAATTCTTATCAAGTCAATGTCAAAAAGTTTATGACCTATGTTTGCTTCTGGAAGTTTTATGGTTTCAGGTCTTATGTTTAAGTCTTAATACATTTTGAGTTCATTTTTCTGAGTGGTGTAATATAAGGGTTTAATTTCGTTTTTTGCATGTAGATGTCCAGATTTCCAATGCCATTAATGATGATACTATCATTTTCCCATTTTGTATTCTCAGTGCATTTATCAAAAATTAATTGACTGTATATATGTGGGTTTATTTCTGGGCTCTCTATTCTATTCCATTGGTCTGTATGTTAGTTTTTTTGTGTGTTTTTTTTAAAGCAGATATTCATTTTAAATTATTTATTTATTTATTTTTGGCTGTGTTGGGTCTTCGTTTCTGTGCGAGGGTTTTCTCCAGTTGTGGCAAGCGGGGGCCACTCTTCATTGCGGTGCATGGGCCACTCACTATCGTGGCCTCTCTTGTTGCGGAGCACAGGCTCCAGACGCGCAGGCTCGGTAGTTGTGGCTCACGGACCTAGTTGCTCCGCGGCATGTGGGATCTTCCCAGACCAGGGCTCGAACCCATGTCCCCTATATTGGCAGGCAGACTCTCAACCACTGCACCACCAGGGAAGCCCCTGTATGTTAGTTTTTATGCTAGTATTTTACTATTTTGATTACTATAGTTTAGTAAAATAGTCTGAAATCAGGAAACTGATTTGCTCAGCTTTGTTCTTGCTCAAGATTGTTTAGCTCTTTAGGGCCTTCTGAGTTTCCACATGAATTTTGGGATTTTTTTTTTCTATTTCTGTGAAAAATGCCACTAGAATTTTGGTAGGTATTGCATTGAAATTGTAGGTTGCTTTGAGTAATGGGGACATTTTAACAATATTAATTCTTCCAGTCTATGAACACAGGATAGTTTCCCATGTACTGTACTTTCTTTAATTTCTTTCATTAGAGTACAGATATTTTACCTCCTTGGTTAAATTTGTTGCTAAATATTTTATTGTTTTTGATGTTATTGTAAACGAGATTTTCTTAGCTTCTTTTTCAGATAGTTCATTTTTAGTGTGTGGAAATGCAACTAATACTTATTAAAATATTTAATTTATATGCTCTCCTCTGTTTACTGTATTTCTACAGTAGCTACCTCTTTTATTGTTGCATTTGTATTTCTATCTTTTCCTCAAATATTTTGTGATTCCTGGTTATCTAACCATATTTATAAATGAGTTTCTATATCCATATCACTATTTATATTAGGTATTAAGTATCTGCAGTCAGAGTACTTTCTCAGCTAAAATAAGACTATTTATAACCAGAGTAGTAAGTTCAGATGGAATTTCTGTCTCTAGATGATACTTATAGGGCTATGAAGAAAAGAGTCAATATGGCAGGTCTGAAGTACTATCCTTGGCTAGCATCTGGGACCTTGGATTTCAGGAGGGTTTCCACCATTAACTGCGAAAAGTGCCTCACTGTGCCTACACTGTTTGAATGAACAATGTTTATGCTGAAAACCTTCATTCCTTTTACGTATGTAGAATATTGTTTTGTGTCAGTCAAGTTGTGATCACGATTAGCCTCTAATAAAAAACCCTGAGCATTTAGTCTCAGATGAGCTTCCCTGGTTGACAACACTTTACAAATGTTGTCAGAACTCACTGCCAAGGGATTTGAGTACATCCTGTTGTGATTCTACTGATAAAGTACTCTTGGAAGATTATACCTGATTTTCTCTGGAACATACATCATATTCCTTTTTCCTTTGATGTTTGTGCATTATATCCATTTGCTATAATATGCATAGCCATGATACAACTATATTATGAATCCTATGAGTCTTCCCAGTGAATCATAGAAACTTGGGGTCATTTTGCATATCCCTGACAAAGAGCCCTAATTCATGCTTTTCTCATTCATTTAGCCAATTAACAGAAGATTGAGCATATGCCCCAATGAAAACACTGCATTAATATTAATTTTAAAAACATTTATGTCTAATGGGACGTTCATATATATATAAGTATAATGCTTACTGCCCAAAGTGGTGTGTATTATAATAAGCTCAGGGGAAATGAGAGTGCATGGGTGGGGAAACTCAAAATATACCAAGGTATCTGGGAATATTTCTGAGAAAATAATTCTTGAGCCAGGTTTTGAAATTCTACATGAAGGCAAATGGAAAGGAAGTGTCATTCTAGATGTAAGCAAAGGGACAGATTCCTGAAACAGCATAATTTGTTTGGATGGGTAAAATAATCCCATGGGGAAAGAGGTCCTGTGTCATGAAAGTCTTGGTAGCTAAGTAACTAGTCTTCATACTGAAAATTTTAGAGTCATTCTATTAGTTTCATATGGAAACTATAAAAAATTACCACAAACTGTGGCTTAAAACAACATAAATGTATTGCCTACAGTTCTGGAGGTTAGAAGTTTAAGAGGGGTCTCACCTGGCTACAATCAAGGTATTAACAGGGCTGTGTTCCTTTCTGGATGCTTTAGTAAAGAATATGTTTATCGGCCTTTTCCAAATTCAAAAGGTGACTCATAGTCCTTGGTTTATAGCTTCCATCGTCTATCTTCAAAATCAGCAATGTCACATCTTTCTGACCTTTCTTCCAGAGTCACCTGTCTCTTTGACTATAACAAGAAAATTTTTTTCATATATAGAGACCCATGTGATTAGACTGGGAGCATTGGGATAATGTAGAATAACTCTTCATCTCTGTTCCTATAATGTAATCACATCTACAAGGTTATTTTTTGCCATGTAAAATAATATATTAAAATATCTCACGGATTAGAATATGGACAATCTTGGAGAACCATTCTTCTGCCTACTACAGCCATTAAGGAATTTTGGCCAGGAGAGTAAAATGTGTAATTCTTGCACTTACACAGTATTTTACTATTCTCACACTTACCTTTCTATGACACAAAGTAATAACTCAAAGCATATTTATATTTGCAATCTTTTTTTTTAATTCACCTTCCCGATTTTTGAACAGCTATGATAAATGCCCCAAATAAATCTGACCACATACTGTTTGCACATAATCTGACACAAGCCATCTTAAATAAAAACGGAATTTATTGGTGCACAAAGCTATAGAAGTAGAATTGATTTAAAGTACAACTTGACCCAGAGATTAAATTCTATCAAGAGGTTTTTTTTTTTTTTTTAATTTAACTGTCCAGCCTCTCTTGTGCTAGTTCAATTCTCAGACAAGCCTTTCCTTGGTGGTTTCAAAAAAGCTACAATTAGCTCTAATAATTATAAATTTCCAAGATCAAGTCCCATGAATAGTAAGCGTCTATTTTCACCAAACTCTCAGAAAAAAAAAAAAAAAGTTTGTTTTTTCCTCATTGGCTCTAATCTAATCACCTGACCATACTCTGAATCAAGTGCTGTGCTCAGAAGTATGGGGTCAAAGTCACAAAGTCACAAACATCACTGAGACTGTAATGAAGGTCAATTTCAATTACACTAAATTACAAGAGTCGAAAGGGTAAGAGGAGCAGTTTTTCCGGAGGAAAAGGAATTCAATATATCTGCATAACAAAACAATGACTGTGTGCTATTCTTTTAGGACTTCTATGCTTTTACTCATGTTTAACATTCCAGTTTATTCTGACCTTCCTCAGTTTCATTCTATACTCTAGATATACCAAACTAAATACTGTACTTCTCAAGTGAACCACATTCTTTCATAGCTGCATATTTTCCTCTCAATTTACTTTATCTGGAATCCTGACACATTTCTTTCTACTCTATTTGCACAACACACAGAATATGCCCTACCTCTGAAGTACAATCTTAGTCACATTCAATGCTCATACCCTTCTAATTCTCTTCTCTTGTTCTTTCTGATTCCATAGTATGTATTTTAGTATTACATACTTCTGAGTATTTTAACTATATGTTAACTTGTTGGTCATCCCATGAGAATGTAAGCAATTTGATTAACACCAACATGTGGCACTTGATAGATTGGTGCTCTTATAATCATAAATTATGCTCTTCATCCATTCACAACTCTGAAACCAATAAGTGATACAGAATTCCCGCAGATAGAGATCAGTATATCACTTTTATTTCTGATAAAGTTGGTCGAGAACTTTTCTTGGAAATAAGAACCAAATAGGTTTGCAGATACTTCCCATGCCCCCAGTAAAGTTTGTGAGAGAGTGCGTCAGGAAAATGAGTGTCTGCAGAGCAGATAAACTTATCCAGAATTATACATTCACAAGTCTAGTGCTTAGAATAATTTAAAAAGCCTCTTAAAGAAAAGAGAAAGACTGAAGTCCTATGATTTATAGCCTCTAAGTAGATTAGCTCCATCCAATGCAGTGGCATAAACCAATGAATATCATCTACCAGCCAGAAAAGTTATTCTTTCACCATGGGGAAAATGAGTAATGTGTGGGTCAGGAGGTCTTTTAAAGGTCACTGCATAACAAAATGAGAATTGGGGAGAAGCTTTCTCTCCAACATTATGCAGTCCTTAAACATTGATATAGTCTGTTGAATGCAGGGGTCAGAAAACCTTTTTTGTAAGGTACCACATAAAAAAAGTCCACATGGTCTCTGTTGTAACTACCCAACTTTGTCTGGGTAGCATGAAAATATTTGCAAAGAATACGAGAAGAATGAATGTGATTGTGTTCCAATAAAACTTTTTATACAAAACCAGGCAGTAGACCTGTTTATCCACTGGTCTTAGTTCACCAACATATGTGCTCGAGCATTATTGACAGTTTACAAAAGAACTCTATATATCTACACAATCTTATATTTTCCCTTTATATGTGGCTTTAATGCATAATTTTGAAAGCTTCCCAAGGAAGTGAAAAAATAACATCAATTTATAGAGGTATTCAATCAAGAGCCTCCCTCCCCCTTTTTTGGCCTTTCCATGTCACTTGACTCCTGGATATGGAGGAACTTTATTATCTGGGGGCTGCTAGTTGGATCAGAGACATTAGTTATCAGTCCTCAGTACCTCTAGATTCTGGGAGTGGCCTGAGAATATTATAAATTAACTCAGATATCAAATAAGATTTTTGTTTCCTAATTCTTTCCATCTACTTCACTCCTGATGAAATGGACATGGCTTAATACTTTGGCAGATCATCTTAAAATGTCTTGCTCATTGGAAGAATTTTTCCCAGGGCTTTCTTTCCATGTCATGTCTGAGCCATGCTGCTACTTCTTTAGCAGCATGACTGTTAATTCTGCTTTTGTTTTGATTGGCTCACGAATATGAAGTGACTAATATGCTATAGGATTGATTTGTCCAAGGCAGTTAGCACTACTTATCACAATGAACTCCAAAGTGGACTGATTTTGCTTTCACAAAAACTCAGTGTCATGTGATAACTCAATAGTAAAGTGTTACCCATTATTATATAATTGATGAAAATGTGAGCAAATATAAGACCCAAAGTAATTGAGTCTATCAGATCAATGTAGAACTCATCATAAACTTTCAAGTTAATTTCTCTGAAATACAATTTAAGTGCATGATCCTATAACTCTGATGTCTATATAAGTCACATGTGGTGTTTTCAAAATAAATGGATCTATATTTTCACCTGAGAGCCATTAATCACATGAAAATTGGAAGTAATTTATCTAAGGTAATGATTCACAAACTTAGAAATCAGGGTATTTCAGAATCACCTGAGGATTTCACATTATTTCTGCCTTGCTGAGAAAAATGATAATAAAATATTTAGTTATAGTACAGTTTTGAAGACTGAGATAACGTATTTAAACCCTTTCCATAATGACTGGCAAATAATGAGAGTTTAAAAATGTTAATTTTATTATGATGATAAACCCTTGTGTTGCAATTTACCTTTTTCAAAGTGAGATAATCAAAAAAAAATTAATGTTTGTTTTCAATATAATGATTTGTCATGGAAGCATTGGGTAAAATTTTAAGTGAATTCATGACATAATTAATAAAGTAATGACTAAATATTTTGAACTGTAACTTGATTTTATACATTAGAAGGAATTTTGTTTAACTGTTAGGCACATCTGACACATTATAAAATAGTAAAAATGCCAGGTATTTTATATGCTCATTGGTAAGTGAAAAATGGCAATAAGTGGTTGGAGCAGCTAAGGAGAAAGAGAAATTTCTTGTTAGTGGTGATCTCTGCTCTAATAGTGTAGAGAAATGTTAGCAGCTGGCATAATGAAAGACTTCAGTGTAAACAACTGTCTTGTCATTTTCTGATTAGTCTCTGTAGTCAATGCCTAAGAATAATTCAAATCCTCTTTCTGCCCTTCTGGGCCAACTGGCAAAATAGGTAGAAGTAATCTCCTAAGATTACAGTGGTTTCTAAACCTAGGTATTAATTGGAAACATCTAGGAAACAATTAATTAAATTATTTTGTTTTAGAATATTCAACTGGTACAGATAACTGATTTTCCCCCAATGCTGCATTTTTGTTTTGTTTTTGTATGCTAGATGAAATCCTAGATCAGTTATATCCTCTTAAAAACAGTCTATCGTCAAGTACTCTTCTCCAAACAAATAGCATATGTGTGACTGCCAGTACGTTTGTCATTAGTATCCTTATAAGGAGATGAGACCAGGTCTTCTGCTATTCCCCTGTTCCCCTGTAAAGAGTGTTTTTGTTATTAAATTTTTTAACCACATTTATCAGCAATAGAAGTTAAAATTTTCTTCTTCAATATCTTCTCCTTGTTTTAATTTCTATATTATGCTGGCTTCATAAATAAATTACTTTTTTTCTTTATTCTTTATTTTGAAAAGAATTTGTGTAAGATTGGCTTTATTTATTTATTTTTTATTTTTTTCTAACATCTAATAGAATTACCAGTAAAACTATCAAGATCCAGACAGTTCTTCATAGGGAGATTATATCTTGGACATTATGGACAATCTGGATACAGATCTGGATTTTGTTATCTTCCTCTGAAGAATGTCATGCAGATAAATTGGCTTAACTCAATCTCTATCTGGCCCTACCTGTGGTAGTCAGCAGCTAAATTCTCCACTTTGCTGTTTTAGTCTTCCAGCCATTGCCTTCTGCTGAGTATACTGGAGCCTCCTCAGAGCATATGGAAAGCTCAGACAAGAATGCAGGTAGAGTTTATATGCAAATTTTGTACTTCTCCTCAGTAACTCTCTCTTTCTGGAATTTTCTATCTCACTTTCCAGTTATTTCTGGAACCCACAAAAGCCCACACTCTGACTCCTCAAGTCAATAAGATTATAGTTTTCTGATTGTTTTTCAACACTCGTGGGAAGGCCCACTAAAGAGTGCCCCCACCCAGGCAAAAAGTTACATAATTGCAAATTTCATCCAATTTGTTAAACTGTTCCAAGTTTAGACTTATGCATTCAAAAAGTTATGTTATTAAAACTATTTTGTGTAGACTTTTTATTTTTTATATGCAGGAGGGTGAGTCTGTTACATGCTATTCTGCCATTACCATAAGTGGAATTACTTTTTCTGAAACATTTTGAAAAGCTTACTCTTTTGGACTTTACTTCTGAGCTACTAAGGCTTAGGACTCTGTATTGCTTAAGATTTCTACAGTATATTATAGCCATCAGTCAAGATTGGAAACTTTTCTATATGAGCTTAGATAACCTTAGATTATTATAAATAAATCCCTGAGGGTATTAAGACAAACTTAACAGATATAAAAATTTCTATATACTACTTTTATGTTTAGAATTTTAATAAGTAATGTTTTTCTATGATTTTTAAGAGCTACAATTTGAGGTAGAAAAATAGCAAAGACTCTTCAAACATATGTAGGAGTAACTTGAGGCAGTAATTGTCACTACTTTAATACTTGTTATCTGTCTCCAGGACTTCTGACTAGAAGCAATATTCACTGGGTCATGTTGTCATTATGTTGAAATATAGTGTTAGGGATGATATTTTCCCAACCTATTGAAATTCAACTGCATATATGTCTCAGATCTTGACTCAAACAAAGCATTTAGGAGACGGGAAAGGAAAATTTCCAAAACAAAATGAAAAATTCTCAAGAGGCAATACTTTCATGTTGAAACAGCTATTCTGAGCCCACTTTATTCTGATTATTTGTAACACAGAGCCATTTAAGGAAAGCTTAACCTGGTTTGAGACTGCTAGAGCTCACACTTAAGGAAACAAAGAAGCAAAATATCATTTAGCATCCATAAAAATATGTCTGAAAGTGAAGTTATCAAAGACATTTATTACATGAGACTAAATTATGGTCACCTTCAAACATTATTCCTAAGTTAAATGTAATAAAATTAGAAATATTTTGTTGGAATAATTTGGGAACTACATAGGAAATAGCTAATTTTCATAAGATTTTTTTTTAATCTCATAAATTCATTTGACACTAAGAGTCTCAGCAAATTGCACCTTTCTGCAACTGTGCAGTACACTGTCTGTGGTACAGATATATTAAGGTTATAATAATAGGTTTGTAAAAACAGTAACTGAAGAACAACGCAAGATTGTAATTTGACAAAAAAGAAAACACACACACACACACCTTTGTTTAACTGAAAGCTTATTTTAAAGATTAAACCTTTTTTCAAAATAAAAAAAAGACAAAACTTAACACAAAAGAAAATTTTTTTGCTTCTAATCAGTAAAGAAACTCAGAAAAAAAATGCCAAGAGTTATAAGTAAAACTGTAAACTTCAATATAATAAAGGTCTAATAATATTGCATTGTGATGGGGGGGCAATGAAATGGATAATTTATATCAGCAGTCCCCAACCTTTCTGGCACTAGGGACAGGCTTCATGGAAAACAATGTTTCCATGGATGGGGGGGAGTTGGGGGGTTGGTTCAGACAGTAATGTGAGCAATGGGGGAACACCAGATGGAGCTTGGAGCTTTGCTCGCTTGCCGGCCACTCACCTCCTGTTCTGTTATGTGGCCTGCTTCCTAAGAGGCCAGGGGTTGGGGACCCCTGATTTATATTGTCTCATTCTCAGAGAATAAAATTTTGGCTTTAAGATATATATTTTGATTATTCTTATATCTAAACTAGATATGATAATAGTAGTACATGTCTCCTCATTGCACTGGCATAAAATTAAATATGATAATGCATGTAAAGTATTCAACTGGGTGTCTGGCACATAGCAAGATTATTAAAAAGGTTGTAAATAACTTAATTTATAACTGTTTTATTTTATTGTTATTGCCATTTTTTTCTTTATCCTATTTTATTTTTATGTTATATTTTTATTATGACTAGGCTGGGAATTCTCAACCACTTAAAAAAAACCCTCAACGCTCTGAAGACCAGAATAAGAAAAAAACTATGACATTAAAATTAATTGCCTCTCTATACTTCAAATTATAGACAGTATGTTATTTTTATGTTTTTAATTTTTTTTTATTTTTTTAACTTTTATTAAAGTGTAGTTTACTTACAATGTGTTAATTTCTGCTGTACATCAAAGTGATTCAGTTATACACATTATATATATATATATATATATATATATATATTCTATTTCATATTCTTTTCCACTATGATTTATCATAGGATACAGAATATAGTTTCCTGTGCTATACAGTAGCACCTTGTTGTTTATCCATTCTATATACAATAGTTTTGATCTGCTAATTCTAAACTCCCAATCCTTCCCTCCCCCAGCCCTCCACTCCCTTGGCAAACACAAGTCTTTTCTCCATATCTGTGAGTCTGTTTCTATTTTATTGATATGTTCATGTGTGTTGTATTTTAGATACTACATAAAAGTGATATCATGTTGTATTTTTCTTTCTTTTTCTGACTTACTTTTCTTAGTATGATAGTCTCTATGTCCATCCATATTGCTGTAAATGGTATTATTTAATTCTTTTTTATGGTTAACATTCTATTGTGTATATATATATGCACACACTATGTGTGTATATATATATATATATATATACACACATATATATATACATGATGATATATATATATATATATATATGTATATATCATCTTTTTTTTACCCATTCATCTGTTGATGGACATTTAGGCTACTTCCATGTCTTGGCTATTGTAAATAGTGCTGCTATGAACATAGGGGTTCATGTATTGTTTGAATTATAGTTTTGTCTGGATACCTGCCCTGGAGTGAGATTGTTGGATCATATGGCAACTCTATTTTTAGTTTTAGGTTTATATATATATATATATATATATATATATATATATAGTAGTTTTACCTCCCTGTAATTTTTTTTTTATTGGCGTATAGTTGATTTACAATATTATCTTAGTTTCAGGTGTACATCAAAGTGAATCAGTTATACATATACATATATCCACTCTTTTTTAGGTTATTTTCCCATGTAGGTCATTACAGAATATTGAGTAGTGTTCCCTGTGCTATACAGTAGGTCCTTGTTGTTTATCTGTTTTATATATAGCAGTATGTATATTTTAATCCCAAACTCCTAATTTATCCCTCTACACCTTTCCCCTTTGGTAACCATAAGTTTGCCTGCAATGGTGGCCCCCAGGAATCCAACACCCCATGTATGGTGGAGGTACCTATGCCTCCAGCTCCCCATGACCTTCCACATCACCCATGGCAGTGATGCCTGTGACCCAGGCAAACCTAACTGTGGCAGAGGCACACGCTATCCTGGTGTTGCTGTCAGCAATTCAAGCAGTAACACTGGCACCAGCAGCCCTGGAATCACAAACAGGGACAATGATGGCACTGGATGATATTTCCAGCAGAGCCCTTGGAGGATTGAAAGTGCCAATCCGCAAATATAGCCAAGGCACAGCTCAAGAAAGAGAAGCCAAAAACTTGCACTATACCACCACCTACTGAAAAACAAAAGAAAGACCTCTAATTACCATTCTGTTGAATTGTTAGAATCAAATAAAAAAGCTTTACCGAAAGAAGAAAGGTGTTCACTACTTCAAATGTGCCACCAGAGGAACAACTCATCAAGCATGTACCATGAAAAACTGCAGTAACATGGTATCACAAAAAGAAAATGTCTGTTTTCCAGAAACTAAACTTAAAGTCATGGAACATTGCAAAAAACTTGACACAGCATTCAAAATATCTGTCATGAGGAAAATCAGTGAGCTAAAAGAAAACTTAGGAATGCAGTTCAGTGATCTCAGGAATAAAATTAATGAGAAGAAGGAATACTTTACCAAAGAGATTAAAACTCTAGAAAAGAACCAAGCAGAAATTCTGTAGCTGCAGAACTCAATAACTGAGGTATTAGAAAGCACTGGAAATAGAGAAGACCATATGGAAGAAAGAACTAGTGAGCTCAAAGACAGAAATCTGGAAAGGATACAAGTAGAAAATGAGAGAGAGAATCTTAAAAAACAAAGAAATTCTGTGAGAACAATTCAACCCCATTAGAATGGACAACATAAAGTAAAGGAGAAGAGAAGGAGAAGGGAGCAGAATATTTAATGAAATAATATCTCAGAGCTTCCCAAACCTGGGGAAGGAATTGGATATCCAAGAATATCTAAGAGATATCTAAGATGGATATCTAACAGAATATCTAATTATCAAAATAAATTTAAAAAAAACCTTCTTCAAGAATATGACATTACAACAGTCAAAATTCAAATACAAATACAGAATATTAAAGGCAACCAGGATAAAAAGGACAGTAACCTACAAAGGAGTCCCCATTAGGCTATCAGTAAATTTCTCAGCAGAAGCTCCTCAGGCTAGGAGAGTGGACTAACATACTCAAAATATTGAAAATTAAAAACAGTCATCCAAAAATACTCTATGCAGCAAAATTATCCTTCAGATATGAAGGGAAAATATGGACTTTCCAAGACACACAATGGCTGAGGCATTTCAGCAGAACTTGATATGCCTTATAAGAAATGTAGAAAGAAGTTCTTCCACCTGAAATGAAAAGGCTGAAATACACAAAAGTTTGATTATGGTAATAAATAGAGTGAGAAAATTGTAACTCTATATCAGAATAGATTGTTAAACAACTATAGCATAAAGGTTAAAGAGGAAAAAGAAGAACAAACAACTATAGCTACTTCAATTTGGTAAAAAAACAAAACAAACAAACAAAACCCACCTCACAACATACATAGAGATCATTTGAGAAAGCAAAATATTAAAGAGAAAGAGATAAAGGAAGGACAGAACTTGTATAGGCAAATAAAGATAAGATATTATCAGCAGAAAAAAGGACTATTTTTCTATGAGACATTTTACACAAACCTCATGGTAATTACAAAACATAAATCTAGAGCAGAGACATGAAACATTAAAAAAGAGGAAACTGAGAAAATCATAGAAAACCACCAAACTAAATGGCAGACAGAAACACAGGAATAAAGAAACAATGTAGATGTAGAGCCACTAGAAATCAAAGACAAAATGGCAGTACTAAGTCCTCACTTATTAATAATTACCCTATATGGAAATGAATTGAATTTACCAGCAAGATACACAGAGTTGCCATTTAATTAAAAAGAAAGATGAAGGTTGTGAAGACACTGCCTTCAGGAGACTCACCTCAGCTCTAAAGACAAACATAGGCTCAATGTAAAGGGTTGGAAAATAATGATACTCCAAGCAAATGGCAGCCAAAAGAAAGAATGTGTAGCCATATTCATGTGAGACAAAATAGGTAATAAGAGAAAAAGAGGGACATTATGTAATGATAAAAGGGACAATTCATCACAAAAACATAACAGATATAATATACATCAAAATATATAAAGCAATTAGTAAAAATATTTAAAGCTATTAAAAAAGGAAGAAATTGACAGCAACACAATAAAAGTAGGGGACTTTAACACCCCACTTACATCATGGATAGATCATACAGACAGAAAGTCAACAAGGAGACAACAACCTTAAATGAAACATTTAGACCAGATGGATTTAATAGAATGTACTGAATGTTCCATCCATATGCAGCAGCATACACATTCCTCTCAAGTGCACATGGAACTTTCTCAAGTATAGACCGTATGTTGGGACACAAAACAAGTCTCAATAAATTTAAGAAGATTGAAATCATAAACATCTTTTCCAGTTACAGTGGTCTGAAACTAGAAATAAACTACAAGTAGAAATATGGAAAAATCACAAATATGTGGAGACTGAATAATATGCTACTGAAAAACTGTTGAGTCAATAAAGAAATCAGAGGAGAAATCAAAAATACCTGAGAACAAATGAAAATAAAGGTAAAACATACCAAAATTTATGGGATACAGCAAAAACAGTATTAAGAGTGAAGATTATAGCAGTACAGGCCTACCTCAAGAAACAAGAAAAATCTCAAATAAACAATTTAACCTTACAACTAAAGGAACTAGAAAAGGAAGAACAAATGAAACCCAATGTTAGTAAAAGAAAATAAATAATAAAGATCAGAGCAGTAACAAATGAAATAGAGACTAAGAAGACAATAAGAAAGATCAATGAAACTAAGAGCTGATTCTTTGAAAAGATAAAATGAGCAAACCTTTAGCTTGACTCGCTAAGAAAAACAGGGAAGACTCAAATACAATCATAAACAAAAGAGGAAAAATAACAATGTATGCCAAAGAAATACAAAGGATTATTAGAGAATATTATGAACTTACATATGCCAACAAATTGGACAACCTAGAAGAAATGGACAAATTCTTAGAATTGTACAACTTTCCAAGACTGAATCATGAACAAATAGAAAATCTGAGTAGAGCAATCACTAGTACAGATATTGAAACAGTAACCAAAAGCTCCCCAAAAACAAAAGTTCAGGACAAGACAGCTTCACAGGTCAATTCTACCAAACACACAATAATTTTAATGCCTATCCTTCTCAAAATGTTACAAAAATTGAAGAGAAGGAAAGAGTCCTAATTCATTTTAAGAGGCCAACATCACCCTGATACCAAAACCAGACAAAGGCAACACACACACAAAAATTACAGGCCAATATCACTGATGAACAAAGATGCAAAAATCCTCAACAAAATATTAGCAAACTAAATACAACAATACATTAAAAGTATCATACACCATGATCAAGTGGGATTTATTCCAGGGATCCAAGTATGGTTCAACATCCACAAATCAATCAACATGATACACTACAATAACAAAATGAAAGATATGAATCATATTTTCACTTCAGTAGATGCAGAAAAATTATTTGATAAGATTCAACACCTATTTATATAAAACCTCTCAATAAAGTAAATATAGAAGAGATGTGCCTCAACATAATAAAGGTCATATATGACAAACCTACAGCCACATCATACTTAATGGTGAAAAATTGAAAGCTATTCCTCTAAGATCAATAATAAGACAAGAATGTCCACTCTTGCCACTCTTATTCAACATAGTATTGGAAGTCCTAGCCAGAACAATTAGGCAAGAAAAATGTATCCAAAATGGAAAGGAAGAAGTAAGGCTGTCACTATTTGCAGACAATATGATTTTAGATAAAGAAAACCCTACGGACTCCATGAGAAAAAACCTATTAGAAACAAAACATGAATATAGTAAATTTGCGCAGTACAAAATGAATATTAAAAAATGTGTTGTGTTTCTATACACTACCAGCAAACTATTAGAAAGAAAAATTAAGATAACAATCCCATTTACAATTGCAACTATAAGTATAAAATACCTAAGAATAAATTTAACCAAGGAGGTTAAAGCCTTGTACACTAAAACTATAAGACATGTTGAAAAAAATCAAAAACAGGAAGAAATGGAAAGTTATTATTTCTCATGGGTTGAAAGAACTCAACATTGTTAAAATGTCTGTATTACCTAAAGCAGTCTACAGATTCAATGTAATCCCTATCAAAATCCCAATGACATTTTTATTGAAGTAGAACAAAAAAATTCTAAAATTTGTATGGAACCACAAAAGATCCTGAATAACCAAAACAATCTTGCCGAAAGAACAAAGCTAAAGGTATCATTCTCCCTGATTTCAAACTATACTACCAAAACTATAGTAATCAAAACAGCATGGTACTGGCAGAAAAACAGACCCATAGATCTATGGAAGAGAATTGAGAGCTCAGAAATAAGACCACATATATACAGATACTTAATTTACAACAAAGTAGCAAAGAACATACAATGGATAAAGGATAGTCACTTTAATAAATGATGTTGGGAAAACTGAGCAGCCACATGCAAAAGAATGAAACTAGACCACTATCTCAAAAATTAACTCAAAATGGGTTAAAGCCTTGAATGTAAGACCTGGAACTAAAACTCCTAGAATAAAATATAGGCAGTATGCACTTTGACATTGGTCTTAGCAATATCTTCCTGGATATGTCTCCTCAGGCAAGGGAAATAAAAGTGAAAATAAACAAATGGGACTACATTAAAATAAAAAGTTTCTGCACAAAAATGATACCATCAACAAAGTGAAAAAATGATTTAATGGGAGAAAATATTTGCAAATCCTATATTTGATAAGGGGTTCATATCCAAAATATATAAGAACTCATACAACACAATAACAACAAAAAACAACCCAATTGAAAAATAAGCAGAGGATCTGGATAGATATTTTTCCAAAGAAGACATAAAAAGCTATTCAACATCATCGCTAATCATTAGAGAAATATAAATCAAAACCAAAATGAGATATTACCACATGTTCATTAAAATGACTATTATCATAAAGTCAAGAAATAATGTGTTATTGAGGATGTGCAGAAAAGGTACACTTTGGTGGGAATGTAAATTGGTACAGCCACTATGAAAAACAGTATAGTGATTTCCTCAATAAATTAAGAATATAATTACCATATTACCCAAATATTCCTCTTCTGGGAATTTGTGTGAAAAATACAAAAACATTTGAAAACAAATATATGTACCCCAAAGTTCATCACAACATTATTTACAATATCCAGAATATGGAAACAACCTATTGATGGATGAATGGGTAAAGAAGTTGTGGTATATACAAACAATGAAGTACTACTCATCCATAAGAAAGAAGAAACCCTGCCATTTGCAACAACATGGATGGACCTTGAGGGTATTAAACTAAGCTAAAGAAATCAGATGGAAAAGACAAATACTTTATGATTTCACTCGTACGTGGGATATTAAAAAAAAAATGAACAAAACAAACATAGACACAGAGATCATATTAATGGTGACCAGAGGGAAGAGAGAAAGAGAAAATGGGTAAAGAGGGCCAATTGTATGGTGACAGATGGAATACTAAACTTTTGGTGATGGAGCACACTTTAGTGTATACAGAAGTCAAAATATAAAGTTGTACACATGAAACATATAATGTTATAAACCAATGTTATGTCAATATTTTAGAAAGACGATATTTATTTCTAGACAGTCTTCTTAACAATCAGAAGAAGAGAGAGTCCTGCAGTTAAAATATTAGCTATTGCTTGGGAAACTATAAAAACTGATAAAGTATGAAAATATTTTATAAAGTTTGTCTAAATTCCTCGTTTGTCTCTTCAAATGACTACGTCTGTTGCTAAAGGCCACTTATTTCATGAAGCCAATACTAATTTCTCTTTTTGGAATCTCCAATGATGATTGCTTTTGCAACTAACTATCTGAGATGCTCTGGTTTTCACTTATATATCCACACCTACACCTATAATACCCATATCCACGTTTGTGTTCCAGATCTTTACCTGTCTCTATCCCTATCTTGAAAATAGTGTGATTATATCACCCTTACAGATTATAAACTCTTTGAGAATAGAAGCTTGTTTTTATAAAATCACATTTCCTAGCAAAAAGGTCTTGTGGACAGCAATTAATCAGTGTTTTCTGAAGTGATTGTAATAAAGAAACTGTTTCCTTAGTCGTACAGAATTAACAAAGAATTAAAGGAAATGTGAAAAACACTTCATAACAGATTTTCAAAGAAAGCCAAAGTTTATAGGTTGACATTAAAAAGCAGAGATTAAAGGTCAAATAACACATTTGTATTTTGGCAAAATAAACTTTTGATTATCTATCTTTTTTAGTAATATCTTATAAACATATAATTTTTGTAAGATGGCAAAATATTTCAAATTTGCTAAGCTTAAGATATATAATATGTGATATGATATTTTATATATGTATACATATGTATGTCAGTCATGCTGTTGGTGAAGGCAAATTGGAAACAAAGCAAGCTTGTAATAACTTAATGACAGTAAGTTATTGTCCCATTGATCATGGGACAATACAATACTGATACTGAGTGATGCCATAAAAAATGCTTCAAATATTCATTAGCATTATTTTCATTGTCGGACTGCCATTCCCATCACCCCCATATTATTGGAAGTTCCTCAGGCTGATCACACAGAGAAATGTATAGAAATCTCTTACAGGACAATTTCCTTTTGTGGAAAAAAGGGAAAACTCCAAAAATATTTAGATTTTATATATTTTATTTATTTTTATTTCTAACTTAGTTTTGTACAAAGAGGGCAAAAGATGCAATAGATAAACATTGGAAGTTTTAGCTTTCCCTTGAACTCAAATCTTTTTTTTTTTAATAAATTTATTTATTTATTTGTTTATTTATTTTTGGCTGTGTTGGGTCTTCATTGCTGTGCATGAGCTTTCTCTAATTGCAGTGAGCGGGAGCTACTCTTCATTGCAGTGTGCAGGCTTATCATTGTTGTGGCTTCTCTTTCTGCAGAGCATGGGCTCTAGGCATGCAGGCTTCAATATTTGTGGTACGTGGGCTCAGTAGCTGTGGCTTGTGGGCTTTAGAGCTCAGGCTTAGTAGTTGCGGCACATGGCCTTAGTTGCTCCACAGCATGTGGGATCTTCCCGGGCCAGGGCTCCAACCCATGTCCCTTGTATTAGTAGTCAGATTCTTAACCACTGCACCACTAGGGAAGCCCTGAACTCAAATCTTAATTATGGGTATGTACATGTTTAAGATGTAGCATATCTTTTTTAAAGATAGAAATGCTTGTATAAGGTTTTTGTTTTCACTTTATCTGGTAAAAACAGTATAAAATTATATAAAAACTCTTTTGGGGGGTTGGGTAATTATTTAAATCTACTCTTTATTTTTTTAAATATTGAAATTTGGCATCAGTGTACAAGAGAACTACAACTAAATTCTCACTTTAAAGAGCTATTCTTTACACGTTATTTGTGGAGTGCACTTTTTAACATTTCATTATTCAAATTCCTTTTTTTACATTCATTTAATTAATTTCAATATGACTGACTGTAACACAGGGCTAATCATGTGTAAACATCAGAATGCTTAGAATCTTGTATTTGAATGTTGGATCAAAATCTCAGGCAGCTCATTTATAGTGTCATCTATAATCAGTCATAAAATCACATTTTAAAAACACATTTCAAATAATTCCTGTGAAGTTATTATGTTTTTATTAATAAAAGTTTGATTTTATTATAAAAAGAATTTAACCCTAGAAAAAGAATCTCTTGACATGTTGAGCACATTATTATAAAACCTTAAGGAACCAAATTCAAAGTCTTCCCTTCCCAAGTTGGATAAAACACTGTGTTTTAATATATTGAAGAAGAACTTCCACAGGGAGGAACTTCAGAGATATCCCTTTCCACCCAAGCACTCAACATGCAACTTTATCTGGAACAGGCTGCACCCTACTTCTGCCTCTCCATCACCATGTTTAATGTTGACTAAAGGGAGAACAGCAAGCCATAGAGTTACAGATTAAATTCCAGGTTCTAGGATTCAAGTTGGGAAGTGAAATTTCAAGTGTCATAAATGTAAATAATTCTGTAAAATTTCATAAATATACAGTTGAAGACAACATTATTTATTATATAAAAGCATGGTAACCAATGTGGGGAAAGGATAAGCTGTGAATGGGAAGAAATAATCTTCCCTAGATATGGATTATGTGCCAAATACTAAGTACTATACACAAAAGCTAAAGAAGAGATGTTTAAGGGATCTTCTCTATAAATACACTGGATTTAGAGATGTTAATTTGTCAGATAAGGAAAAAAACATAGTACTAGATAATGAAAACAAGAAATTACTGAATAGAGAATAAAATAATATGTAAGTAATCTAAGTCAAAGAATGAAGCCCTGATAGGCAGACTATTTAAAAGAGAGCACAGCATGAAAAGTCTGGAGAAAGTCAAATCTGGAGCTTACACTGATTCATTTTTTTTAAAGTCAAAATCCAGTTGTTACATGAATAGATTTTTGAAAAACAATGTAGATTTTAGTGATGATCTAGATTTTAGTTGAGTTTTTTTATTTTTCTGAACATAATTGTAGTAAAATTGATTTAATAACAGAATAGAGTTTGAATTAGAGAACTGAATTATCTAATAGAGAACTGAATTATCTAATAGAGAACTGAATTATCACAGCAATGTTTGTTGACTCAAATCAGAGAAAAATACATTAAGTATTTCTTTAATTATTATGACTTTAATCATTAAAGATGGGTGATTCTTAAGTAGACTTTAAATAAAATCTAAAATATGCCTAAATATTGTATTTCTATACAAAAATGTGCACATATAATTTTATGCATACTTCTCTATCAATAGCCTTGCTAATAACTTTATATATCTTAACATCTATATTTGTCAACATAGGATAGACTATTATTTTTTTTTTAACATTTTAAGTAATTAATTAATTAATTTATTTTTGGCTGTGTTGGGTCTTCGTTTCTGTGTGAGGGCTTCGTCTAGTTGTGGCAAGCGGGGGCCACTCTTCATCATGGTGCGTGGGCCTCTCACTATTGCGGCCTCTCCCGTTGCAGAGCACAGGCTCCAAACGCGCAGGCTCAGTAGTTGTGGCTCATGGGCCTAGTTGCTCCGTGGCATGTGGGATCTTCCCAGACCAGGGCTCGAACCCGTGTCCCCTGCATTAGCAGGCAGATTCTCAACAACTGTGCCACCAGGGAAGCCCTAGACTATTATTAAGTTACAAATAAACCTCAAGCTCTCAGTGGCTTAATACAACAAGATTTATACCATAATTATGAAATGCCCAATACTACTCTCCAGGGCAACTTTCTTTCATTCAGTGACTCACAAAACTGGGCTGAGACACTTTCAGAACTGGTGAATATTTAGTAAGCCTAAATATTTCTGCCATACGATCAAGTTTTGAAAACCCAGATTTTAAAAAGAAAATTTTTTGACATACACTAATTTATTTATCCAGTCAGTGAGGTTTCTGGAGTGTTTACTGTGTGTTAGACACTAGCTAGGCTAAGTTTATAACTATAGACTATAAATGCTAAGCAAAACAGATTTTTCATTTGTTCTAATGAAGCTGACAGTCTGAGGTATATTTGTGGGGGAGAGGATGAACAAAAACTAATAAAAAAAATCACACAAGAATATAATTGCAAACTATGATAATTGTTGTTTAATAACAATGGGGATTTATGTAAACATACAGTAGGGTTTCTATTCTAACTAGTCAAAAGAATTAAGAAAATACAGATTTATCGAAAATCGAAGAGTAAGTGGGAGGTGTTTGTTACCCTGAAGGAACAGAACTTACAAATGTCCTGAGGAAAGTGTGAATAAGTCCCCGTTAAGTAGATGAACAAAAAATCAGCTCATGAAGTGCCTGGTAGTCCATGTTAAAGGTGGTATGTATTAAAAAGTAGTGGACAGTACTTTAATTGTGTGTACATGTGTGCATGACTTTAAGATTGCCCTGTCTCTAATATAGGGAACTGTACTCACAGTTAGGTGGCAAGTCCAGGCAAGAGATGATGGTATATTGGAAAATGTGGTGACAATAGGAAATGGAACTTTGGTTTCAACTTAGAAGAGAAAGAAAACAGAAAGTCCACATCTAATTTCAAATCCTATATTTGTCATAAAATACTTATTAAGACACCTGATAATTAAGTAATGTATGCAGATGCTAAGAAACATGGAACTGTGTGCATGTGCATGGGGGGGAGGAGGGAGAAAATATATAATAATTCATTCCTGATAATAGGACAGTTAAAATAGTAAATAGTTCTCTTGACTTAGTTTATTTTCATATATGTGACCCACTAACTTGGGCACCTTTGTGGATTCATTTGGTAATTTCTCTGATAATCTATGAAATTAAGTGATTAACAATTTGTTTATATTTCCCCCAATTTTTATGTGTGCTAGTGTGCTAGATTGATTGCAGAAATGGCCCCAATTCTTCACCCGCTCGTCAGTCAACCCCAGTATCTAAACTCTTTGCAATACGATTTTTTAGTTCTTCACATCAAATGATACATTTCTTTTCTTTACCCCTGGGATTTGGACGAGTCTAGTAACTTGTCTTACATAATAGATTATAAGGAAATGATGCTGTGCCAGTTCTGAGGCTCAACGTTATTAGGCCTTGCATGATTCCATTCTCTCTTCCTCTTCTGTTTCCATCCTGAGGTTTAGCTTGGCTATCTTGCCCAAGGAGGTTCATCAAGTAGAACCAAATCAGACCAATTTTTTCTAGCTGAAGGCCCAGACCTGTGAGAGAACTCACCCAAGATCAGTAGAGCAGAACAACTGATGGACAGCTGATCACAGATGCATGAATGGCCTCCTCTGAGCCCAGCTCAGTCAACAGAACTGCCCAGCTGACATACAGTCTCATAAGTGAAAATAATTGGTCTATTGCTATATGACATGGAAATGTCATGATTAATTTTTGCACAGCATTACTGTAGCCATAGATAACTGAGATAGTTAGTAATGATTGCTGATAACTCCCAATGATTCCCAGTTAAAACATTTATGAGCATATTATGCTTTTAACATCAAAATCTATATTATATGTTGCCATTTTCATTCCCCCACACACATCCTAGAATATTGAGTATAGAGCAGGTGATCAAAATTATTAACGACTGATCAATTGATATGACAATAGAAACATATCAAAATTTCCCCAAATTTGAGGCACTAAAGTTATTCACTCAATATTTGGGCTTTATGTTTCATATGCCTAGAATAGGCTTCTGAAACTGTTTACTAAAATAATAAATTGATGAATGCATATATAGGCATATATAGTGCCTATATTATAGTTAATTGTGTACAATACTGTAACCTCCACTTTCCCTGAATTTAATAGACATTCATAAATTACTCTTAAATAAATACCTGAAATGATAAACATTTGTATATCTGAATTGTGAAATGATAAACATTTGTATATCCGAATTGTGACTCCCCACTTCAAATCCATATGTTAAAGCTCTAATTCCTAACATGACTGTATTTAGAGATCAAGCTTTTAGGAGGTAAATAAGACTGAAGCAGGTCATAAGGGTGGAATATTAATCTGATAGGATTGGTGGCTTATAAGAAGAAGAAGAGAGAGATGTCTCTCTCTCCCTGCACACAGAATGAGGAAAAGCCATGTGAAGAAACAGTAAGAAGGTGGACATCTACAAGCTAGGAAGAGAGGTCTCACCAGAAACCAAACCTGCTGCAACCTTGATCTTGGACTTGCCAGCTTCCAGACTGTGAGAAAGTTCTGTTTTTTATGCCACCCAATGTATGGTATTATGTTATGGCAGCCTGAGCAGACTAAGACAGTATGAAGAGAACAAAATAATAAAATTATCTACCTCTGTCAAATTTACACAGATGGTAGTATAGTGTTGAAAGCTGAGGAACACAGTATAAGAATCTTTTGAAAGGGAGTAAAATGTGTCTAGGAAAAATCAACTAGATATTTTTTAGCTGATTGTGAGAAAAGAAGACTGAAAATATAGAATTTTATTTATTTGTTTCTCTAAGTAGCTATCCTGTACCCTGCCTTCAAAATTATAATGGCATCGAGATTAGATCTTATTTCAGGCCTACTTAAGCAAGCAGAATAGACACAAACTGCTGGACGGAAAATGAACTGTTTAATATGGAAGAATAGACACAGTTTTGGTCTCTTTATGTTGCTTCTGGGTATCTCCCTCAAATCTATTTTGAGTCAAATTCATTCACTCTGCTTTTTTTGTCACCATATAGCATTTTTCTCACGTGTGTATGGCTACTAATCAGGATTCTACTCATTGTTCTACAAATAAGTGTTTGTGTGAATAAGTTTCAAATTTATGGACACTGAAAGCAACTAGCAAGTTGTGTGGCACAAAACAATTATTCAACATACAGTGGTCTCATCTGTTTTCTCTAGTATATTTGGCTATAGTTTCAAAAAATTAATATTCTTTGAAACAGTCAATACTTAGTAGAGATCAATAAACAAATAAAGTAACATATAGAGTTGGAAATGCAGAAGTAGTCTTAGATATTGACTTAGAGACAATAGCATTGTGGTCCGACAGCTGTTTTGTGTAGGAGAAGGCAGAATCAAAACACTATGGGAGTTAGAGCCACAAGATCAAGCATATCTAAGACATATAGTGCAAACTATTCCTAGGTTAAGTTCATCTCGACCCACTGATACATGATATTTAGATGGTAGTAATATATTCCTGCAAAAAATTAAAAGCACATATATTGATTGAATACAGAAAAATAAAACTAGAGTTTATTAAAATTTTGGTATACACTGTATCTTTCCAAAACAGTACCTTTGTTCAAATATATACATATTAAAATTATTGTTTTATTTTATTTAATTTTCAAAAATGTAAGATAATATTTAAAACATTTAACTTAATTGTTTCCACTTAAAAATATGCCATGAACATCCTTCCAAATTGATATGTATTTAATATACATTTAACTTGTCATCTTTCAATAATTTATAGATTTTTATTAAATGAATTCAATGCATATTCAACCATTTTTCTATACTTGAGTATCAACATTGTTACTGGAATTTTAAAATTAATTACAGTCATGACTATATCTCTCAATTATTGATATCTTCATATCTGTAGAGAAAGTTCACAGAAGGAAAATGCTGCTTCCAAAAGTATATATATTTTAAATTTTAATTAATACTGCTAGATTACTTCCTAAAATTTCTATAATTTACAGTACCACCAACAATGTGTAAGAATATTTATCCCTCAATATCTTTTAGTGCAATGTAAAAAATATTCATTACTGATTTAATTTGCAGTGTCCTGACTTCTAGTAATGTTAGACATCTTACAGTATGTTTATTGTCCTCTTGCATTTTCTATTCTGTGAATTATTTGTTCAAAACTTTTATTATTTTTCAATTGAATTATTTTATTTATAAATTTATAGGAGCTCTTCACATTAATTTAAAATTGCTTATTGTATGTATTCCTCTGTCATATACATTAATAACATTTTTTCTATTGGTCTATCATTTGTATTTCAATACTGTTTATTATGTTTTTTACCAAATGAACACTTTCATTTTAAGTTAGTTTGTTCTTTGATTTTTTTATTTATATATTTTTCTTATATGTCTTAATTACCTGGAAAGATAATCTAAGTTTTATTAATTAATGATTGTTTATATTTTTAACAAAAATTAGAGATAATAAGACACATTATCCCTTTGCTGTTTCATGATGGCAACTAAAGATTTACATTTTCATATGTTGTAAATGAGTTTTGAGTTATAGAATAAAGAGATGAAATGGCCAAGTGCACAGAAATCACCTCATTCAGATTTTGTTGTGGACCAACATGGAGGAAAATGTTATGTGATAACCTTATGTTAAATGAGACACTGTCTTATTGGACTGTGAGAGATTCTCCTGTTGGCATTGAAAAAGTAAGGTCAATGTTGATATTGTCTGAGGGCCACATGGCTTGGACCTGAGGACAGCCTCAAAGAGCTGAGGATAACCCCAGCTGACTGCACTAAAATAGGGACCTCAGTCATAAGGAACTGAATTCTTCTAACTACCTGGATGAGCTTGGAAGAGCACCTCAAGCTCCAGATGAGAACACAGCCCAGTCCACACCATAATTCCAGCTTGGTGAGACCCTGAACAAAGGACTTGGTGTAGCTGTGCCAGGACATTTGGCCCAGGGAAACTGAGATAAGAAATCTGTGTTGTTTTAAATTGCTAAATTTGTGGTAATTTGTTACACAGTATTAGACACTAATACAAAGACTCTGAATTTTAAGACGTTAGAAAACCAGAGGTCCATTCCCTCCAATGATTGACACTGACTTTCCTACAACTCTGAGTATAGTCTCCAAGTAGATTAAATTTGATTTATAGAAATAAAGAAATCTAGCATTCCTTGACCGCTGGCCCATTTAACTTACTTGTATAATCAAGCCCTTCCTTTACCTAAATGTCACATTGCCTCCCACATTTATATCTTAATTGGATCTGTCTTCAGACTCTGTTCCAAATATCTATTTGGCTACCTCTCCAAAGACACTAAATTATTTTTTTATTTTGGTGATTTATAATAACTTTTATTGTCGAGTATAGGAAATCTTCACTCATTGTTCCACTTTTCAAGATTTTCTCGTCTACATTTATTCTCCACATGAACTTTGGAAACACTAAATCAAGTTAAAAATGTGATTCTAATTAAAATATCATTAATTCTTTGTATCTCCATTTGGCATTTTAAATGATATTAAGTTTTTACCTCCTGGAGGATGGTTTATCTACAATGTGTTAAGACTTTTTTCCTCTTATGATTTAACTTGAAGGGTGTCCCTATGGAAATCTACATCTTTCTACATTCTCAGTGTCTGTGGTTCTGATATATTTGATTTCACCTCAGGATATAGGAATGGAGCACATAAAGTAAACCTTACCCTGGTCACATTGACAGGTTGGTGTTGGGCATGTCACCCAAAGCAGGCCAGCCAGTTTTCATTGAACTTCAAAATTGAGAATATGTAGTGCTGGAGCTAAGGTTACTCATTGTTATTCCGTGGAATCTGATTTTATAGCCGAGTTTAGAAAACCTGATGAACTCAACTAGATGATGTTTATGACTGACAATAGAGTAAGATGGCTGGATGGCCTCTAATTGTTGTTTGTTTGTTTTTAAGTGTTAACATAAAGGGATATCCCATAACCTGTTCTGTTCATCTTACCTTCAAAATATATATCACTAGGTACATTTGTTTCTGTCTCCTCTTACAAGCTTTTGGCTGTTCTGGGCATTCAAAGGATAGAATCCACACTGGCCTCCAAAAAAAGACCAGACAGAATCTTAGTATGGCATAGATGAGCTTCATTTTGGATAGACAGGAAACAAGAGAGTTAATGGATGAAGTTGGTGAGGAGACTTCTTTAGACACTGATGGGGATTAACCTGGCAAAGGTTCTGAGAGTAAGTAGTGAGAAATTCTCAATCAAGTGAGAATTGGTACATTAGTGAATGATGTCTTAGCTCCCAGGTTAATAGTCATATGAACCATTTTCCTTGAAAGAGTCCTTCTGTATTTACTCAACTGGCATCTGACCTCCTCCTTTGTTGGGCTAGTTCTGTATCAATAGCAAAGCCTCGTAGTTGGGAAATCCTGCTATTAATGTAGTTAATGTCTTTTCTTCTCCCCAGGACTCAGATGTCCTCTTTCATATTTATTTCACCTTCTCACTCACTAAATATCTGTCTCCTATTTTTTATCTTCTGCTAAAAAATATTATCATTTTGTTTTGTTTTACATAGATCTTGATGGCTTATTAAAACAGTGGTCTTAAATTATTAATGAGTAAAAAAGTATAGTTTCCCTTTTCTTAAAGACAGGAAAACAATGTTTGCAGTCTGTTAAGAGGTGAGAAGAAAATGACATTTTTTAGTGTAAAATAAACAAGAATAAAAGTAGAGGTGGTACTTTTCATTAAAACAATGAAAAAAAATAGCCTGTGTAGTGTAGCCAGTGACACTAGCAATGCCCAACTAAAAACAGAAATGATAAAAGAAACTTGTTGTGATAAAATTTATATAATTCTTAAGAATACATTTAGCAAGAAAGGTGCAAGCTCTATATAAAGAGAAGTATATACATTTTTAATACATTTCTAAAGGCAGAATCTCATATTCCAGAAACATAACAAAATGTGTTGCTCTTATGGCTATAAGGTTGGTAAATCAGGTAAAATAAAAGATATGGAATATAAACAGGTGTTTGTGGATTGTACAAAGCTAATCAGAATTAAGGATATATTGCTGCCATTTTTAAATCCCCTATTATCTGTAGCTTCAGACCTACCTTGCTACCATGTTGGCTTTTCTCTGCTTGATGTTATCCATCTCATTGTTCTCCCTATGTTCTGGAAATTCTTTGGACAACTTCTCCTGCTGAACATTTCCACTAGGCATGAATGTCCTTGCTGTTCAATCTATTACCTTGGTCTTATTTCACTTCTGTGAATTTCACTTCTCTAGGTGAAGGAGGTCTTTTACTTCCACTGTCTGCATGGGACCTGGCTGCAACATATATTTCTTAACTTGAATCTTAGTCACACACATAAAAATCTCTCAGTTTTTTCAAAAGCTACCCATCTCTACCAAAACCAAATAAGAAGCATGTTAGTTTCATACTTTTTCTTTCTTTATTCTTCAGATATTAAATGTGTGTATGTGTTTTGAGGAAAAGAAAGTCAGCTGTTCATAAAATTACCTGAGACCTATCTTGATTATTTGTGTGAAGAGTGGAATGACACTTTTTGTGTATTTATATTCTATTTATATTTATGACATCTAACAATTAAATCTGTTACTGTCATCTGAGTTCCACCAAGGTTGGGTACTTTTAATGTTTATTTCCCTAATGTACCTCACATGCCTAGGACAGTGCTGTTGCCTAGTATTTAATATAAGAAAATATAAGAATTTATGCTGAATGAACAAATGATACTTGACTCTACAAGCAGATTTCCAAATCTGAACATTTCCCTTGAAAATAATTGTTAATATTTAATGAGTATATGTCATTTCAGCTTCATTGATTTACATATATTTTCTCTGTGTTTTTTTTAATACTTCTCCTCAAAAACTCTGCAGATTATTTCTCAGTTTTATAAATGAAAAAAAAATCTTTTAACTTGCTCATTGTAAATAGACTATTTAGCTAAAAAGTTAGGTAAAGAGAACACAGAGCTAGTAAATAGAAGATCCAGACTTGAGAATCTACTTCTGTCCAAAGATAATTGCCATTTCCTAGGTAACATTTTACATGCTAATTGCATGATACAAAGTAGATTATTTGATTTCCACAGTTACACACTTAAAATATTCAGTCTTCAAGTAGAAGAGAAATCATGTCTCCCTTTTGCAGCCCCATGGAAGCTCAAGCAATTTGCTTTGAGTCTCTTTAGGTATGACCACTTGGAAAGAACTGTGAGTACCCACTTGCCATGTTTCTTTAGAAGGTAGGAAACTACTACTCCTCTGTAGAAAGAGTATTACAAGACCCTTCCACTATATTCCTCTATACATCCTTTCATACGTGCTTCCTGGAGGAGCAACTTTGCTAAGTGATGAGCTGGGAAGAAGGGAGTTCTTAGACTTCTGTCTTAGTCCATTTGGGCTTCTATAACCAAATACCACAGATTAGGTGATTATAAACAACAGAAATGTATTTCTCACAGTTCATTCATGAGGCTGGGACATCCAAGATCAAGGTGCTGGCAGATTCAGTGTCTGGGGAAGGCCACTTCCTAGTTCATAAACAGCTCCCATTTCACTGTAACCATACATGGAGGAGGATACAGATGAGCTCTCTGGGATTCTTTTATAAGGGCAATAATATACTGTATGAAGGCTCTGCTCTCATGACCTAATTATCTCCCAAAGACCCCACCTCTAATACCATCACATTGAGAATTTGGTTTCAATATGCGAATTTGTGGGGTGGGGGAGGGACAAAAACATTCAATATATAGTATACAGGATTTAAGGCTTTCTGGGTCCTCACTCTTTGGAGCAGCCTCTTTTCTGGATGGCTATTCTCTCTCTTCCATGATAGGCTCCTGGCCTGTACTGATGGTGAAGTCTGCAATTCAGGCTATGCCAGTGACTTGGGGAGCAATCTGAACACTGATCAGTAGTGAAATGTTAAATCCCTCTTTGTGTCTAGATATCTAATACAAAATTTCCATTTTGGATTTTGTCAAAAATAGTTTAACAGTTTTATTATTTGATCTCCATCTATGTGACACTTCTTTCTACCAGTTCAGAAATTGGAGGAGGAACAGTGGACTGTTCATTGGACTAACAGTGGACTAATCCTCCTTACCACCTTTCTTTTTTTTTTTAACCAGGTGATTCTAAACTCAGAATCTTCCTTAATTCCTTGAATATTGTAGATCTCTATTACATAAATATGGATCAATTTAGCATTTGTGAAAGCATTCTATAAACAGTAATGGCTATAAAATTTTTAGCTATTTTACATTGAATTTGAGTGAAGACAAGTACTTAGAAATAATGACATGTAGTCTACATTTTTTCAACCCCCCAAAAGAGAATTAGATTTTAAATGAAATATAAGGAAAATAAATGTTGTACTATGTTAAAACCTGCTGAAGAAAGGACATGTGAGCAAGCACTGTCATAGACCATAATACTCATAGAAATATCATTTTGTCAATATAGTATTAAATAAGGTTCTATTAGTAATATAAATTTAAATCTGGATATGATAGTATAAGTGATCTAGTTAAATAATTTTAAAAGTCATAGCTTTGAGTTAGAGCAATTAACTGGAATCCAAGGTTGCATAGCTGCTTTCCCCAGAAGCAAGAATAAAACCCTAGCCTTCTTAAGTGAGAATATGTCTATATCACACCTATTGTGTGATCTAGCACAGTGCCTAGGCCTCAGTAAGAGTCACAGTGTGTTCTAGTGCTAGTGTTCTCTTCCCCTCTTCAATTCTGAGTCCAATCCCTGTATTCTGTTTGCTTCTCCTTCTCTTAAGAGGAGTTAGAGATCTAGATGGACCTAGATATGATCATACTAAGTGAAGTAAGACATATGATATCTCTTGTATTTCAAATTTATAAAAATGATACAAATGAACTTATTTACAAAACAGAAACATACTCATAGACATAGAAAACAAACTTAAGGTTACCAAAGGAGAAAGGCGGGAAGGATAAATTAAGAGCTTGTGATTAATATATATAAATTATTATATATAAAATAGATAAACAAGGACCTATTGTATGGCATAGGGAACTAGATTCAATAATTTGTAATAACCTAAATGCATTATAATCTGAAATAATAATCTTAAAAAGAACATATATACATGTATATCTGAATCAATTTGCTGTACAACAGAAAGTAACACAACATTGTAAATAAACTATACTTCAAAAAAAAATTTTTTTTTTAATTTGAAAACTTAAGAAAAGAAGTCAGAGACCTAACAGTATTCATACGGTCAATGAGAGTGTATCAGGTGCCTAATTTTCAGAGAGAGAAAAATATTTTTTTGGTCAAAATTGATAATGTCTCAGAGGAGAAAATAAATGTGCAAACATTGCACTTTGCCCAGTTGTAAATCTACCTCCTTTTGATGGATATTTGTGTTCCTAAAATGTTTAGTTTAGCCAAATTTGGAAAATTGAATTGTGTTCCAAATACAAGTGAATGGCTCCATATAGAGTGAAAAATGCTGGTAGATTTTATTGTAATTGGAAACCTCTCAAAATGTAAATATCAAGTCCATAATCCATCTGCTGGCAATTAAAGATTTATTTAAAGGGGAATTTTGAACATCTATTTTTAATTCCTATAGGATTTATATCTCTCTGCTGGCGTAGGAGGGGAAGTGTAATTGAACGGGGGCATGAGTGTGAAGGACAGTGCGAATGAGTAAATGTGAGTGGGAGTGCTCATGTGTGAGAGTGTAAGAGCACATGTAGATGCACTGAGCCTGTGTGTGAGTGTGTGTGGTCAGGCTGCATGGGACTGACGTGAAAGTTCAGATACACACATAGGGATGATGTTCAACACAGCAATGCTAAACAGAATCTCTGAGCTTCCTTTACCTCTGCCAGAAAGGACTCTGCAGATGCTTCTTGGCTGGAGATCACACCTCTGCTATTACAGTCTGAGAAACACCCCCATGTGTTTCTCATACTCCTTCCCTCTCCTCCGGAGAAGCCCTCCTGTAGAGTATCATTTTGATGAAATCACACCACTGGTTTGGTTTATTTTTTCCTCTTCCTTTCTTTCTTACTGGCAGATACTACTGTTGATAATATCTTCTCAGTTGCCTAAAAGACAAATTTGACTCACGGTTAGGTGACATTATACATATGCAAAAGAGGTTTTAGGTTTTTAATCTGTAGCACTTAATTTTGTTCAAAAATTATACCCTATCTTTGATTGTAACTGCTGGGTTAGTCAGGGTTCTGTCCTTTTTTTCACAGCCCTTTGCTATGGTTCAACATCAGTAATATTCTTCCATAGATATGAAGCTAGTATTCAGTCATTTTGTGAAAATTTACTTTATTTCACTTACAGTGTTTTTTGTTACTGAATCTATTCCAATATATAATTTTTGGCTGTTCTTTCTACCATCAACCCAGAGTCTATAACTTAGTTTCAAATATTTTTTGAATACTGAGCTATGTGTATTCATATGGGACAATTTAGTTTAATTTTAATATTGATCAAAAGGTCCTTACCATGACATATAAAGATAATTTTCAGTGGAAGTTTAGTTATTTGAGGTAAGCAATTTTTGTTTGTCTACTTCTAATTGTATATTATTCTGTTTGTTCCGCTACAAATTACTTTATAACTGGTAGCAGTATCTTATACTTAATTTGACTAGTATATTTCCCAGGAATTTAAATTTGAATAATTTTAGGAAAGGTGTCAAGTTCTAATTCTCCAGATTTCTCACACTCTGTAGATGTGCACGACTTTACCACTTTGCTTCTCAAAATACTTAAGATTGAGACTCCTAATTAAAGGGATGTTAATGCCCTGTTAAGACAAATGTAAAGAAATACAAAGAATATAAAACAAGCTGAGCACAATCAACAACTTGAAAAGCTGAAATACAGCTAATAATAAAAAATGGCTATAACACTTGATTAGCTTATAGATTGTACCACAGTTAGATAATTAAAAACAGGGATAGAAACAGGGGCCAATTTCCATCCAATCTAGGAAGACTCTTGGAAGAGCTAGGATTTTAAAATCTATGGTTACAGGAGAGGATATTAAAAAGAAAAGATGGACTACTCCCAAAAGACAAAACAAAAATAAGATGTTGAGAGGAAAATATGGGGAGGAGACACAGTGTGAAAAATAATGAAGTCAAGAGACTCTGAATCAACTTATTGAAGAAAAAGAAGCGACTCTCTGCTTTATATGTATTTTAATTTCATATTTAGTCTATCCATTTCTATAATTCTTATATATTCTTGTAACATTTATTTCCCTGATGACTCTACGTTCACTTTTACTGAAATGGAAATCAACTCTTATTTTGCCACTGAGTGACTGCTATATGTCAAGGCAGAGCCATCCTACTGGTTTCCTATATTTTACTTGGCAAAATGTGAGGGTATGGCATTTTTAAAGGTTTGCATATCTTGATACTAGAAAATGCCAAGTAAAATCCACAAGGCATCTATACTTTGGTACAGGGCACAGGAATATATATCCATGACCTCCTTCAACATAAAATAGACCAATAAATATACAATCTCAGGGTAAGACCACTCATTAACATTTTTTTTCTTTTGGGTCAAATTATGTGTTCTGAGTTCCCAGAGGTATAAAGTGTCACTTTCTCTGATGATGTGGAAGACCTATACTTGTTATTTTGTCTCTCAAAATGGTGGTTAGAGAGAAGGTTATAATGAGATTAGTTATATATTATTTGGCCTTAGAATAGTACATGCAGTTGTTGCAATTAGAAAATTATCTGAGGTAATTTACATCTAATTCTGATATACTTTAAGTGAGTTAGCAGACACAAATAAAATAAGATCTAGTTAAGAGAGCAGCTGGTGAAAGGACACGAGATATTAAAGTCTTTCCTTAAACTGCACTATTTTCCCTTTTATTCTGAGTTATGATATATACAACATAGAGGTTTTATAGTTTATTAAGCCCTTTTGGGTAGTGATGTAACCTTTAATAAGTTGACCTTCTGAGTTCAAATTCAGTTCATAAAATGGCATTTTCCAAAGAGCGCTAAGAGTCATATTTAGAAAATATAAGTACATCAGCCAAAAGTCAATTTGTGCATTTGCTATTCACTTGCCTCAGTGTTTTCAAATCAACCAAAAATATATTCCTAGGTGCTAAAGCCAAACTTCTTTTTTCTTCATGTATTAACAGCATATCCCTGTTGGATAAGAATATTCAGTGTTTCTTTCTTCAAAACACCTTAAAATTCAGCTGGCATTTCATACTTTTTTTACATGCTTGTAAAAAATATCTAGGGAAAAGTATATGCTGTGGATGAAATCTGATTATTAATCTTTTGAAACAACTACAACAGAAAACAAAGCCAAAAAATAGAGAATGGTGGAAATATTTTGAAATTGATGCATAAAAATATTAATATTCTAAATTAAATTAACTTTCTAGTGAAAATTTAAAGAGACCTAATAATGCTTAACACTTCTGTGTACTCAAAGAGCTAGACCAGCCTCTGTTAATTTACCAAAAACACATAATTTGCAGGTCTTTCACCTCTAAGAGATAGTGTTCCTGAGTAGATAGGCTTTGGGCAAAGGAACCCAACAGAAGGCTTAGCAAATGCATCTTAATTCAACCAGAATCAAATTTTTATCAACAATTTACCTAACCCAATTCCAGGTACCTGTGGGTTGAAGTTGAGAGAAAGATCAAAACAAAAATATACAAACAAAAAACTGACCAAAAACAATTTTGGAGAGCCACAAAGCAATAAACTGGCAGATCATAAGAGCTGTTGGTGGTCTGCACTTGGTTAGTGACAATCAGAGATGGGATTGGGCTTCAGAAAATCAGGAAAACAGCCAATGGCACAAGCATTCATTTCATTATTATTTGGTAGGAACATACATTCTCCAAAACAAACATAATTATGACAGCCTGCTTATATATGAAATGTATCTCTCCTTTTTCACATCTTTAGCATAGTATGTAAATCCCTTTTATTTTAAGCTTCAGTAATAAATTATTTTAGACTGTTTTTGAACAAAATTTAAAGAAGACTGCTTTCCAACCTAAGTGTCCAACCACAGATGAATGGATAAATAAGATGTGGCACATACAATGGAATATCACTCAGCCATAAAAAGAAACAAAATTGAGTGAGGTAGATTAGATGCACATAGAGTCTGTCATACAGAGTAAAGTAGGTTAGAAAGAGAAAAAACAAATACTATATGTTAACACATATATATGGAATCTAAAAAAAAAAAAAGGTTCTGATAAACCTAGGGGCAGGACGAGAATAAAGACACAGATATAGAGAATGGACTTGAGGACACGGGGAGGGGGAAGGGTAAGCTGGGACAAAGTGAGAGAGTAGCATTGACATATACACACTGCCAAAGGTAATATAGATATCTAGTGGGAAGCAGCTGTATAGCACAGGGAGATCAGCTCAGTGCTTTGTGACCACCTAGAGGGGTGGGATAGGGAGGGTGGGAGGGACAGAAGACGGCGGGGATATGGGTATATATGTATGCATATAACTGATTCACTTTGTTATACAGCAGAAACTAACACAACAATGTAAAGCAATTATACTCCAATAAAGATGTTAAAAAAAAAATAAAGACTGCTTTCTATGCAAACTGACAAAGTTTATCTGAGCAACATTTCCCCCCTTCTTGATTTCTATATTTTTTAACCATGATTTGTAATGTTTTCTCTCCTCCTATACTCTTTTGTTGCACATATATTTGAAAAAAGACTCGAGGAATGTACTATGTACATGGACACGAATGACAAACCTTTCAGGCAGCCAGCCTGTCAAGGCAAGGGCCAGTCAGGCCATGTCAACTACAAGTGACCTCTTGTTTGGTAGGTCTGACCTTGTACTGAGGTATGTGCTACATACTGGGAAAAAAGAATAATATAAAATGGTCCTATGCTTTGCAAAAGATTCATTTTCATATATACACATATATAATACATACATATTTGTATATGCATATATATTTTTAATGTCTTGAACACTCTGTGTGTATATATACGTGTTTGGGTAGAAATGGGGACCTGATAATTAGAAGGTTATCTGTTTGTCTTGCTGTGCTCTGTAGTAGGTTTGGAGGCACACATTTTGAAGCGGGGGTGGAGACAGCTGAACACCTCTGCCTGCATGACTAAGGAATGAATAATATAGGGATCGTGAAGAAGGTAACTAGGAGCAGGGAAGCTGTGTTAGCAGGAAGAGAAAAAAGAGAATAAAGGGAACCCTAATTAGGACTATCGACAGACCAGATTTTGGGAAATAATATTTACTGAGGATAGAAGTTGTTAATTATGGGTATTTCATTTAAAACCTTCCATTCTACACTATACATTTCTCATTATTGTGTTTACACATGAAATATTTCAGGCATACAAAATTTGTAGCAAATGATATAATAAACACACATGAAACCACCACGCAGCTTAGGAAAATTCATCTTTAGAGTTAAAATTGAAGGATGTTTTATATCCTTCCCTCTGCAGAGGTAGTTACAGTCCCAATTATTATTTATCATATATCTGCATGTTTATACATAAGTAACAGGTTATTTGAATGAATATAATAGATGTTTTAGAGTACTTATTCTTTTTTTTTGTATTTTTAAGTAGACTATCTTTTAGAGCAACTTTGTGTTCACAGCAAAATTGAGTAGAAGGTAAAGAGATTTCTGATAACCCCCCTGCCGCCCTCACACACGCATAGCTTCCCCAATTATCAACATCCCCATCAGAGTGGCACTTCTGTTACAACTAAGGAACCTGCACTGACACACCATTATCACCCAAAGTCCATGGTTTACATTAGAGTTCACTTCTGGTTGTTTACTTTCTATGGGTTTGGGCACACCTATAATGACATGTATTCACCATTGATAGTATTGTACAGAGTAGTTTCACTGTCCTAAAAATCCTCTATTCATCCCTATTTATCCCTCCCTCTCACCTAACTCCTGGCAACCACTGATCTTTTTACTGTCTCCATAGTTTTGCATTTTCCAGAGTGTCATTGTTGAAATCAGAAAGCATAGAGCTTTTTCTGATTTAAGGATTCTGTGTGTCTTTTTAGGATTGATAGCTCATTTCTTTGTAGCACTAAATAATATTACATTGTCTGAATATGCCACAGTTTATTTATCTATTCACCTACTGAAGGGCATCTTAGTTGCTTCCAAGTTACGCAATTATGAATAAAGCTGCTGTAAATATCCAGGTGCAGCTTTTCGTGTGGACATAAGTTTTCAACTCCTTTGTTCAATAGCAATGAACAAAACTGACAAAATTATTTTTGCTTCATTCAGAATGTTAGGTATGCCATCTATCATTTATGGGTATGTTATAGCAAAACTGTCATCGTTTTAGGGATAGCTGTTCCATTGTGTTCTGGAAATTACTCCCTTGACTCTCTCCCTAAACCAAATAAAGACACACAATTGTGGAAAAATAAATTAGTATTATCAGTAAATACACATTCCTAATAGGGTCACAGGCTCAGAAATTCCCAAGCTTCCGCTTGCCTTTTTCTTTTTCCTTTAAAATACTACTAATAAATTTAGGCCTCTTTTGGATTATTACCTACAGTAATGACCTACATTAACTTTTAAGATTATACTGCCTCTTTGAAATGTAAAATATTTAGCATATTGCTTAGCATGTTAAAGGTGCTCTATAAATAATAATTACCTATTTCTTTCTCCTCTGCCATGAAATGGGAAAGAGTATTTCTCTATCTTATTCTGCCATAAAATAATAAAACAACTATACAAGAGGTAAATGTATCATAAAATATTGCACAATAAATTGTGCTGCCCTATGGATATTGCTATTGCTCTTAAGTTTCATTTCTTTATTTGAAGGGGAATGCCTGATCTACTAATTGCCATGAACTGATCACCTGCTTCACACTGCCCTGCTGTGTACTTTGCAGCCATATGTTCCTCCCTTGTTGAATACCATGGCCACTGTTACATTTTAGTAGCAGCTTACAAAGAAACTCAAAGAATCATCCGGGAATTAATACAGAGACTGATATCAATGCCTTTGGATTAATTAATTAATTAATGTTGAAATAATCAGTTTTGGTAGTCGATTGTGAGCATGAGGGGTCTTGAGGAATCTGTCATATGCTAGGATTGTCATTTTATATATGGCATGTCTCTTTGAGCTTGTTTTTTCCTGTCAGCTATTGCAGGAATGGGTAACTACCTCTGGCTTTACTATGTTCAATTAAGATGACATATTTTACTCGTGTCTGGTTTCTTCCTGTCTCCTTTGAACACAAGGACCGGAGAAGTAGCTTTAAGATATTGTATTTGTTTATTTGGGCTCCCATAATAGAAAACTACAGACTTGGTGGTTTGAACAACAGACATTTACTTTCTCACAGTTCTGGAGACTGTAAGTCCAATATCAAAACGCCAGCAGGGTTGGTTTCTGGTGAGAATTTCTTCCTGGTTTGCAAGGTGGCTACTTTTTTACTGTGTCCTCACATGGCCTTTTCTTTGTGCTTGCAGGCAGAAAGATTGCTGGTGTCTCTTCCTCTTCTTATAAGGACATCAATCCTACCAGATTAGGGCCTCACCCTTATGATTTCACTTAAGTACATCCTTGAAGTCTTTATCCCCAAATATATTCCCACTGGGGTTAGGGCTTCAACATATATATTTTGGGAGGGTGGGGGACACAATTCATTCTATAACAGATATCTTTTTAAAAATACACTTAAATACAGTTCTCTTTCCTGAAGCATTGTAGCATAGGGTGTTAATTCAACATGTGGAATCATTGATTACATGATTACAAAATAATTTCTATAATTTAATGTTAGTGTTTGTTCACTTGATCATGTTTTATTTATATTTGTTCGCTGCCCCATTATAATGAAAATACAAATTCTATCATATCTCAGAGCAGTGGTTCTCAACTGGCATTATTAAAGTCACTTAGATTTGTTATTCACAGCATACATGTCAACACCCACCACCAGAGAGTCTAATTCAGTCGGTCTGAAGTGAGACTTGAATAATTTAGTGTTTAAAAGCCTCACAGATGGTTCTAAATCATCTGGAGATTTAGAGCAACTATTTAGATAGTTTGCATGTTCCAGTCTATTGGGGTCCAATACTTATACTACAGGTGATACCTTTTTACAGGAAGACAAGTTGGATGCTCCTTTTTCAGAAGATGTTACTCATGTGACATTTTTGTTCCTGGCACAGAACATGGCATATAGCAGGTTATCAAAATTTATTTGTGGGTTGAATTAGTAGATGAATTAATAAACGAATGACAGAGAACAGTGTTGAAATCCTGGGAGGGACGGAGATGTACATCTGAAACATGGCATGATAAAATAAGTTCTATTATTCAGCAATTTTGTTAGAAATTTTGAGATAGGAAAATAAGATAAAAGGCCATATGTGACTTGAAGTGGGAAAAATCAAATTTAAGAGCTTCAGAAAACCTGAATCTAAAATTGGAATGATAACTTAATAGAACAAGAAGGTGACTGTCTGTCTGGTGCAGATGCTTTATTGTCCTTCAGCGTGAGTCACAGGCTGTTTGTTTATTTATAACTCTGCTGTCGTGTCCTGCAGTAATGTAAATCCTGACGATAGAACAGAGTGGGGGTACACCCAGCAGGGTTATCTCTCTCTTTCGACACATTTTCTTTAGTAAGACCTGGGAACTTGCAGAGGCTGACTGCTCATAGGGCTGACTGTTAACAAGGAACAGTACAGCATTACTCTTTACCTTTCAAATGATGCCGTTACTGACATCAGTAACATTCATTTTTATTTCAGAAAAGAAAGGAAGTAATAATTGTGATGAGCATCTTAACTCTGTAATGAAAAAAAAAAAGAATTCAACAATTTTTGACTCCTGTACAGACTAAGAAATAAAAGGAAAGAAACCTCAGCATCTCTATGATACCAAGAGAAATTTAACTGCTTTGGAAAGGGAAGTACTTTCTCAAAAAGGCCAACATGTTGAGATTGATACTTTTAGAGCAGAATTGGTTCTGTAAAGAGGTTTTCTGCTCGACTAAATTATACTTTCACACTTAAAAGTCACAGTAGGAAAACCAAGTACCAGGCGTTAGAAAACTTTTTTTTTTTTAATTTAAGGATCAATGTTTGCCTTTAATCAAGAACAAATGACCCCTTTGAATTTAAAATGGGGAAATAAATAAGTCTGGCTTTCTCAGGAGATTAGTAATAAGATACAAAGATGTTAACTTCTAGCTCACAGATGTATTAAATTCAAACAAACCACTGGTGACTAAACATTAAAATATCCAATAGCTTTTTCAATGGACTAAGTGAAATTACTTGATAGTCCCAGTTCAATTTCCAAACATAGATGACACATAAATACAAAACATGGCTCAATTAGTGATCCCTGTCCTTAGTTTCAGTCACAAATTAAAGGAACGTTTTCTGAATCTGAAATGCAATTGGGGAACATTTCTTTGTGATTCAAACAGCAATCTCAGAGACAGGACTTTTAGATCAGAAAATAAAAGTTTTTAATCATTAAGAATTTCAACACTTTTTCTAAATCTGTATTTGTCACCTTCAGTTTTGAACCCTTCAGATCCTCTTTTTGAGGTTCCTTTTCATAAGACTGTATATAAAATCTCTCTGTGTAAATTGTTCCTTTTGGGGGAAAATTACTAATAAATTTAGAGCAAAAGCATATCGCTATAAAACAACTTTCATCAAGCATAAAACAGGATGCTACACAGGAAAAGGCAATTCCTTCATCCTGGGTGGTGGCCCATTTATTTCAAAATATTTTAAACTTACCTAGTGGATATCAAGTAATTTTCAGTATCTACTTATTTACTTTTTTTAACTTATTTATTCTATTTACTTACTGGAGGTGACAATTCAAGTTCCCTCCATACGAAAAAAGAGACGAAAAAGTATTGCATACTAAATGATCCTGAAAATCTGTAATCTTAAAAATTAGGACATTTATATTAGAATCTATGGCATAAATTTATTTTCTAAGTGCTTTTTCTTAACATTTTCAGGTTGTCAACTCAAATGCTCTTTAGCACATTCATTCAACTAGACAGAATAATTATTTAAAATTTTATTATTAAAATCAGTATTTCTCTTGATATTTATGAATCTATTTGCTCCAAATCTATTTCTTCTGTATCTGCAGAAGTTCAACACAGGAGGCATTAGCCACACGTTGCTATAAAATTAAAAGTTCAGTTCCATAGTCTTACTCTCCGCATTTCAAGTAGTATAAACCACACATGGCTAGTGGCTACCACAATTGGACTGAGAAGAAAGAAAGAATTTCCAACATTGCAGTAAATTCTACTGGACAGCACAGCTTAGATTATAGCACATTGATTCATGTGACATATATACCATACGTAATATATATGATTACATTTGTTCATGTGTTTTACCTTCCTATTACTCATGCAGAATTTGTATTTGCTTCAATACATTAAAAATGTTTTCAGCTTAGTATGCTCGTTTAATGTGAATCCTTTTCTCTTTCTCTTCGGCTGAAACTATAAAATGTAAACCAGGAAGTTATAGATGTATATATTTTGCATGTATTATATTATATAACAATGGAGAAAGAGAGACTAAATAGAGGGAGGGAGACATAGATGGAAAGAAATACAGATCGACAGAGTGAGAAAAGAGAGTGAGAACAATGATAGCAAGAAGTTCTATTATTATTCTATTCATCTGTTTAAGATTTCCTATCACTGTGACAACTGTACATTGATATAATAAATTATTCCGTTTACAGCTAAATATATATATTTATATCACTTTCCAGCTATATATATATATCATTGCTTACCTTATGATCTTTTATTTCTAGTTTGATATAATGGCCAATAGGAAAACCTGTACAAGAGTATAAGCATGCTATCTAAATAATAAGAGCAAAAAAATACACTCTGGGATCTTCATCATATTTATATTTAGCAATATATGGTAGATATTAATGCAAGAAATTATTGCATCAATTTTTTTCAGGGGGATTCACTGGCTAACATCAATAGCCATATGTCAGCTGCCATAGTTTTTAATGTGTCTTGTTAAAGATATTTAGAAAGCTGATGCACTTGTTTAAAAGTTTTCTTTCTCTTAAAAAAGCAACCAGTGAATGATGAATGACTATAGTGTAGTGGTTAAGTACATGGCTCTGGTGCAATACAGTCATAAATTGAATTCACACAATTCCCTTAGCTTCTCTGAGCCAATTTTTTTTCTCCTGAATGTTAATAATAATACGTATCATCACTGGGTTGCTCTAAAGATTAAACTAAAGCAAAATGTATTTCATTTACCATCTTGCCTTTAGAATAAAGCTCAAATGTAGATGTTTTTATTTCTCTGGAAAATATTTTTACTGTCAAATTTTATGTACATATGAATTAAAATTCTTTATAAGAAAAATGATAGGTATTTCTGTGGATCCATTGCTAATTGTAATGTTAAAATTTTTATATAGCATAAAATAGAATGCAGGAAAATAGATTGTATAATCTGCACATGTTTATTAGTTAGAAGTTTAATTTTTCTTCTAATAAAGTAAGCTTAAATTGAGTTAGTTTGAAAATATATTAAAGAATCCTCAGGACAACCACAGGAAGATGGCGGAAGAGTAAGACGCGGAGATCACCTT